>NC_091477.1:25028344-25342443 GCF_036971445.1 Narcine bancroftii | reverse complement strand
CAGCCTGCTGAATTCCTCCAGCAGATTGGTTTTAGAGTTGGTTAGAAGTTGTTTCATGTGGAAAGATAAATAGAAAAGAGTCATAGAATAATATAAAATTTACTGTAGCCTGTTACATCTGTTCTGGTTGAAAAAGGATAAAAGGACTGAAAAAAAGTCCTACCTTCTGGCACACGATCTATTGCACTGCAAATCATGCTCTTCAAGCATGCGTACAAGAATTGTTTAAATGTGATGAGAATTTTTGCCTCTATCACTCTTTTGAGGAAGTGAGCTTAAACCTTCAAAACCATCTGGGGAAAAATGTTTTCCCTTCTATTTCTCATATCACAACTTTAAATCTGTTAACTCCTGCTTGTTGATCCCATGATAAGCAAAACAGTTCTTCCTATTTATTCTATTTATTCTATTTAGGCTTCACATAATTTTATATACCTTCTTTATCTCCCTTCATTCACCTTTGTACCAAGGAAAACCACCCTAGAACATCCAGTCTTTCCTCAGATACACAGACTTTAGTCCAAACCATCAGCTACCCAAGCTCCAGATCAAAACCTCCAACAAGATCAGGAGGCCTTCAGTGCCCTCAACATCTTCACACATCTCGGTTCCCATACCTGGTATCGCTTCAGCCAGTCACTACCAGTCCACAGCCTGGTGTGAGTCCTTTGACCATAGCCCGCAAGAGTTCCTCGCTTTGAGTCACCAACAGCATGCCATCTGTGTATTTTTCAGTTGCAGAGCCCCTTGCTGATCCACCACCTGGTCATCATCTGCAGAATTCTGGAATAAGGTCTTGTGGACAGATGAACCTGAGATTAACCTGTATCAAAGAGATGGCAAGAGTGAAGTGTGGAGGCATAAAGGAACTGCCCAAGGTCCAAAGTATACCACCTTTCCCATGGTTTGCATCTTGCAATGTTGCTTCTGTATTTCTGTTCATGAAGCCTTCTGTGGACAGTGGTTGTTGACACATCCAAACCTGCCTCCTGAAGAGGCCTCTGTCGGACATATATTTGGTGATTTTTCTTCATTATGATGAGAATTCTTCTGCCATCAGCAGTGGAGGTCTTCCTTGGAATACTAATCCCTTTGCGATTTCTGAGCTCACCAGCTCTTTTTTCTTAATGATGTTCCAAACTGTTGATTTTGGTAATCCTAAGGTTTGGGCAATTCCTCCTTTTTATTGTTTTTCAGCCTCATAATGGCTTATTTGACTTTTATTGGCACAACTCTGGTCCTCATGTTGAAAAATGGCAACTACAGACATCAAAAGAGATCAAAAGCTTTGAAGCAAGCCTAGCTCTCTTATACCTGCACCAATGAAGCAATTGAACATACCTGAGTCCTCACAAACACCTGTGAGGCCAAATGTTCCAAACATTATGGTGCCCTGAAATAAGGAGATTGTATAAAGAGTGCTGTAATTCCCACATGGTAAACCCAAAATATATACAAATAACCTTGAATAAACTCTGGAAAATGTACTTTAATTACATGTGAATTGTTTGATTACAAATTTAAAACTGTGGAACACAGGGGCAAATAAAGGAAAAAAATTCTCTCTGTCCCAAACATTATGGAGGGCACTGTAAATGACTGGAATCTCTGCTAAAACTATATAAAGTTTTGTTGTGACCAACTATAAGCTCCCTGATAAATTTCATTGACACACTCTAGTATGAACAGCTTTGCTGAAAGAAATGAACTGGCATGTTTTGATGAACTAACACATTAACTGCTTCGCTCCACAGATACTGCTTGATCTGCTGAGAATTTCTGTCAGTTTTGGTTTTTACTTAATTTTTGCTTTAGTTTTATATTTCTTTCAAAAGGATATCAAAATTAAGTTGGAAGAACTGTAATTGAAATACGTATAGTTAATCGTATTACATGATTGATCCTGTATGACTTTGTATTCCTCATGTGAAAATTGAGCCTGCCATTCAAATGAATCAAACCTGTCAGACAATACATTGAGCCCTGGTTAAGTGCTTATCCTCATCCATAATTCAGAACTAAGTTTCAAAATTCCATTGGTAAGCTCCCTGGTTATATTCACGTTATCATATATTCAACAAGACAATTTTGAATATTATCTTGTGATTTCCAGTCAGGACTGAGAAATTATTTCTCTCTTTGTGCTAATAAACTGGAAAATTATATCAAAAAGTAGCTAGGAAATCAGTTATGAAGTTGGTATCATAAAATCATAAAATTGAACAGCACAGAAATAAACTGCTCTTTTGTAAGAAAAATACTTTATCATAAATCACCTTTAAAAATCCTTCATCTCACCTTAAACCAATTCCTTCTTGTTTTGATGATCTACCATGGGAAAAATATACTTTCCCTGCCTCTTAAAATTTGGCATACCATCTGTCCACAATCAGGACACCCCTCAGTCTCCTTTGCTCCAAGAAAAACAAATTTAATCGATCCAATTTCTCACCTATGACAGTGTGGCTTGGCACAACAACACTATCTAGAAATTCGCTGACAACTCTGTAGTGGATTGTATGAAAAGAGGTGATGAGTTGGCAGACAGGAGGGAGATTGAAAGTTTGGCCGAATGGTGCACCAACAACAAACCTCACACTCAATGTCACCAAAACCAAGGAGCTGATTGTTGATTTCAGGAAGGGAAAACCAGATGTATATGATCCAGTGATCATGGGGGATCGGAGGTTCTTGGGAGTTACTATCTAAGAGGATCTTTCCTGGAGCCAGCAAACTAATGCCATCGTGTAGAAAACATTAGCAGTTTGTGTAGGTTTGGTATGACATCAGAAACCCTGGCAAATTTCCATAGATGTGTGGTGTAAAATGTGCTGACTGGCACATCATGGTCTTGTAGAGGGACACCAATACCCTTGAGCATAAAGCTCTACAAAAGGATATCACAGGCAAAACCTTCCACACTATTGAGAATATCTACAGAGTTAAGTTGCTGTCAGAAAGCAGCAGCAATCATCAAGGATCCGTATCACCCAGCACACCCTCTGTTTTCACTGCTACCATCAGAAAAGAGGTATAGGAGGCACAAGATTCACACCACCAGGTTCAGGAACAGCTACTACCCCTCCACCATCAGACCCTCAACAACAAACTCAATCAGGAACTCATTTAAGGACTCTTATTTTTGCACTTTATGTCTGTTTTTTTCTCCTTGCTGTTTTGCTCAGTCATTTGTTTACATTTGTTTATTTGTTTGCATGTGTACATTGTGTATAGTTATTTTTTCCGCTACCAATAAGTGGTAATTCTGCCTGGCCCACAGGAAAAGAATCTTGGGATTGTATATGGTGTCATGCATGCACTCTGAGAATAAATCTAAAATCTTCTCCCTATAACTTAAGTCCTCTCCAGACAACATGTTGGTAAATCTCCTTTGCATTCCTTCCAACTCAACCACATATTTCAATAGTGTAATGATCAAAACAGCACACAATAATCCAAGATTTTTCAAGTCATTGCTTCAAACTGTGAAGGCGAGCTTGCCATTTGTCATTTTTACCACCCTATCTACTTATGTTGCCACTTTCAGGGAGCAATAGATGAACTCTGAGAACCCTCTATTTATCAACACTCTCTTCTCATTGTCTAACTAGTTATTGCATATGTCCTACCATTATTTGACTTGCCAAAATCACATTTGTCAGGATTAAATTCCATCTGCTAATGTTTTGCCCAACTTTCCATCTGATTTATATCCTGTTGTAGTTTTAGACAAACTGCCTTGTTATCTACAGCATACATTTTCATGTCAAATGAAGACTTTCTAATTTATCTCTATATTCACATCCAAGTTATTTTTATACATCACAAGCAAATTGTGTCCTATCACTGATTCCTATGACACTGCGAGCCACAGATTTACAACCAGAAAGATATCCTTCACCAATACCCTCTGACTCCTATCACTGTGCTAATTTGGGATCCAGTTAGCCAGCTCATCTTGGATCCCATGTGCCTTAAACTTAGCCAGCAGCCTAACTCCAATGACTTACCAAGGTCCATATAGACCATGTCTAGCTCCCTGCCTTCATCAATATTCTTAGTTACTTCCTCAAAAAAACCTCAGGCAAATTCACGAGACAAGATTTTCCCTCCACGAAGCCATGCGGATTATATCTGATCACCCATATTTCCAAATGAACATGAATCGGACACGTTACGATTTTCTCCAATATTTTCCTGATTACTGACATAAAGCTCATCAGCCTCCAGTTATCCAGCATATCCCGACTGCTTTCTTAAATAAAGGAACAAAATTCTGTGCTTTGTCATATATAACAAAGTAAAGAAGAAATACATTTATTTTTCCCAAATGTACTGAATTTGTTTGAAAACAACTCTGGTTTCTTTGCATAATGTGGCCTGAGATGTCAATGAGCATATCTAACAATATTTAATATCATTAACTATTTTACATTGAATTATTATCTGTTTTCTTTTACCCATTGTTATTCAGTGGTTCTTGATACCAGGGTAATTTATACCTTTGCATGTAAATAAGAACAAATTACAGCACAACCTCTGGTATCTAGCCTATCATAGACTTTCTGTTCTATTCGCCCCACCTTTCCCCAACTCAGTACTTCCTATGGAACAATTTTCCAATTTGATGAAAAAGTATGAACCAGAACCTTATTTCTATTTATTTCTCTCTCTCTTTTCTGATGCTGTCTGGCCTGTAAAGTTTTTCCAACTTTCATTTGTCTGCAGTATTTTTTCATTTTGACCTTTCTATCCAGCCTCTAGTTTGTTTGAATGGGCAAATAGTCTTCTTTTTGAGTTGGAGTCAGTGATCAGCCATTTTATTAATTTCTTCTATGGAGGTCTGCTACTTTTTTAAACAATCAAGTATCTATCTTAATCCTTTTGTAGTGTTAAATGAACATGGTAGCATTTTGACAACATTTCTTCCTCAAGATTCAACTGTATCTAATTTTTCTGCAATCCTTTGGCATCTGTTGCTCAGTTGGAAAAATTATTTTTATCTCTATTGATGGCTCAATCTCCAGTTGAGATGCTTGAACATAAAATACTCCACTGGCATTCTGGCAGTTGAGCTGGAGGTGTAACCTTTCATATTCGTCCCACTGGTGAGACAAGTTAAACCAGGCTGCAGGGAAATCAAAACTTGGCTAGGAGAAGCCACAGCAGAGCTACAGGACTGCTTTGGAACCACGGACTGGAGGAGATTTAAGCCATCTACAATGACCATGTAAACATCACATAGGCAAGTATATGGAGGATGTCACGGTGACTAAACACTACACAGTCAGGACAAAGCATGGCTAGATGAGGATGCCTGTGCACCACTCAGAGCTTGGGATACTGCTTTTAGGTTAGGCAATAAGATGGCACTAAGAAAAACAAAGGACAAACTCTCCCAGGCATTCAGGAAGGCAACGCCGGGGTACACACAGAAGATCCACAAACAACTGTGCGACACTGGAGACCCAAACCTTATGTGGGAAGATATTAAAACCATGATGATCCACAAGTCAACCTTGCAGGTCAGTGATAATGTTGCTTCCCTTCCTGACAGGATGAACATTTTCTACGCACTGTATGATGTGGAAAACAAAATGATCTATAAGAAACCCCCATCCTCCCAAGGTACTGGCACCCTACACAGCCACAGCTGAAGTGAGGAGAACCCTATCCAGGGTGAACCCACACAAAGCAGCTGGAACAGATAACATTCCTGGTCAAATGCTGAGGAACTATGCGGCCCAGCTGAGGGACATCATCAACATCTCTTTCATACGCCACACTGTTGCTCACTGACTTCAACTCGGTGTTCAACACAATTATACCTCAGAAGCTAGTGGATAGGCTGTCCTTGTGGGACTCTGTGCCTCTCTCTCTAACAGGATTCCAGATTTCTTGATTGAAAGATCACAGTCTGTCCAGGTTGGCAGCAAAACCTCAAGTCTATTCACATTGAGCACTGGCACATTTCAGGGCTGTTTGCTCAGCCCACCAAATGTTCACGCTGCTCACTCATGATTGTACTGCCAGGTTCAGCTCCAACAGAATCATCATATTAGCGGATATAGTAGTTGGCCTCAGCAACAACAATGATGAGCCAGTTTACAGAGAGGAGGTTGAAAAACTTGTACAGCCTTGATGCAATAGCAACAAACTGAATCTCAATGAGGACAAGACAAAGGAGATGAATGCAGACTTCAGGAGGATGAAGGACCACTCCCCACTACATATTAATGGCTCCATTGTAGAGAGGGTGGGAAGCACAAAGTTTCTTGGTGCCCATTTAAAGGATGACACATGCTGGAACCAAAATTCCTCATTAGTCTGGAAGGTGAGCAGCCTCAACACTTCCATAGGAGATTGAGGAGTGCAAGGCTCCCAGCCACCATTCTAACAATGCTCAAGAGCAGCACAAAAAAAGAGTATCCTGGCTGGTTGCATTATAGTGTAGTGTGGTAGCTGGAAAACATCAGATTGGATGTCAGAATGGAGGATGAGGTCCCTGAGGTCTCCCTTCCATCTAGCTAGGGTGCAGTGCTGCCATAGCTCACCAGAGCACCACTCTGGCACTTCATTGGACAGCACCAGCACCTCATAGGGCTGCTCCAGGGCCACCCTGGCACCTCATGGGCCCACCGAGACAGCAGGCAGCATCCCTCTTCACTCCTGCTGAGCACTATTCTGGACATATGTGCTTCTTCCACGACCGGTTATCCTCCGTTGTAGTCCTCAGTTTGCTGTCAATTATACAACACCAAATGCAACATGGCGGCCACCAAGACCAGGTCTTGCGAGACCTCCTTGTCGTCACTTTTTGTGAGCTCTGGCACCTAAAAAATTATCACTGCATTCCTGCATCTAGCGACGATATCTACAGGGTGTGGGGCTTATAGAGCCCTCAGAGCATCATTGAGGACACTTACCTACTAGCCTGGAGAATCTTTGAGACACTACCTTCAAAGAAGAGGTACAGGAGCATAAAAACCAGGACTGCCAGGCTGAAAAACAGTTTCTTCCTACATGTGGTGAGACCCATAAATAATTTATATACTGTATATATTTTTATTTTGTGCTATGTGTTTGCGTGTGTGCACTATGGTCCAGAAATACAATGTTTTGTCAGGTTGTATTTGTACAATTAGTTGAACTTGAACTTGATAAACCATTAAACGGAATCCCTGTTTTTTCTCACATGGATGATAAATGATTTCATGACATAATTTCAGAGAAGACTGAAGAAGTTATCTAGTTATAGTATTCTAGATCAATGCTTGTTCCTAACTCAACATTATTTAAAGCAAATTATCTGATTCATATTACTTTGCCGTTGGATTTCCTTCAACAGTTGAAAAGTATTTCATTCACTGCAAAATGTTTTGGAACATGTTAATGCAAGGTACTATATAGATGCACTTAATCTGGCAAATAGGAGAATTTTCAGGATTAATCTAAACTTTTGAAAAGAGGTAAATTACTCCTTTCTGTATCATAATTTTCTATGACTCTGAGGCAAGGAATCAGTTATCAGATTGGTTTATCTTCTTCACAAAAGGGAAATTAAGACCATCCACTGGTAATCTTCACTTGGTTTCAGTATCTAACTAATACAGTTAGTTAGACTTAAGCATTGGAATTTTGCCCCTTTTTCCAACAATTACCATTGGGTATCAGGAATGACACAGATTTTTTTTAATCACTGGCGACACGAGAGGGGATGCGGACCACACCGAGTGACACTGCTCATTCCTCTCATAATCTTCTTATTCTTTTATTCAGTAGTTCATAGCCTTACAATTTTTTTCGGATTTTCATCACAACTTTCTAAGAGTGACTGCTCGAATTAGAAATACAATAGGTTCTTGACTATCAGTTACAAAGTGGTTAAAATACTCAAAGTGGGTGACACCAAAATGACTGTCTATAAAATTTTTGTGCCGTATTTCAGCAGAAATTTATTATTTTTCATAAAAATATCCCTGTAGTTAATTATAACGAAAAACATTTTTCATAAGCCCATCTTACACGTATCAATATACCTACAAGGCTAAAACTCTATACTAATTTACTTTTTGAACCTTCTAATGTGCTCCAGTCAGAGCTGTCATTATTACCCAATTACAATGTCGCTTCAAATCATGTGCTTTCATCTGCATGCGCTACAAACACGCACTGTTGTTTTCATTGCTGCTGGTATTTTTATAGTAGCTGCTTTTGTCAAATGTTCTGGTGTTTTAGCTACAATATTATAGTAATTAGTATTTGTGAACCTATATTAATAACTATTTTGAGAATTAAAAGGAGAAAAATCAAAAAAAAGGTTTTCACTCCAATATTAATAATGTTGTAATTCAATATAGAAAGATTTTACAAAACAATTTTGTGTGAGTTGTTTTTCTCACTACTATTGCCATTACATTCAGTGATATACAGGAATTACGATTTACAAGTAACATAAGGACAAAAAACCATTAGTAAGGATTCTGTATGGTCTGGTTTGGGAGGAGATCTATGACAGGGGCGGGGGGAGGGGGTGACACCATGAGTTCAATTTCCACCCATGATGGTTTAATTTTCCCAAATAAGGAAACAAGAAATCTCAATTGGGCTGCTTTATAGTAATTCTTAAAATTAGAAAGTTGTAATCCTCCTAATTCATATTTTCATGTTAATTTTTCTAATGATTTTCTTGCCATTTTCCCTTTCCAAAGAAATTACCTAACTTATTTATTAAGATCCTGAAAAAATGTTTGAGGTATGGAGATAGGTAAAGTCTGAAATAAATAATGAATCTTGGAAAAATATTCATTTTAATACATTTGACTCTTCCAAATAAAGTAATAGGCAAATTTACTCACTTTTTAAAATCTTCATCTATTTTCTTAAATAATGGAATATAGTTTATATATTTTTTTCAAATTATTATCAGTACATATACCTAAATATGTAATCTTATCTGTCCATTTAAATTAAATGTCTTTTTGATATTGTGAGTAATTTCCCTGTATCAATTCCATTACCTCACTTTTGTCCCAATTCATTTAATATCCTGAAACTTTTCCATATTCTATCAACTGCTTATAAAGTCTAGGTAATGATAATTGTGGTTGAGTTAAATATACTAACACATCATCTGTGAATAAACTAAACTTATGTCCGGTCTGATTTACTACAACCTTTTCAACTATTGATCAGTACAAATCCTTTGTAGCCTTTGTATCCTTTGTAGCCAAAGCAAACAAAGCAAGAGATATTAAAAAAATCCCTGTGTACTTGATCTAGTTAAATTAAATGACTGAGATACCTGTCCATTAATTATTACTTTAGCCTTAGGATTTTTATAAAAAGCTTTAATCCAGTTTACAAAATTCAGTCCAAAACCAATTTTGCAAAAAAAATTCTACTCTCAATTTCCTGATATATGACAAAATTTTCTTTCTTTTTATTCTCCTGTTAATCCCATTAATATTAAAACTCATAATCTTTACTACTTTATTCAGTTTTCCTTATTTATAAAATATATAAAGTTCCTTTTCATCACTCATATCCGGGAAGAATTCCCACAAATTAATTTGGTACTGAACGTCATTGTCTGCAATCCAAAAACATCAAGGTTATTCAAAGGAAATACATTATAATTAATTACAAAAAAGAAAAATAAAACAAAAATCTCTCCCCAAGTGTTAAAGAAGTTAGCACTACCACCCTCCATGGCCAAACCACGAAAATAAATGTGGGCACTCAAATAAACACATCCCCTGACCCCCACTGGAAAAAAATGTTTTTTAACCAACAGTTTCATCCAGTAGAAAAATTCTTCATCCATCAAAGAGAAGAAAAAAAGAGGGGAATAACACTCCCTCTCTTTATACATCAAATTCATTGCAACAAATTGAACCCTCTATTACTTGAATTTTAGACAAATTTTGAGCATACTTTTCAGCTTGTACATTGCTTGTAAAAAAATACACTCTGTTGATCTGGTACAAATATTTTCAAAGTAGCTGGACAATGCAAAACAAATCTATAAAACTTTCTTAACTGGATTAAATTCTCTCCTTTTCTTTAATAGAGTTTGGCTCAAATCTGGATAAAAAAATCTTAACCCCTTCATAGCTCAAAAGTCCATGTTCTCATCATCAAACCAAGAAGCCTCTCTCTATCCTGGTGGTTCAAAAATCTAACCAAGATAGATCGAGGTCTCTGGTTTGGACACGGTTTTGGTCTCAAAGCTCTATGAACTCTCTCAATTAAAATTTTATCCTCAAAATGTTCTTCTCCAAATATCTTTGGTATCTATTTTTGAAAAAAAAACGAATCACATTTTCTCCTTTGCCTTCAGACATTCCCACTATTTTAACATTATTTCTTCTACTATAATTTTCAAGAATATCAACTTTTTTCATTCATTGAAATCAAACTGGTTGTCATATCTTCAGACATATTAGATATCTCTTCAATACTTTGTACTTCTTCTTGAACATCTTGAATCTTATTTTCCAATTTATCAATTTTCTGTGAGACATTATTTATCACCTTTAAAGTATTATCCATTTTAACGGTCAAATCTGTTTTAACTTGCTTCATTTCTGCAGTCAGTAATTTAAAATTATTCTTCAAAGTTTCAATAGTCCATCTATTTTAGTTTCAATCTTATTCATTTCTTTCTTAAAAGTCTTTTTCTTGCCTCTCAATCATTCCTCTTCTAAACTTGACATTTCTTCTTCACTCTCATACTCTTCTAAGCCTCTTCCACAGGAGAAGTATTACCTTCTTGTTCAGAGGTCGAAATGCCGGACTGCCCTTTTAAGAGACTTGGTTTTTTTTTCCAACATTTTTTTCTTCTTTACCATACGTGCCCGACTTCTTGTACATTTTTCCTCCAGCACCATCTTTATGGGACACCTCCAAGAAGGCTACGGAGGAAGGTCCCTCATCAGTGTCTCCGCTGGGAGATCTGGAGAGGACTTCAGCGGCCTGCTTCTTCAACAAGGTAGGCCCAACTTCTTTCTTCTTCCTTTCTTCTGATTTTTTGGTAGGTGTTGATTTTGGAGTCCTTTCTTTTTTAGGCAACATCTTTTTTTCTTTTGTTAATTACCTTAATTTAACTTTAGAATAGTTTTTATTAAGAAAACTTTTCTTAATATAGACTTTATAAAATTAATCCCGCAGGAGTCGATAGGGTATGTGGAGCTTCTCCCAGCATCATATGACATCCCCAAAAGATGCATTCTCATTCTACCAAGTATAATGTGACCAAAAGTCTGTATTTGAACAATATCGGGGAAGACTTTTGGCATGGATTGAAGAGAAGCCATCACACAGAAGAGTGAATGTCAGAATAAATGTTTGTTTTTCAAGATGGAAGAATGTAACTGATGGGAGTGCTCCCAGGATCAATCCCTGATCCTCAATTAATTTTTAATCCATACAGACATAGGGGTAATGTACAAACTCCTGACAATGTCAGATTCAAACATGGGTTGCAGGTGCTGTGATAGTATTGGACTAATTTCCACATTTCCCATTATATACTATCAATGTTAATGCCTTGCAAGAGAAGCAAGTTAAGGCATTCATCTTTGTATCTGACTTGAAAAGAAATGGGAAAAATGCTGCATTGAGGATACATGTTAACTGTAGCAGGATTCAGTGAGATTGAGTGAATCAGCACAAACTTGGAAAATGGAGTTTAATGTGGGAAAGTGTGAGGTGAAAGAAATCATAAACCCCCTTATGGTGACCTCGGATATATCTGTGATCAGACAGATGCTACTCAATCAGGCGCAAGTTGAGGCATGGCTGTAAATGAACTAAGGTCAGATCAGAAAAGATCGCCCTGATCAAACTGAAAGCAACTCTCTGGTTCATATTCAAAAAAACAATCTGCTGGAGGATACTCAGAGGTTCTAGAGGCATCAGTGAGAGATAATGGATGGCAAATGTTTTGACTCAAAACCCTTCATCAAGACGTCCAGCAGATTGTCTTTTGATCCAGATGGCAGCATCTGCACTTTCTCATATGTCTTGTGATTCATATTCATTGTGTTCCATTGAGTCCTGAATAACTTGTTCTGGGTTTAAAACAATTGGATAAAATTTTAATCATATAAAGAATGATCATGCCATAAAAAAATTAAAAAGCACAAGTTATTAACAAATATGTGTAAACACTATTCTTAATGGTTCCTTATTCATATCTGTTATTTTCAGTTTGAACAGCAAAAGTACAGAAGCTCCCATCAAATTTGTAAATAATGTTAGTATTCTCCATTTGCTTGACATGAGGAATTTACACAACTTCAAACCCACCTTTAATATTTCCTTAATGAAAGTGAAACCCATCATTTTTTTGCTGAGTATGATCCTATCAATCAAGTTGGATTAATTCATTCATTTATAAAACTTTTCTAATGGATATGCACTCAGTGAGCACTCATTGTTTACATTTGCACATTGTAATTGATGGACCTTGGAAGCGATGAATCCTATTTGCTGCCTCAAATTATATTTCCATATAATGCAGAATAGATTTTCATTTAAAAATAAAAGGTCGCTATCCAATTTGTTTGTGTAAAAAAAGTTCTTAAAACATATCTGTAGCAAATTTTTAAAAGTATAAAGCAAGGAAAGTGGAAACAAAATTAGCAAAAGCATATTAGAGGGGAATCATATTACTATACAGATGACTGATAATGTAAAAATAAATGGACTTGCATTAAGTAGCCTGTTTAGTGCAACACAAATTGAAAGATGAAGAAAGCAGACAGACTCCCCTAACATGGCAGCAATGTTTGGTTAAGAGCTTTGGGCCATTATGTTTGTCAATGATTAAAGCAAAATAAGATGTGCACCTATTATCACAAATTGTTTTGATTATCTTCAAAATCATTATTTTTTAGGAGAGCTGAGCATGTACAATAAAATAAAATGCTCATACTCATTAATCATCCTGAGGAAAGAATTTTATTAGCATTGTGAGTAACAAAGCTGAACAATAAGAATCAAATTAGAGTCCCATGGTCACGTGGTAGATTGCTTTTTCATAATTACGGCTCAGATATTGTCAACCTTCTCTTGAGGGTTTTAACACTATAATCATGAGGTATGCATGATGATTTGTAACCACAAAACCTAAAGGCTGGTTACAGTTGCTTTGAGGCTTCAGAATGCTTAAAAATGGATCTCCAAATGTAAAAAGAACAAATATGTTATTTTTTGATTATTTATACACAAAGGTCAATTTTTAAAGAGAAAAGTCTAAAGAGAACGTGGCTGTGTCTGCAAGAATAATAACTGGCTCGATGTGGATTAATGGGGTGAGGTGAGGTGAATAATTTGTAGAAACTGCCTCTGAATCAAAAATCAAAAACCCAGCATTCCATGAGTGAACCAAAGGTTGTAAAATTAAAAGATGTGGGGCCCATTCATAGAATACTATCACAATTGGCAGTTTTAGGTCATTTGGATGCTCCAGCGATGTTTTGTCTGTCCTCTGAGGGTCGCTAATTGATCCATTATCGTATTTTTTTGTGGCTATTAAGTAACCTTGATTAGAGGGAGGGGTTAGATTAGTATCAGTTATACATTTTTTTCTTTTCTTTTTGTTTTTTTTTGATAAGTTGATCACATATAGTTTAATTATGATTGTCCAAGGCCATAACAATTACTTAGATATTATACCAAGGTATGATGAGTGTTTCATATTCATAATTATTTTAACAAATAATGTCAAATTAACAATTATGCATGAACTTTGTGGTAAAGTGCATTTATATTAATTATATATGTCTATGCTACGATATTCCTTTGTTATATTAGTAGAACATGTATAAGGATGATGTTAAATTCAATAAAATATTTTAAAAAGAAAAGATGTGAAAACTGTATTCACAATAGGTGCATATTGTATATGCATAAAATAAAACCAAGTGCAGTAAATAGGATTAATACGGAAATGGGGGTGGGTGGGTTTATATTCAGCATAGATATGATGGAGCAAAGGGCCTGTTTCTATGTGGTAAAATTCTATGGTTCTATGGCATTAAAAATTGCACGATTGTACACCTTATTACATTGGACAACAATTTTTTTCAAAAGGTTTGCATCCTGAAAATAAATAGGGGATTATGATAGAGCTTATATTCAAGCAGAATATAAAGATCATTTCAGATTTGCTGTTGGAAGTTGGAGAAACATTTCATTGAGTTTTATTGTATTTAGCATGTTTAATTGCAATAATGATGCTGACACATTGCATTAGTTTGATAACCTAAAAATATTTTGCTGTTGATTGTCATTTGTACTCAGCATCTAATGCCTCTCATGTCAGTGTCCAACAATAGTTGGCCAGCATTGAAGAATTCCAGTTGCCCTGAGACCATTTTTCATGGGCACAATGTCCTGGTGAAACCTTTCACTATGTTCATCACTGACTGCACCAAAATCAGCAGGGAAAAATTCTACATACAGATGTAGAAAATGAATTTTCAGTGACATGTTGCACTTCACTGTTTTGAAGGCTTGAAGTAGACTTAAAATATGACAGGAAATCACAAAAATAGGTTGTATCTAAAAAATAGTATGTGATTCTAAGGTGATTTTTGTGATTATCAGCTCAAAATCCATAAAATACACCCAAGAGTGTTCAGGAAGCAAAACCTTCTTTGTCCATTATTACATGTCACTCCTGACTTGCTTAAGACATTGTGTATCATCAAAAAAAATAGTCTGGGGGAGAAGATGAAGGTCTATAAAATAACTGCAGGATGTGAAAGTTGAAAAATTTATATAATTTGAAATTATGTATCTTAACTGAATTCAGTTTATACTCCTCAACATAACTGAGTTGTTTACTTAATCTAAACCACTGCTATCTTTTCTGCTCATATAGAAGTTCCCTTCAGCCTGTACCATGACAGCTGGTACATTGTGAGTGAGCAATGTACGATAAAATGTCCCTTGACCACTCAATTCTTTCCACCAATTGCCCCCTTGGTACCTACCCCTGTGACCACAGGAAATGCTATACTTGGGCCCACATCTCCTCCCTCACCAGCACGCAGGGCCCGAAAAGTCCTTCCAAGTGAAGCAACACTTTACTTGTGTATCTGCAGGAGTCATCTACTGCATCTAGTGCTCCTATATTGGCCTCCTCTACGTCAGAGAGACAAGACACAGTTTCATTGAGCACCTTCGCTCTGTCCACTGCAATAGCAGAGACTTCCCAGTGACCAACTAGTTCAATTCCATGCCCCACTACTATGCTGACATGACAACATGCACTGCCAAATCAAGGCCACTTGCATACTGAAGGAACAAAACCTAATATTCTGTCTAGGCACTCTCCAACCAGATTACATTAGCAATGATTTCCCCAGTTTCTGTTAGGTCTCTCTCCTGTCTGTCTGTCTGTGTGTCTCTCTCTCTCCTTCCCCATATCTGTCTCCTTCCTTCCAGCTCTCCACCCTTTTCCCTCACCATTCAGATAACTATCCCCTCCCCCTATCATTTCCCAGCTTTTTTTTTCTCCTCTGCCCTTCCACAGATATCCACCTATGACCTCTTGCCTGTAGCCCTGTCCTCCTCCCCTGCCACTCCCCCTACCATTTTATTCAGGCGCCTGCCTGCTTTTTTCTCTTATCTTGATGAAGGGCTCTGGCCCAAAACATTGGTTATGTATATTTACATCTTTGCGTGAGTTTATCTACACTTTTGTGAATTAAAGTACAGTAATTGAATAGGGACAAAGAGCTTTGAGATGTGCAACATATGAAAGATGTCGCATCAACACAACTCACTCTTTGTTCTTTAACAAAATGTCACAAGGTTGAGTTCAACTTCTCTCCATCAGATATTTCTTCAGTTCAAACCAAACATTAAAAAATAAATTGTAAAGGACTTTAAAGAGAAGCTAAAGAATATCTTTGCCAGTAACTATGAACATGTGCTGAATGCACATAACATCAAAATATTTATTCGGCAGTGCCAAATTAAGAACTGTTTAGTTATTAGAATATATTTAAATAATGCCTTGATTAGAGGATGTGTGTCCAAAAAACCCGAGAATAGACGAAACAATTAAAGAAGCGTACGATGAAATAGGAAGCAATTTGCCCTAATATGCTGCATTAAATATTTGTCGGAGCTATGCTATAAAACCTTCAACTGTATCACATTAGATTATCTTTCACTCTCTTTCAGGTATTGTGTTCCAAATCTTAATATCAAAGTAAAAAACTTTATTTTCTTTGGTTCTTCTCTCTGAAATATCTTTTCTCTGCCTATCAGCCCACTGAAATTTCTTCTTATTCATTCTTATGAAACTTCTCATAGTATCAGACTCCTTTGATAAATCTCTCTAATCCTCTGCTCTTCCTTGGCCAAAATGCAGTTCTGACATACAATGTGAGGCTCACAGAGTGGGTTGTTGCAAATGTTATTACAGCCCTCAAACAAATACATACACTGCTGCGCGTGTTTGGAATATTGGTGAAATAATAAATAGAAACGCATCTCAAACACAAAAATATGTTTATACAGTTTAATAAATGACCTTAGTTATAAACCAGAATTAATCACATAAACATTCATATTACATCCCAGTTTCCTTAGTAACCAGCACAGAAGGAAAAATTCTGATACAGACCAGCAGACCTGAAAACAAATAGAAACCAAGTGGAGGTGGTGGCAGGCATTGAATCGCTTATGGTCTGAATGTAAGATTCAATGAAAGACACAGGAACTATCTGCCAATAGTTTGCAGTGCAGGACCAGTAAAGCAAAACTTTGATGGAGCTTCACTTCTAAACCTTACCCACATTGCAAGCAGGGCTGGTCCGTGGCTTAATTGATGTCAGTGTACTGAAGCCTAAGAGAAGGCAAGATGGGGAACTTCGCCTTAAATTGAAATATTGAGAACTGACTGTGCACTATTGTCGAGATACTTATCAACTAGTTCCTGTTATATACTGGGTAAATCAGTGGAGCTTTCCAGAGAATCGAATAATGTAAAGTGTTTTATTTAAACCAAATAAATAATACAAAAAAAGTTGCTTCCTAAAATAGTTTAATTAATCCAATTTACCTTTTGCAAAAGGCTGTTTACAGTAATATGCAACGATATCAATATGAACCTATTTGACAATAATGGGACGAATCCAAAAAGAAATGAAAATTCAACATTCTTTTTTAAATTAACATTCAAATAGGTTTTGAAATGAGACAGGTAACAACAGAACAAAATGAATCATTGCTCATTCTAGATGTGTCAGTGACATAAAATAATATTGCTCGTGTTTGATCAAAGAAAGGACTTAAGTGGAGCGACATATTTCTTAATACTATTTAAAATTTTTGCAACAAAATGTGCATGTAAGAGTAAGAACATGTGTGTAATTTTTTTTAATGTCTTGTAGCTATCAAATACCTGATGTTTATCATATGTGGCTCTTATGTTAATCAAGTTTGGCCACCCCTGGTGTATACCAAGGACCCATGACTTGATATTCTGTACCATTTTAGTAAATCTCTCCACCTTTTTTTTCTGCTTGAATGTACAAAGTTTATCATTGATTGCATACGACAATGAGGACGCTAGATGAACAAAACATTAAGGACACTGGCAGGATAGGATCCTGGTTTTATGACATCGCTGACAATGAGTTGCCCAGAAATGGAAAAAAAACTTTAGCTGAGAACTAACAAATGATTCATAGATTTATCTTATCCTATTTGCAGGATCCTATATGCATTTCAACCAGCTTTACGACTAGGAATTGTGCATTTGAATTCAAACTATGCCTGGATTTCCTTGAAATGGTACCATCCATTTACTTTACCTCTCCACATATGCCCTCTTAATTCATACAAATTTTACATCCCATTGACCATTCTATGTCCACTTGAAATTAATTTTTACGTTGCTTTCAAAATTTGAAATTTTGCTCTGTACCCATGTCCATTTCATGATTTAAGAAGGATCACAGTTCAGATGGAAGATCATCACTCTAAAGTGTTAATCTTGTTTCTTAGTACAAATGCTATCTATTCTGCCAAGTATTTCCCAGATGTTCTGCTTTTTAAGTATTATTTTTGGTGTGCAGTGTCATTCTTGATGAAGAACTGACATTGCTGTTTACACATTAATATAAAACTGTTCTCTAGAAAAGGCTTTTTTATATAATTCCTAAATCTGAAGAAAGATGGTTTTGTTCAATTGCTTCCACAAGAAGTACAGTAACAATATTAGAACCATATTAATTCACATAATTGAGAAAAATCTTTGCAGGAACAAGCTTAGAATCATTAAAATGCTGCTACATGTATATTTTCAATTCTCAACATGCAGTCTGACTGAAACACACTAGAGCATTCTGCAATAATTTAGAATTCCCATTGGATTGCATCACTGAGAGCAACATCTGGCAATTGTACAATTCAATGGATAAACAATTAATGAGGAGTTTTGTAACAGAATTTTTGCTCACTAAATACTTCTGTGTTACCAAGAAATTGGATTCATGCGTTCTCTTAGGTGGAATAGATCTCACAAGGTATAATTTTCAGATGAATTTGCACCCATCAGGAAATTGGCTAAGCACTCTGTATGCAATTTGACCATATATTGGCATCATAAACCCAATTTGTTGTCCCTTACCAGTGTAAACATTAGTGTTTCTGAGCAAGGTATAACATTTGCAGAACACTCAAAGTTCAAATAAAAACCTATTGTTCTAATGAGTTGCAAAGATACAGTAATGAATATTCCTACAGACACTGTGAGTCCAGCTGAGTATCTATTCCAAGGGACAAATTCCTGACATTAAGAGACCTGAAAGGACAGTTACAGGACACATTGCATGTTATGCAAATGACTTCTAAAGTTCACTGCAAATGCTAAAAAAAAATGCCATGAACTTTAGAAAGGTGTTTGCATAACTTGCAATGTGTTCTATAACTGTCTTTTCTGGTCTCTTAATGTTAGGAATGTGTGCTTAAGGAGTCAACTGCCTGAAATTCCTGGACAGATATCATGGAGCTGACTTGATAATTTTTGCCAACTGGAACTGAATAATTTTCTCCTTCAGGTGGAAAGGGATCCTGTCCCATCATGGGGAGAAATATTGAAAATTAACTACCAGCTTCTTCATTGCATGGCATTCCAGAAAATATATGAATTATGAATGAATTCATGAATTCTGCTAAGTTATCATTGTAGAAGAGGAGGAAATCCAGAGTGAGATTGATATAGAAGAACCCAAGAAATTCTGTGGGAAGGCTTAGGAATGACAACCGTGCTCAACTATTGCAACATTTCACACACACACACACACACACACACACACACACACACACACACACACACACACACACACACACACACACACACACACACACATATTCTGTTCATGAAGACTTCATGTTCATGGCAGCAATTCCTCTGAAAGCTTATGATGTGATTTCCTTTTTTCATTCTATGATAGATGTAAAACATGACCAACTTTATCTTAATAAAGAGCTGCGTGAATCACATTTGTTCCTTCATGTAATGCTGATATACCAAGTCAAAATCTTAAATCCTTTTTGTATCATGAACTTCTCACCTGCTTTGATCTTGACAGCAGCTGTACCTTGCTAGTATCAGTCTAAGTCAGCAAGACTGTTTTATGAAGAGCAAAATCAGTAAACCAACTGCACCACCACTGGGCCTCATCATGACATATGCAAATATCAGTTAGGATTCAGATCATGGGAAGGTTCAAAGCTCAGGATATGTAAGGAAAGGATTTTACAGGCAGCAGTCAGGTAAGAACTTAATCATTTTGCCTTAATTGTGTGCTTGCAGTTGACAGCTGCAAGGCCATTTATTATCCTTTCTTCAGTTACCAAGACCCATCATTACTTCTGAATTTGTGCCAAAAACCAGCCTAACCAGCCATTCAGAAGATCTGGCTTCCAGCTTAAATGCAAAAACAAACCTCTGCAGATGAAGTGAAGTCTTATTCAAAAATGGATTTTAAATATTTGATAAGTTTGCCAAGCCTCTGAGACTGGAAAGGAATGGAATAGAACCAGACAAATATAAAAACCTTGTCCCCACATAAAATAGGGTAAGCTAGCGATGGATATCCAAGAGAGGCAATATATAAATTATTGATAATGATAGAGATGAGTTTATTTTCATATACTTTGTACAATGTATATTTGCACTGAAATTCTTACATACAACTATAGTAATATGTATTACATTAAAGTAAAAAGATAATAAATATAAAAAGATAATAAATATTCTCAATTACCATAGTGCAAGAAAAAAGTGGTGTTATAATAGTGTAGTTAGTCCTTTTTATGGTGTCTGAGTATTTTATGATTAGTGTAGCAAGGGGAGGTTCAAGAGCCTGCTGGCCATGGGAAAGAAACTGTTCTTGATCCTAGAGGTGCTGAACTTTAGGCTTCTATACCTTCTACCCAAAGGTAGCAGTGATAAGAGGTTGTGACTGAAGTGCTAGTGTCCTTTATGCTGTTTGTTGGCCACCTTCTTGAGGTAATGCCGCACATGAATGTCTTCAATGAATGAGCAGTCAGAGCCTGTGATGACTTGGCTGTGTTTTCACTTTCTGCTGGCTTCTGCATTCCTGGGCACTTGAATGACCAAACCATACTGTGAAGAGCCAGTCCATATGCTTTTCACAGTGCACCTGTAGAAATTTGATAAGGGTCAAATCTCCTCAGACTTTTTGCAAAGTTGAGGCATTGTTGTGCCTTATTCATGGTTACCTTAATGTGCTGTTTCCAGGAGAGGTCTTCTGATAAAAAGAACTCCCAAGAACTTGAAGATAGTAACCCTCTCCCACCTCTGTCCCATCAAGGCAGACACAAATTACTTGCAGGAACCCTCAATGATAATGCCAAAACTGATGGTGGGAATTGCAGAGAAAAAAATACAGAGATGTCGGGGTGCTGTGTGGAGAGTTTATTAGGTTTGAGGCTGAGAGTGGTGTGGCAAGGATGGCAGTGGAATGGAGTTCAAAAGCACTAATAAATAAATTCTACAGCTCTTAATGCTTGGCGTTTCCACACACTTGAACCATCTTTCTCAGAGTGAGTAGTATTATTATTGAGGAGGTAAAAAAAAACTAATACATTATATGGCATCAGATAAAATTGATTGGGTAAATGAGGTTTGCATTGTACACTGACCTAGCTCCCAAGAAGTTAGTCGCATTCTGTGTAGAATGGTGTCATGACAGAAAATGTCACCATCTGCATTTATTAAGGTGACATTCTAAATTAATTTTAGTATTTACATCTGCAAACTTTAAAGCCGAGGGGGAAGATAAGAGCATTGACAGCTATTGGTTAGCAGTAGATTAGTGGTTGAAATGTATTGGCAGAGGTTGATTCATTTATTATGAATTAGCAGATCCAAACTGGTCAATTGGCAGTTCTGGCAAATAGCAGAAGGGATGATGTACTCAGGAGATTGTTTGCCAGTTTACACAAAAAGGATAAAACAGTAAAAATGATCAATTTCAAAATAACTCTCAATCAACTTTTTTAATTGTTCAAATTACATTAAATTTCTTCATTTGTAACAATCTTCAATATATCTAATTCCTTTCTGAGACCAAATGTTTAAAAATTGATTATACATTGAAAATGGAATAAGTCGATTCTGTATCAAAGGCATTTTAGGCAGGACACCCCCCACTCACCCTATTCCAATTTCATTGTTTATCTTATACCAAATACTAATCAAATGTTTTGACTGCTTCACTTCCCCAGATATTAATTTTGATTCCCATTTAAATATAAAGTCTTCCAATACTCTCTCTCCTATGGAATGAGCTTCTGGGAGAAGTAGTGGTGGCAGGATCCATTTTGTTATTTAAGGAAAAATTGAATAGGTATATGGATGGGAGGGGAATGGAGGGTTATGGGCAAAGTGCAGATAGGTGGGACTAGAGGAGAGTACTTGGTTCGGTGCAGACTAGAAGGGCCCAGATGGCCTGTTTCTGTGCTGTAATTGTTATATTTCAATATATAAACTTTTCTTATTCATTCTGATTTGTATGATTTCTCTATGTTGTTAAAGCATGAAACCTTGTCATTTGATAAGACTACATCTCTGACTTCTATTGAATAGCACGATTTAATGAAACATAAAATGATCAGCATACTGTAAATATTATTACTGAGGAAATTAAGCCAGCACAGAAGGGAAAAAAAATGAAACCATGAATGTGCACTGGTCACATTGCGTTCAATTATTTCACATTTTCATTTTGCTTAAAAATGTAAAAATTAAGAAAACAGATGATTGCTGCTCAACTTGCACAGCATGAAAAAACACAAATGGTGAATAAAAATAAAGTTTTTCTTTTAATTAAACACATAGCTGCATTCAAAAGGAATCAAGGGAGAGCCATTGCTGTGGTAGTACATTACCAACCCCAACCAACCAACCAATTTTCCCCTGCAGCCGCTGTAACCGTGTCGGACTTGTCAGCCACAAACGAGCCTGCAGCTGATGTGGACTTTTACCCCCTCCATAAATCTTCGTCCGCGAAGCCAAGCCAAAGAAAAGAAGACATTACCAAGAGGACTTACCTGAGGTAGGTTCACAATACACTCCACAGCCTGCAGGTCTTTTTTAAACAGGCTTCACAGGCCTACTTTTGTAGGAGTCGTCTGGGCTACATCCTACTGTGCGCCTGTGCTCCTCCTGAAGAAAAGCTCAGGCCCAAAGATACAGTAATAAATATTTACCTCCTATAGACACTGCAAGTCCAGCTTTGTGTAAATTCAAATTTCTTTGTAAAAGATATATCCATTGAAATTTCAACACATAGAGCCCAAGAAAAGAATGCCAGCCACAAATCTTGATTTAAAACATCTAATGCGCTAATCATTAAGTGCTTCCTGGTTTTCTTGCTGGAATCAGATTTTCAACAGTCTTAAGTAATTCTGGGAGGAAAAATGTGCATATCTTTATAGTATAATTACATGCACTTTGGTGGTCACCATTCTTGTTTTATGAAAGTTTCATTAAAGAAACCAAGACTAGTAACGCTTAAGTTAAGACCCACCCTAAGTATGCAAAGCATTATTTGCAGTCTTCTCTACCAGATTCTGGTTGCGAATCATCAAAGTGATGGGAATATAATTTTTATTTTGAACTAATCCCATTCTAAAATGCACTGAAAATCTGCACCCAATTATATTAATTGTAGCTTACGTTTCTTCAATGAATATTTTAAAAATTTACTAGTTTTAAATAATTATTTTTAAAATAAATATTCATGACAGTTCATCTACTCGTGTATTTGGTAAACTTTGTACAGCAATCTATATAATGCTTAAGACTTACTCCCTGGTGACTTATATACAAGAATTCTTCTATGTGACTGGTTGGTCAGTCTACTGGATGATACAGTAACATCAACTCTGAATCCCAGCCAATGAAGTTTAGGATCCCACTGAATTGACATTAGACAATGACAGAGATCATCAGGTCTTCACAGGGAACATTTTCAAGAAAAGCATGATGTGTAGTTTCATCACTGACCACAAATTCAGACCCATTCAAATGTGTAACAGCAATTTGTGCATTCTAGCTCTTTGAATTTGGTCAGTCATCTCGATTCCAGAGTGTGGTAGTCTTATGGGGCATAACACAGACTGTACACACTCTTTCACAGGATTTATCTCAAAATACTTGCTTTGAAAATTCACCAACTTTATTAACAAATCAACTACCATCATGAAACACTTAGGAGTGCTGGGCAATGGTCAGGATAATCTTTGCCTTACAGAAGTCAAAAGTTGAAGTATGTCATATACATTACATTTTTATGTATTCATATGTGACAATAAAAGGAAACTTGATCCTTGAAGTTATGGCCAGGGTCAATCTCGATGCTTACAAGCCCATTAGTGCTTGAACTTTGATCTAATCTTTTTGGGATCCAAAGGTATTTTCTAGGTTCTGGTCATCTCTGAAATTAATGATGGTAAGTCTACTTGGCTGATTTCCATTTGCCCTCCACCAATTCTTGCTTCAGGTTTTTGAAAAAATCTTCTTTTGTTTACACCCATTTAAGTATATTTCCAACATCAATTATTTCTGTATGTTAATTGACAATTTGATTCCCAGCAATATCACAGCAAACTCATAACAAGAGAAACAAAGTTGTTATTACTTTTTAGTATTCAATCAGTATATGAGAATGTGTGTCGTACAGATTACACTTTCTTTTGATTTATGAGTAAAATGTTTTCACAAAATGTAAAAATACCAGTTTCATTGTAGTCTTGATTTGTTCCATGGAGTTCATGAAGACCAATCAAAAACCTTAGCTAGTGTACAGGGAACCTGAACTTACACCAAGCTCTTTACATCATTCTGTGTCCAAATAAACCCTTTGGCTTTCAGCAGGAAGTTTAATGAAATGTTCCATGACTTACAGTGACTGATGATTTGCACAAGTGTTGGATCCTTCCTGCTCTTATATATGTGTTCAGCTGAGTTTACTTAATGATGTTGGTGAATTGTAAAGCTGTTATCCCAATTAGTGGTGTATGCTAACTGAAATAATGATCTGCCCCATTTGGCATTGCACATGTTACTGTTCTTTCAGCCTAGAATGTGCCAGTCGGCAGCATTCCTTCAACAACATCTGTGTGCTGGAAGACCAACAGGTTCCATGCAGATCAAATTGTGTCTTTCACCGAGTTGATGGTCTTTCAGCAGTCTTGGATGTCTGATTCTGAGTGCATCCTCAGGAATGCACCCATAGGCATGTTCCAGACTGAACATGAGTAGGTGATGAGAGACGCACTCAAGGTTGCGTGTGGGCACTGTGGGGAAGGACCACAGTCTAGAGCCATCCCATTACCAGGCATTGAGGGGTTGAGACCAAGATGGAGCCCCTTAAACAATGGTGGGGGGGAAGTGACAAGGAACCACTGTGCTGATAATGGTATGAATAAAAATGAATGTAGTATGTATAGTGACAGAAATGTATGGACATAAAACTAAGGATGCAAAGAGACCGGACGGTTTTCATTTTGAGTATAATTTATCCTGAATAAAGTCTATTTTTGGTAAAAATAAACATTACTGTTCTTTCTAAAATGGTGGCTGGTGCTAAATACACTACTGGTCATTGATGTACAAGTCAAAATGCTTGTTGCAGGATGACAGAAGGAATGATTAGAAGTTTTACAGAGCAGGATAATGGATGGGAAGGAAGAGGAGGAAAGGGAAAAGTGGAACAAGTGAAGGCCAATCTATCAGGGAAATAACTATCCTGCATTCACCTCAATGAGTGCCAATGCATGAGTTTGTGATTTAACAAGGACTCTTTCAATTGCCATAGGATGAATGCTGCAACCACAACACAGAAAAAATCTTGCCAGCAGTTTTTAACATCATGACAGCCTTGAAATTTTACCAATTCAACTAGTTCTAGGCTGGAGCTTAAGATATTAAAACATTATAGAGTTCACTATCAACCGTTAAATGATGGAGTTCATAGAAATTCTTTATTTCAAGAGGTTGTATCATTCTTGCTTAAGAGCAGCATTACAGATATGTAAAAGTGGATGGCTTCTCCTTAGTGTAGGATGTCACTGACTGCCCTCACACTAAGTATTAATGTCCTACAAAAGTGCATGGAAAGGTTGTCAATCTTACTTTATTCATTCATAACATATGTACTTATCTGGTTAAGATAGAATTACTGCTTATCTCTAGCAAGTGAAGAACCACGGCTGGCATAAAATGCAGGTCAATGCGTCATGCTATTCAGATATTATGTCATTTTGAGGCAGTGCACTATTTCGTCTATAACTGAACCATAACATCTCATGTCAAGGTGAGTATTAGATGACAAGATGCTTCCTCCATTTGCATGGCTGTGGACCCTGGTGACCATCCTATTTGCACATTGGAAATATGCTCTGATTGAACAGAGCTTTGGCATACTCAGGAATGCTTTCACAGTCTGGATCAGTTAGAGAACCCTCGAGATTTGTTATCATCTGCCATTTGCTACACAAGCTCATAATTATGAGGACTCAATCCTCCCACCATCTGTATCAGGAGCAATAAACAATTTTTACCTGACCTCTGAGATAGGTGTAGAAGATCCCTTGGCACTATATTAAAAATAAACAGCCAAAAGACTGCCTTGATGTTCAGATCAACTTTGATTCCTCAATCAACATGATTGAAATACAGATTATCAGTTCATTATCCCATTGCTACCCTTTGTTAGTGCCAGACCTTGTGCATGATTTAAAAGGCTATTTCCAAGGAGGTGGGTGAATCAGATTCTGTCAGCTCAATGTCTCAACAAAAGGTTTCTTCCTTCAGCCTGGATCTCATTGTGTGAGTCAAATTCTGACTTATTTTTACGTATACATATAATTGCTATTTAAAATTTTGTTAAAATCCTACCCACATTTATCATTTTTAAATGTGTGTTAGAACAAATATTTCCTGTATAGAGAAACAAATGGACTTTTCTGCTCTCAAGATAGATCACAGAACATCACAAATTCAAAGTTGAAAGCTAAAATTACCAAAAGTCCCTTTTAAATTGGGGGACTGATTTCATTTCCTTCCACATAAAAATGGGATTATTATAGATAAAAATTTCAATACATTTATAACACTTCTGAAACTTTTCTTCTATGTTTTCTTATTACTTGGAAAAAGTACAAAGACTACTGAAAATTGAACAGAATTATACCATCATTTGCTCTGACTAATGGCTATAGAAGCAGCCTGGCACTTTGGACTTGTTCCGACAGTAAGATCTGCTTCAGCCGAAAGAATGAAAATTCTGGGCATAATTTCAAATTCAGATATGGGGTTTTGGGTGACGATGCTCTGAAGCAGAAAAAGAGAATATATTAAAAGTCAAAGAAGCCTCTGTCATGGGAAGTGCAATCTTTTTGCAATTACTTCATGCATTTATTTTGTTCAAAACCAATATTAGGACATAAAATCTGGCTTCCAAACTAGTGGCTGATCATTTTTCTTAAAATTCTTATTTGATTTATTTTTCTTTTAATTTTGAGTAAATTAAAATATTTGGGCAACAATTTTGTTGTTTTCAGAGGTCTTCAATGTTCTTATACAGATTTTCTCTTCCTATCGTGTGATCCCTATCTGTACACAAAGTGTGAAAGAATTTTATTAGACAATATTGGCAGAAAACAGAATATGGGGAACTCAGTGATGGCTGCCTCAAATCTTTTATCAAATGAAAAAATTATAGTCCGACAAAGAGGCATCAGGTCAATCAATAAAGACCTAATTTCTGCACAATTTTCCTCGAAGCTCATTCTGCAATAACATACAGCTGAACTGTTCCCTCAAAGACAAAAGAGCCAGAGACAAATAATTATTCAAAAGCAATCAGCTTCCACTTACATTTTCTTCTCATTGATCCCATGTGTAACATTGTTTTATGGCAAGGCAACTGGAGGTAGAGGAGAAAGAGAGGGACTGGATAGACCAGGACTGTTTTTTCTGCAGTGAAGAAGGCTTTGGGTCACTCTATGGAAACTTACAAAATAATGAAAAAGGTGGAAGTCAGTCTTCTTTACAAAGCAGAGAAAGCTAAAACGAGAGGTTAGATGTTTAAAGTGAGAGAGGAAAGGTTTAAAGGGAAACTGAGGGGCAACTTTTTTCCACACAAAAGATAATGAGTATATAGAATGAGCAGCCAGAGGAAATGGTAGAGGCAGGTACAATAATAATGTTTAAAAAGTTTGGACAGGACTTAGAGCAGTGGTTCTCAACCTTTTTCTTTTCACTTGCATACCATTTTAAGTAATCCCTATCCCATCAGTGCTCCGTGATTGGTAAGGGATTGTTTAAGGTGGTATGTGAGTGGGAAGTGAAGATTGAGAATCACTGCTTGAGACCCAATTGTTACTGAAATATTTTGCTTGAAAAAATCGTCATTGGCCCATTTCCTTTGGAACAAATCAATTAGGTACGATTAAAACAGTGGTTTTCAAACTTTTTCTTTCCATTCACCTACCACCTTAAGCAATCCCTTACTAATCACAGAGCACCGCTTGGTTTGGATAAGATGGGCAAAATAGCTTACTTCCATTCTGTATAACTCTATGACTGTATTCATTAGAAGTATTAGAAGGGACTCTATTGAGACATAAAATCTTGACAAAATTGGACAGTCAGCTTAAAGAAAAGTCAGGAGGCTCATCAAATGGTGTAAGAACAACAACAACCTGACACTCAACATGGACGAGTCAAAGGAGATGATTGTGGGCTTCAGGAAGATGAATGTTGACATTTTCAATTTCACATCAATGGATCCTCATGGAGAGAGTGAAGAGCTCAAAGTTCTTTGATATGCATATAAAGGATGACTATCCTGCACCCACAACACCTCCTTATTAGTCAGAAAGGCACAGCAATGCCTACTCTTCCTAATGAGGTTAACAGGGCAAGGCTACAAGTCCCCAGCTTGACAACCTTTTACAGGAGCACAGTTGAGAATGTCCTGTCTGGCTTCATCATTGTGTGGGAGGGTAGCATCAGACCACAAGTCAATACAGAGATTTATCAAGACAGCCAAGTAGATCACTGGGGTCTCCTTTTCTTTTATTCACAACATTTACTTGAAGCGGAGCTTAAATAGAGCTCAAAGAATTATAGAGGATATTTTCCATCCAGCATACATTACCCTTGGCCCACGACCATCAAGGAGGCACAGGAGATCAAGGTCAGGACTGCCAGACTGGGAAATAGCTTCTTCCCACAGGCTGTCAGATTGATCAACAGTATCCTGTAACTGAGTAAATCATTCCAAAGTTTGTATATATATTTATTTTTAAATAATATTTTTATGTACATATGTGATTATTATGTGCTGTGTGTTTGCGTATGCTCTTTGGTTCAGAGAAATATGGTTTCACCTAGTTGTATATGTACAGTCGGATGATAATGAACTTGAATTTGATTAGCTGTCAGCAAGATACTTCTAATGGTATGAAAGTTCGGAACCAAAAGTGAAAATATATAGACAGGTAAACCATTTAGAACTGAGATGGAGAGAAAGTTTGTCATCCAAGGAATGGTGAATCAGTGGAATTCTATGCCATAAAAGAGAGCTGATTCCAAATCATTAAATATATTCAAGAAGGAGTTAAACTATTGATGCTAAAGAGATCATGGAATATGTAAAGAAAATAAGAACAGGGTACTGAATTTTGATAATCAGCCACAATCATATTGAATGCTGGTTCGGAGAGCTGAATACCCTACCCCTAATTAGCCAGGGAAGTCTGTAATCTTCTGAAAAGATTTTGTGAGACTCCACATGGTCAATTGTAAGGATTTCTCTACATTGACATACAGAATGCATATCAGAAATTGTAACATGAGAATATTTAATTAAAAAGTCCGAAGAACTGAATATGTCAATGCTGTGGATGTGATGGGACTCAAAATATTTACCTTGGAGAAAAGAATGACATAAAAGTCATGATCCAGGAGTTTATAGCAAGAAATAAAATGCAACATAGATTTCAATCATTCTCATTGCCAAGTGGGACAAGAAATTAAAACACAATAAACTAATAAAAAAATGAATAAAACAAGGAGAAACTTTTTTCAGAGGGATTTTAATAAATGGAATAAATTATCATCAAGATGTGAAATGCTTCAAATATTTGTGTGCACGTATGCCTCTCTCTCTCTCTCACCACCCCCCCCCACCAGGTTTGAATTAATAATTTGACAGGGCCCCCTCCTGATCTGATTGGCACATGACCCTGGACTTCCTGATGTGACAGTCTCTGCGGAGAGAGCATTATATTATACTGTCCTCAATGGATTTAAAGGGCATTCTTCAGCGCTATAAATACAAAAGTTATGGTAAAACAAGAATTCTGCAATAAGAAAATAATTTAATTGTTCACTGTGCTATTTCAAATTAAATATGTAAATTGCTTCTTGTAAAGCAATAACTTTCTGAACCCCTCAGTGGTAAAACAGGAGAATAAATGATGCACAGTCAAGTTGTTAAACTGCACATAACAATAATGATACAATTTAAACAGATTTGAAGACCAATCAATCGCAAGTAAAGAGGAAGGACTTTCCTATGTTTGAAGTTTTTCAATTTCTCAAAAAAGGGCTTAAATATCATCCTCTGGATTTTTTTTTGACACAAAAGCATATTTGGTCATGATATCATCTTTATTTTTCAATAAAGTAATTAATTATGAATAATCTAGTTTAACTTTCACAAAATAGTGGAATGGCATTCATGGTCACTGGGTTTTCAACCATGGTAGGGAAGGGAATATAAAGGCAAAGAGTTTGTGTGGATGGCAATGTGAAGGGGTGATATTTTTTAAAGCTTCAGCAAAGATGCACATCGGGACAAAAAAGGATCAATCAGAATGTAGGCCTTCAAACAGTTCATGGAAAATAAAGGAACAAACTTCTGGTTAATCCAATAATAACAAGGCAGTTATTTAAATGACCTTTAAACTAACTGGGAAAACTATCAGAGAGAAATACAGAAAAAGCTTAGGACTTCATTATATCCTCTTCATATTCCTCTCACTCTGCTATCACCGTCTTGGACCCCCCCCTCCCCCCAAGATCCCACCAATCATCTATACACTGGGGGAAATTTCTGGCTGTCAAATTTATTGCCATCTGATTGCACAAGTACTATCCGACAAAACATCATTCTTCAGTCCTTGGTGCAAAACACGCAGACAAACACACATACAAAAAAAAAGACTTATGCAGAACAAGTATTCATATATACAAATAAATATTGTTTCATAAATATGAGAGTCTCGGATGGTTAGTGTGAGCTGTTCCTTCAGTCGTTCAGCATTCTCACTGCCTGTGGGAAGAAGCTGTTTCTCAGCCTGATGGTGTTGGTTCTGATACTCCTGTATCTCTTTCCTGATGGGAGCAGCTGAAAGATGTTGTTTGTGGAGTGGAAGGGGTCCTCAATGATTATGCATACATTCTCCTGATAATGATCCCAATAGATCACATCAAGAGGGGGGGGGAGAAAGAGGGAGGAATCTCCAGAGATCTTCCTTGCCATTCTTATAGTCCTGTGCATTGACCTCTGATCCATTTTTACGCAGCAACAACAACAAACTGTGAAGCAGCCGGCCAGCATGTTCCCGAGAGAGCTCCTGTAGAAGGTTGTCATAATGGTGGCTGGTAGCCTTGACCACTTCAGTCTTCCCAGGAAGTGCAGTTGATGTTGCACATTCATGACAAATGAGAAGATGTATCCACAATAGGTCAGTCGTTAAGTGAACTCCAAGGAACTTGGTGCTCTCCACTACAAAGTTGTAAATGTGTAGTGGAAGGTGGTCGTTCCTTGTTCTCCTGAAGTCCAAAATCATCTTCTTCATCTTGTCCAAGTTGAGATTCAGGTGTCCAACTAACCTCCCATAATGCTAATTTTTGGGATGTGGAACCCGGACACCCAGACGAAATCCATGTGATCACAGGGTGGGCATGTAAACTCCACACAGAAAGCACTGGAGGTCAGGATTGAACCTGGGTCATGAAAGCTGTTGGAGCATAGCACAAGTAGCAGTGTCTCTACACCATCCTGTCAGTAGACACATAAATTAGAGAAACATAGAGGTGTGACAGATAATGTTATATTTTATGCTGTTTTAAAGGAGATAAATGATGGCAGCTTTTTTTTAGTGTAGGTCACATACAAACACTTCAAAACAGATCTTATTTAAAATGCCAGAGCTCTGCACAAGCCAGACAGTCTAGGCTCCAAGTGCCTTTGCAAAAATTTTGAAGAATGCCTATAAGGACTTCACAAATAGGTGTTAATTGGAAATGCTATGGAGTAATGAATTATTGTTTTGGAAAGCAACAGATGAACAAACTCAGAAGATTAGGTCTGGTGCTACAGTCTGAGTGCAGTTTGCTGTTCTAAGAGGGTCATGTGATTTTCTCTGTGTGAGAGAGAGATAATTCAGTTTCAGTTCCACAGTTCAGCAGCAGCAGCTGGGACTGGAACAGGACAAGCTGGCAAGCTTGTGGAAAAACCCCATTTTGAAGACGGGTTGTGAGTTCTTAGTTCAACCTGGTCAAAGCCCTTGTGATCCATACAAGAGGAAATGACTGGCTGTATAATGTTTCACTTGAAATAAGGGAAACAGAACGGGAACTCTGTGGTGACTTGAAAGAAAGAGGTTATCATCTGGAAAACCCTGAGGGGCAGGTTTCTTCGGCAAGACCCTGAAGTGGTTGATCGGAAGGAATCAGTTTGTGTCCAACGAACAACAAATCTCTCTCTGAAAACTGACAAGAACCTCCCTGAGTGGCAATCATTTACCTTTCAAGCACCAAAGCCTGGTGAAATTCATAAATGTTAAATTCTGTGCACAGTATAAGAATTGCCTGATATCGGCAAACTTGGAGGAGTGATAAGTGAGATTGGACTGTGAATCAAAGAATTTTTCTGAACTTACACACACATTACATACATGTGCACTTAGAATTAGAAGGGGGGTTAAGTTAGGTTAATAGAAATAAGTTAAAGTTTGATCCTGTTTTCATGTTTAAAGATAATTAAAAGCAACTTTTGTTTAAGTAACCATTTGTCTTAATGGATTTCTATTGCTGCTGGTTTTGGGGGTTATCCGGGCTCACAACAGAGGGCACAGGATTTCTTTACATTCAATTAAGAGAACTTATTTTTAAAGAGTATGTAGAAAGCCCAAGAAGAGTAGGTCCAATTTTACCATTTTTTAAGAGTTTGAGGATGAGGGAGTTTCAATGAAAGAGCATTTGTATGGGCAATGTTCATACTTTGGTTATATCGAGAGATAGACGAAAGGACAAAGGTAAAAAAGGAGTAAAGGTTCAAAACTGGGTGAAGGCCGATCGACTGATTTAGAAACAATGGACTTTAACTAGGACTTCAAGATAAATCGGTTTCAGACCAATCACAGGTACTTAAGAGTAGAAGTCCAAAAATCTGAGTGCCAGAAATCTGGACCACCCAAGACTACAGACCTTTAGAAAACTCTCAAACTTTTAAAATTTAGCGGCTTTTGTGTGTGGGCTTGCATGCGTAAGCACCACAGATACACGGTAGCACAAGCAACCACACTTATTGACTTTATTTTTCTTTAAAACTGCTCGTTTTGCTAAATGAAACCTACTGCATTTTCCAATGAATAAGTTATCAAAATTTATTCTTTATTCTTCCTTAAATTTGAATTTTAAAAGTACTGCCTGAGAATCCAGAAAATCCGAAAACCTGGACTTACCCAATTCCTGAGCAGTCTGGATTTTAGAACATCTACTGCGTTGGTGTTTCAAGCAGTTCAGGGTAAACAGTTTCCAACAATTTAAATGTTAGATTTAGCTTGCTAAATCTAAAATGCCCAAATTACAAGTTGCATAGACAATACCATAAATTAACATGGAAACTTTAGATCAAACAGTGAGAATGAGCCTAATACATTAGAAAGCATAGGGGAGTGTAAAAAGTGCGGGAGTGAATTGATAATAGAAAGTAAACAAACAAAGAGTAAGCATGGAAAAAGTACAGTTAGTCCTCAACTTATGACTGTAATTGGGACTGAAGAATTGGTCATAACTTCGATTGGTTGTAAATTGGATTTGCATGTCTTAACAAGGTATTAAAGAAATTTTTCAAATGAAATTTCAAGAAATGAACCTTTAATGAAGAATCTCAACATATGTACAGTATTTTTTTTTAAACTCTGGTCGTACGTGCAGGAGGATGTAACTCATGTTGGTCATAATTTGAGGACTAACTGTAGTGAGTAATAAAATAAAAAAATCTGAAGATAATTTTGCTCCTTTTTAGGACATAGAGCAAAAGGGTAATTTATTTGGCCCCATTCAGGAGCAAAAAAATGGATAACTGGAATTAGTTCCATGAGACAGTGTAAATTTTCATTAAGGAAGGCAGAGATTATCACGAACAATTCACATGAATTTGTGAAGGAAGTCTCTGTGTGAAGAACGAGTAAATTTTTGAGGAGGTAACAAGGAGAATTGATAAGGGTAATACATTTGAGGTAGTTTACACAACCTTCAGCAAGGTCCCACAAGGCAGCATGGTAAAATCACTAAAAGCCTTTGAATCCAAGTGGGAGTGGAAAATTGCATTTAAAATTGGCTTAGGGGCAGGAAGCAAAGTTTTTTTTGTGTAATCACAAGCTGATGTCAGCAATGTTCCACAATATTCATTACTGGGTCCTACTTCTGCTCCTATATCATATGGTATTTGCTATTAGAAGTGTACATAAATCATTTTGACAAATGTAGAGGTATGATAAAGAAGCTTGCAAATTGTTCATAGAGTTGACAACAAGGAGAAAAGCTTTAGGCTACAGAAAGATATCGATGGTCTGAACAGTCAAGCAGAAAAGTGGCAAATGGAATTACATCCCAAGTAATTCTTTCCCGATGAAGCAGAATTTTATTTGTGATTCTTCCGATTTAATACATCACATTTAATGCAGACATTGTGCCTGTTTGCGGAATACCTCTGTGTGCAAGGTGACTCTGAGCTTCCAACATCCTGTTACTTTTAATTTTCCATTTAATTCCCATTCTGACCTCTCTATCTTTGGCTTCCTACACAGTTCTAGTGAAATTCAGTGTAAGCCTGGGGAACTGCATTTAATCTTTCAGTTTGACATATTACAGTCCTCAGGGCACAACAATGAATTCAGAACATCAGACATTGCAGTCTTCTAGCACATACTTATGGCATTTCATCTTTTTTCTTTCTCTGTCCCTGGTTTTTCAGATTTCATTTATCTTCCAGTTACACCTTCTAGACATGCTGTCTTCACCTTCCTCCAGCCTGCATCATCAGCCCCAATGTCATTCAATCAGTCTTGGTTTTCACCTTTCCACATAACTTCCCTTTTGCTTTCTCCATCCTTCTCCCGATTTTTGCAATTTCTAATTTTTGCTAGCTCTTGCAAGATTGTTGCTCTAAGATATTAAATCCGTTTCTCTATTCACACTCTTTCCAGTATTGTCTTGCTTTATTTTATATTACATTAGAAATTATGCTCAGATTGTAATATAAAATTAGTTAGATCACAGCTTCAATACTGTCTACAGTTCTGGTTGCCAACTGCTTCAGCAACTCAGCTATTTATCTAATGATTATGCATCTATCCTATTCCCAAGAATACAACTTTGATTTTTGATTGATGCAGGGGGGTCTATCATTGATTTAGGCTCGTCACCAAATCACGTTGAATATATTTCACAATCATGCAAAAAATTCAGAAGAATAAATACATAAGATTAATAGTGAACAATTAAGCAGTGCAGCTCAATATAAACCCAAAATCGGTTACTTGTCTGCCCTGAATTTGGCATGGGCTTATATGAAGGGTAACTGGATCATTTGTAGGTGGCTGCTGTATCTTAACAAGCAGCTCATTTATTTGGAGAAATGGGATCAGCAACAGTCTTGCTGGTGGTGGGTCTGAAATCAGTTCTGGGGGAACAAATCGTGCAGGATACCCTGTGCTTAAGGAAATACTCCTGTTACTCCCCAGCAAAGATTAAAATTACAATGCAGAGCCACACAGCAACAAATACCATATACACCAGTGCATAAGACAAGATGAAACTTAAAAATGTCACCCTAAAACTAGGGGTTATCAGGTATGGCAAGTATGCAATGTGAACCTTGATAGCAAAGTCTCACTGCTCCCCTGCAGGGACCATTTGCCCAGTCCAACTGCTGTTGACTCTGTACAGGCTTTAAACGGCCTGTTAAAGGAGCCAATGGTGGTTTATTTTAAAATGTTCGTAAAATTTAAACATTTACTGGGTAATTTACTTTTAAAATTTTGTGATAGCATCACTCACTGGTCACTGATAAGTGCCAGACTTGGGGTAGTCTTAAACAGCGAGTATCAGTCAAAATTTTGAGGGGTCATCTTATACAGGAGTCATGTTATATGCTGGCCCCCCATAATAACCATTATTCACAATAAATTATTTACAAAAATGAAATCTGTTCAGTCTTTTCACATCCTTAGTGTCATATGCATACACTTCCATTAATGTAATTGCTACTTTTATTCTCTATTTAGCAGCTTTGTTACCACTGTGGCACTTTGTAGTTTCTCTTCCCTCTGTTGTTTGAGGGAATTTTACTCAGTCTCAGCCCCTCAATGCCCATTAACAGAAGAACTCTAGACTGTGGTCCTGCCCCACAAGGCCTGTGAGTTGGCTGCGCCATGCCTCAGTGCAACACTGCAACACACTCCTACAGCCTGGAATGCTCCAGTCGGCAGCATTCCTTCACTGACATCTCGGTGTTCTGAAAGTCCAACAGGTTTCAAGCAGACCAAATGGCGTTGTTCACTGAGTTGAAGATCTTCCAGCAGCTCTGATGTCGTTGTTTGGATTCATCCCCATTAATAGCCCCTAATCAGAGTCCTCTGTCATGCTACTGCTGGGAATGAACCACGACAAGGACCCTTGCACCCTTCTGCACAAACTCAGCAAATCCACATTCTGCAAAGTGATGAGTGACTGTCTCCACTCCACCATAGTTATATCCTGAACATAGTTGTTGAATAAGAAGGCTGCAGATGATGGGGTTGATTGCAGGACACAAATAACTGGAGAAACTCAGCAGGCCATGCAGTATCCATAGGATGTGAAGGGTAACCAACATTATGAGCCTGGGCTCTTTATCGGATTTAAGAAGAAACATGAACACAAAGGTGGGCCGGGAGGGGGGGGGGTGGGGGGTGGTGGTGGGGAGGAGAGGAGAAGAGGGAGGAAGGGGAAGGGGAAGCTGTATAACATGCTGAGTTTCTCCAGCACATTTGTATAATGGCAAATAGGCCTGGGTCCAGAGGTTGCATATTGCAAGGGGTTAGACGATTGCAGTGTTACTTCCAGGACTGTATATTTTACTGTTAAAATATCCAGTAGTATTTCTTTACTTTCACCATTTTATTTTAGTTCATTTTCACTGAACTTTAGTTCTCAAGTACTTCTGGGAAGTTTTCTTCCATGAAAACAGACACAAGTATTTTATTTCTCTGGCAATTCTTTCCTCCCTGTTATAAATTCTCTTCTCTTTGTGAGGGACTTATGTCTGTCCTTACTAGTCTTAACCTGTTTTGAATAGGCTTATCATCTATTTAATATTTTTCACTTGTATTTTTGCATTTGGATTGTTTAAGTTAATTCTATAGGCATCTGAACTTTGCCACGGAGGCTCTGAATAATCCACAATGATCCAACCATTTGATAAAATTAGCTTTCTGCAGATGTTCGCTTCCTGATTTTGTCAAGTGTTTAAAAAAAGCTGTATTGGTATAAGGTTAACTAGCTAATTTTGTCACTGGAATGACACAACAACCATTGTAGATGTCTTCTGAGATTATTGTACAGAATACAGTAAATACAGTAACAAGATAAATAAAAACATTACGATTAGAGAGAAAAGAAGCATATTCCTCCTAAAGAGCTACAAAGCTGATTTGCATCTAATGACAACAAAGAGTGGATGGTGACTCTTCATTAGTTTCCCATTTCATAAATCTAAGCTAGCTATCAAGAAGCTGAATGGAACCCCATGATCAACCACTTGTCCAACTGAAGACAAGAACAAAAGACAGCAGGGAAGAAATATGGATCAGTCAAGTTTCAGCCTGTCAAGTGAGAATCCAAGTCTCGATGATAAGAGTAACCCAGCGTTCAGTGGCGGAGATCTTTGATGGCACCTAAGTCTCTCAAAGCTTAATTTATACTGGTGTTTAGCTAATCAAGAACAGAGTTGCAAATCAACAAAAGGAAAAGTGGAGTGGATATAATCAGCAAAATTTCTTAATGGGTAATGAAGTCTGTGCCAACACACAAAATGTCAATTCAAATTCTTCTACAGTATTTGTTCCCATCACATTAGGATTTCAGTGCCAAAGGTACTGTCACTTGCCTGCTTGATGCCTGGCCATGCATGCTGCTGGTAACAGGATCCTACCTAAGCATATTACTATGAAATTGACTTTTCAGCCACTTGAAAATAGGGTGACAACTGTATTACTTGAAAATGTGCTCATTTTCCAACTAGTTTGAAGGATATATTGATTTTACCAGTTCATTACCTATTGCACAAACCACTGCACTCAAATGTGGAGAATTGAAAGGTCATTTGAGGATTATATCCACTCAGCGTGAAAATCTTTGGTGTCTAAAATCAGTGGAAGTAGTCAGAAAGTTGGATTTATACTCAAGAAATTACTTGCAATCAATTTAAGTTAGAATCTTCCTTGGGAAAATGCATTGATCAAAAAGATTAATTGAATTTACAATCTACTGTTAGTGTCAGAAAGTCTAACAACTTTGTTTGTAATCAAGTCTACTCCAAACCAAACATGGATAGAAACTTGTTCATGCTGAAAATAATGGATAAAATCATGGAAGGGCACAGGCCGAAACATCGGTAATATATCTTTACCCCCTATGGACACTGAGAGACGGGCTGAGTTCCTCCAGCATTTTCAGTGAGTTATTGCTAAATGGATAAAATAGACCACAGGCACTAGTTTGTTCTGTCCCTGTCACAGAAGAAATCCATAGTAATACTTCCTACTTTAATTCCTGTGCTTAAGCTATGCCTATACCATTTTTTTGCATTAATGCACAATATTGGGGTTGAATTTCAGGAGCTAAAATCATATCTACATTTCTTAAAAGGGAACTGATGACAATCATGACTGGAAGTTGACAGTGAGAAGGATGAATAAGAGGTAGAGTGGAGCAGGAGCAGAAGTAGAAGCTCTTAAATTTGAATTGGACATTCCTGAAGATAGAAGAGAGATCTGGTAGACCCAGGCCAGAAACTGTAGCAGTAGTGAGAGGATAAGTCCAGGAGTTGAATGAAAAAGTATGGTTCCAGTATAGAATCAGATTTATTGTGCTCCTAATTTCTGATCTAGGACAGGGGAATGAGCCACAAATCACATCTATTGGCAAAAGCACAACCACACTTGCATATTACTCCATACACCATACCTTCCACATATTCAATCCAAGCAGGTACTTCATACAGATATGTTTCAACAGACTGTTACTGATCATGGCAATGTTCCAGTGAATATTAAAGCTTGACTATCTCAGTTCAAAGCAATCACCCTTCATATTCCCCTGTGACAAACTGCACAGAGCAACTATTCATCAGCTTGGCTCTGGCCACTGTGAGAGCTCTGCAAAGATGGAGCAGTTCAGGAAAGGCAAATAGAAGCACTAAAGAAATGGACAATGATAATTAATTAATAAATATACCACTTTGGTAATGAATACATCTATAAAAATTATTGATATATTAAACAGCTTGCTTATTATAGTTTTTGCTTAGGTAGACACCGAGGGAATCAGTAACATGGGGAATTTTGTCATGAGCATTCAGAATTTTCTTAGTTTACAACCTCCTGTGAGAGGTCAGTGTTTATTGTTTATCCTTAAATGCCGTTGAAAGTGGTAAGGACTTAGGTTTTGGAACCACTTGGGTATTTATGGCAAAAGGATTCTTTGTTCAATATTATAAATGAATGGGAGCAATGGAATAAGAATTTATCTTTCAAAATCAGGGAGTTATGTTTCTTGGAGTTCAACATGGAGATATTAGAATACCCCTGCAGTAGCTTCCCTTAACCTATCAGATTGAAGCTTTCCTCTGCTGGGGAAGATGCCTTGAAAGTTGTTTTCATGCATGGACTATACATGGGACACCCTCCAACTATGGTATGTTTTGTGGTTAACTGCTTACTCTGTGCTAAATGGATTAAAGTCTTTCTATTGTATTTGGACCTGTATTCACAGAGACGAGTAAAAAATGTTCTTTGGCAGTCTCATATGGAATCTTAAAAATAATTGAAAGTTAATTAAAATCAAGAGTTGAATCCTTCGCTATACAACATGCAGCCTATGATATAATCTGGCAGCACCAGTAATTAAGACCAACAATGAACCTTAGGACATTACTTTTGGGGAAATGCCATTGAATGCTAAGTGAAAGTGATTAGATTTCCTCTAAAAAGAGATAGTTATTGCCAAACACCCATATGGCATGAGGGAAATTGCCAGTTATTGTCATAACTGTGACAAGTTCTTGCTGGATGTGGTCAAGGTTCACGTGGTACTCTCAACTGTAGATGTTGAAGATAAATTTCCCTCTTGGACTGGTAACTTCCATGAAGTCACAAATGCAGCCAAGAGTGATATGAACAAATCTAGGTGTTATTGCCTGGAAAGATCCAGTGGCTGCATGGTGCAGAGGCACTGAGTCATCCACAGGCAAAGCAATTCAATCAGTGATTGATGCTCTGCTTAGAGCAGGTGGCAGATCTTCGTGATCATCTTTGAAAATCTTAGCCTTGGGGCGGATTGCACTTCATGCACATACAGACTGGAAATGCTCATTGGATGATTGGTGAATATATTTTTGCAGCCAGAACCCTTCTCTTTTGGCCTTGTCTACCTTTTATGCAGCACAATATTAAAGGATGGGATCAACTGTTTTATGTGCTCTAATGTAATGTGCATTGATTCACATGATTCATCATTAAAAGTTGTACTAGATGTGTATGAATGTGTCAATCACAAATTCTAATAAAAAAGATAAGTGTAAGATATAAAAACTATACACTAAGTGATTAAAACTATAATATTGGTCTTAGTAAATTCAACAAAAGAACCATTTACAGGAATGGTGAATAACACTGAATATTGAATTTAGCAATGGACAGAAAATATCTGCAACAAATTGGCCTGAGAGTGAAATTCATTTCTTAGAAATTGAACATTCCACTGGTTTCCATTGATTTCACTGGCCTATTATTAACATTAGAGATGAAAAACATTTTTAATTAAAAGAATTTTCATGGCCCAGGATTTAGATATTTACAAAATTGTCAACTATATATTCCACACGCTGTTCCATTTCATTTCCCAGATCTAAACGTGTTATTTATAAACCGATGACACAACTCTATTTTAGACAGTGATCTGTTTAATTATGTATGTTTAAAAGGCAATAAATACATTTTAAATCTTTTGGCAGACATTACCAGTGATGATCTTTATATGTAATGAAAAGAACAGCAGGAAAATATTTGTTTGAAAGAAATTTTAAATAGAGCTGCTGGCTTACAACAGAATAGTAAACAGTTCAAGTTAAATTCCACCATAGCAGATAGGGAATTAAAATACAATCAATCAGGTAAATCCTGAAGTTGGCAAAAAGAAGTTAGTCTCAATAGCATTAAACTTCAAATGCAGGTTTACCAAGGTCTTTCAGAAAATCTGCCATCCTTACCTGGCCTTGTCTGTGACTTACTCTGAACCCATCAATGTGGTTGATACCAAACCATCTCCTCAGTTCTAGGGCAATTAGTCTCATCACCATGTCCTGTGAATGAATTTTTTTAAAGTCCCATTGTACAGCTGTTGAAGTAAAGACGGATATGAGAGGGTTTTTGCTCTTTTGCTCCCTTGGAGGGTAACAACACACCTGTCGGACAGTAAGCACTGAAAGCCCTCCACAATCACATCAACATATTGGACTCCAGTCCAAAATTCATTCCACAAAAGTCAGAAAGAAATTATCTAAAATTTGAGGAGTGTTTCCAAAGGGAAACAATGATGAAAAGTAGGCCATGAAGGCTCACATACACAGAGATAGCCAAATATGATTTATGCAGACAGTCTCAAATTAAAGTAGTCTCCTGGTTATTCTTCATTCCCAGCTTCCTGAGGTAGAAGGAATTCCTAACAGAAAGGTAATTGTAACTGTCTGCGGTCATTCAAATGTGTTTTATTCCTGAATATAACAATTTGAATAGAAAATATTAAAATATGCAGTTCTAAAAAAAATTCACAACAAAAAGCACTAATTATCAGTGCCGAAATGCAAATAATTTGCAATTATCTGAAATTTAATAAGAAGGAATAATTCAAATATTAGAATAACATTTTCTTCACCAATTTGAAATCATCATTTCTTAGTCTAACTTTGGGAATTATACATAACAAAATTAAATTAATTTTTATTTTAATGATCCTTGCAATCCAACAAGAAAATCCCATCTTAATTCATTTTATGACTGTGAACTGAGTTCAGAGGTGGAAAGCAAATTCCTACTTTGGGCTCTTCCAACACACACCTTCTAAATGCTTAGCAACATATTTGGCTATAATATTCTTTTGATAGTTAGCTAATAATAATTTAGTTTAAATATTTAACTATTACTGAGATTTAGTCTCCATAGTTTTGTAAAGTGTTCTGAAGTATCTGTCCATAATGATGATCTAATTGTGTACAAGAATCAATGAAAGAATTGTTTTGACCTGAAATCAATGTTAATTTATTTACTAAAAATAATGCTGACAATGCCTATCTCATGATTGTAGGGAATAACAATAACTAAGTTTCCAGGACCAGGGAATGATCCTCATCAATGCTGGCCAAAAGGAATGCATGTATCTGTCAATTCACACCTCCATAGAACTTGCAAATTTTCCAAAGTTTCCATTTTGGAAACTTTGCCTGTAATCCACATAATGACTATATTTGAGATAAAGGTGATAATTCCTAAAGATTCTTGGGAATCGGTTACTTACTTGACCACCATCCCGCCACCCTATCCCCCAACCAACACCTCCCCACAGAATAAAATAGAAAAAGATGCATCAGCAGTAGGTTAGGGTTGGTTGTTCACAATATTCCCTTAATTCATTTAATAAGCTGTGAAGTCAGTAAGAAGTAAATAACAAATTCTCAATATGGAAAGCTATCATAAAGGAATTTGAAATCATACAGTTTTTTGGCTGTTCCATTTCATTTCCCAAATCTAAGCATATTATTTATAAACCCCTGGAACAACGTCTATTTTAGACAGTGATCTGTGTAATTACATTCTTCTATCAGCAGTTTTTGTCACACAGTGGTGCAAAATTAACAAATTAATATCTGAGTTTAGTTTCAAGTAAGAATCCACTGATATATTTTTCTGTCTTCTCCTTTGCTCTGATAAGATAAAATACTTAAGCTTGTAGCTTACAGTACATAATGACATACTTAAAAGATTATCAGAACTCTGAATAATAGAACTATATAAATTAATCATAATTAGTTTTAATTTTGTTCTCCACAAAATCTCTAGATTTTCAGGAAATAAAACTCAAGAAATACATCTCGTGCCATTTGTTTTATTCCCAAACTTCTTTGGCTTGGCTTCGCAGACAAAGATTTATGGAGGGGTAATGTCCACGTCAGCTGCAGGCTCGTTTGTGGCTGACAAGTCCGATGCGGGACAGGCAGACACGGTTGCAGCGGTTGCAAGGGAAAATTGGTGGGTTGGGGTTGGGTGTTGGGTTTTTCCTCCTTTGTCTTTTGTCAGTGAGGTGGGCTCTGCGGTCTTCTTCAAAGGAGGTTGCTGCCCGCCGAACTGTGAGGCGCCAAGATGCACGGTTTGAGGTGATATCAGCCCACTGGCGGTGGTCAATGTGGCAGGCACCAAGAGCTTTCTTTAGGCAGTCCTTGTACCTCTTCTTTGGTGCACCTCTGTCACGGTGGCCAGTGGAGAGCTCGCCATATAACACGATCTTGGGAAGGCGATGGTCCTCCATTCTGGAGATGTAACCTACCCAGCACAGTTGGATCTTCAGCAGCATGGATTCGATGCTGTTGGCCTCTGCCATCTCGAGTACTTCGATGTTAGGGATGAAGTCGCTCCAATGAATGTTGAGGATGGAGCGGAGACTGAGCGAAATTACATAAATGTACATTTCTGATTTCAAATGAATATTAACTTTTAAAACAAATATCACATCAATTCAGCTGGAACTCAAAGTAACCAATACCTGCAGTATTGCATATTCATAATGAAAAGATTTATTCTGGAGTAAAATTAGACAAAACATTACTATGTGCTGAGAATCTAAAGCAAAAACAGTTTTTAAAAAATGATCTGTAGCTAAACACTCCATCAATCAAGGAGCTTTCCCTGTCAGTACCAGGTCCAATGACTGCAATGCAGAAACCCAAGATCCACTGGGCAGGTGGCAGTATATCTGAGCTGCTCTGTTTCTGGATTCACTGTTCCACCAAAGGAGCAGGAACTGAGTCCAGTGGTGATTCATGGCTGTACTGAGATGAAGGCCAGATGCATTTAATATCTGGATCTTCAGCTTTGTGCCAACCAAAACAATCCAATTCATTTGAATGGTCTCTATTTTTATCAAAAATAGGTAAGTTAAGGTCAATAGGTTATGCTTTTCTTTTATTTAATTAATAATGCTTTCATTGAGTTGCATAATTAATTCAAGTGCAAGTGATTTATAACAATTTAAAAAGATATTTAAATATATTTGAACCACTTCTAAATGTCTTGGAAACATTTAGAAAGATTAGTAAATGCCTTCAACATAAACTGGCAATGGTCCAAGGGCAACTCACAGAGCTCTGTCTTGTGGAAGGGATGTGAAAGATCATTCCATCCTCTAGTCTTTTTTTTTTGTTCATTGAGATTGCTCAATGTAGTTGGCATCTTGGTCTTTTGTGAATGGTATCCCATTTAATTCAATGCCTCCTTCCTGCCAAGTATGTAGTTCTTCAAAGCCATGTTATGTGAAAGGAAAGGAAATGAACAGATAATTTGAGTGACCTGCTATCTATAGATGGCACACTGCAACATTGCAAGAATTTTTAGCTCCAGCCCAGCAATAGTCAGATGTGTAATCGCTCGTTGCCAAATCACTCCAACAGCTCCTGTCAATACCATCCTGACCCAGGTCTGAAATTATACTTGCAAATATGGTAGACGGCAGGTTTCAGGGTTTTTCTTCAATGTATTGCTAATACCCCATAGTGGTACCTCATGTAGATTTCGTCAGAAACTTCTATCAAGCCAAGGATGCCAATGACATCAGGCTAAGTGCCCTGATCTGAGTCTCCTTATTCTCCTCTGTTACAAGGAAAATGTAACCACATTGTGAGCGATAACCTCTGGTGAACAAGTGGAAAAAATAAAGATGTGCTGGCCTGCTGTGATTTCATAATGATGATGACTTTATGTTTTACATAATATCTTCTTAATACATGTTTTTATTGAAGAATGCTATTAAGATAAGCAGTGATAAGAATTAACTCAGGTGGTTTCAGGAGTAAGTTTGCTTTCTTTTGTGAGATCAATGGTTCTTCCTCCAAGCTATTGAAACAGCATGGTATACTGAGACCAAGTTCAATTTTATTGATCAATTCTTTTGTGCTTGCATCATTTGTACTGGCATAGTTAAATAAACAACTTGTACTTTTGATTTTTTTTAAACCATGCAATTGAGTCAGAATGTTGAAAGGATTAAATACTTTCACACCACAAATGATACTGAAGAAGAGAAGTAATAGGTTTAATATCATTTGTAGATGCAAACACGAACAAGTTGACAAAAACTTTGAATGTTGTATAAATTTGGAGGGATTTTGCAGAATTATGTAACTTGTGAACTCTTAGATCCATGTATTCAAAGAAACTGTTTAGTGAAATGAAATTGAACTTTAATCCAGGCAACTAGGAAAGCACAAGGCTTAGAACACAATGCAGTAAAGATGGTGTGCTACCAAAGCAAAATTCTGGCAGTACAGAATGTCTTGATTGGAGGGGATTTTAAATTTTTTGTCTGGATCTGGTCATGGATAAATCAGCAAAGAAGGTAACAAACCCACCCTGGCCTTCATGAAGGAGCTAAATCTCATAGATGTCTGGAGGAAGCTGAACCCAAGAGAAAGGGATTACTCCTTTTACTCAAGACAATATGATTCCTACACCAGAATTGATTTATTTTTGGCATCAGCCCAAGTGGAAGGATCAACAGTGGAAACTGAATGCATGGTATGGCTATTGTCACATCATTCACCCTTGATGGTATGAAGCCATATAAGTAAGTCTCAGTGTATAGATGGTGCCTGAATACATTGTTGATGAGAAAACTGGAATTTTGTAGCTTTGTTAGAGCTCAGAGTGATTTGGTCTGTGAGACGACCTGCCCCTCTACTGATGATAACTTTCTAATATTGGACACATTGAAGGCTTACTTAAGAGGCCAGACAATTGGTTACACTAACAGCACTAAAAAGGAGCACATGAAGAAGACTAATGATTTGGAACAGGAAATAGCCCAATTGCAAAAGGAATACCAAAGATTAGGCACAGAAGAGAAATAAAGGAATTTGATGAATAAAAAGCTCAAATATAATACGCTACAAATATATAAGACAGAAAGGTTGATTTTAAGATCAAGACAGCAGTACTATGAGCTGGGGGAGAGGGCCTATAAAGTCTGTCCTGGCAGGTGAGGGCAGAGGAGGTCTCAAAAACAATCAATGCCATTCAAACAGGGGAATGTAAGATCTCATAAAAAACAAAGGAAATAAATGATACATTTAGAATATTTTATAAAGAATTGTATAAATCTGAATCAGGGAGAGATCCTACCAAAATAGAAGATTTCTTGCTCCCGTTGGAACTACCAAATTAGGGATAGAAGGAACAAGAGGGAATGAATGTTCCTTTCACGAAGGATGAGATAGCATGGAGTCTAAGCTCTTTGCAGGCTGGCAAGTCATTGGGGGTGGATGGTTTCCCCATCAAATTTTATAAGGAGTTCAAAGATCTCTTAATGCCCCTTCTTTATAAATATGGTGGATCAGGCAGCAGAGACAGATACCCTCCTGGAGTCTTTCTCAACCATGATTATCACGTTGATTCCCAAAAAAAGACAGGGACCCATTGAAGCCTGCTTCATATAGGCCCATTTCATTATTGAATGCAGACTATAAAATTATTGCAAAAGCATTGCCAATAGGTTGGCAGAATATTTGCCATGATGAACAGACCGAAATCAAGTGGATTTTGTAGAAAAGAGGCAATTGGCAAACTGGCACAATCAGGGATGGACCCAGAACTAGCTGTAGCTTTGGATTAGTAGGCCTTTGACAGATTTGAGTGGAACATTTTGTTCAAGGTACTGGAGAAATTTGGATTGGATTGGGTTAATGCACTTTATCACAAGCCCCAAGTGAAAATTATAACAAATGGGCAGATGTCTTCAGTATTTCCATTGAACACGTCAAGTAGGCAAGGTTGACCATTGTCCTCAGCGCTGTTCATATTAGCTATTAAGCCACTGGAGGAAGCCATTCAGCAGGATCCAGACATAAAAGGGTTTAAGGTGGCCCAGGTGGAACACAAAATCAACCTTTTTGCTGACGATGTGTTAGAATATTTGACAGATTCCAGGGGGGTCATTGGCCAGACTAAGAACCACACAGGAGGATTACAGGAAGGTTTCAGGGTATAAGGTAAATTTGGACAAAAGTGAGATAATGCCTTTGATGAATGGGGATTATGGATGGTAACAGCAAGGAAGTCAATTCAAATGGTGCAAGAAGGCATTAAATATCTGGGGATTAAAGTAGATAAAGATTTACATAACTTATATAAACTTAATTATCTCCCTTTGCTCCAGAAGATTGAGGAGGACCTGGTTAGATGGAGGACTTTGTCCATAACATTGATGGGCAGAATCAACTAAGGCTCCAACATCTTTTACAATCGTTACCCATTTCATTGCTCCAGGGTTTTTTAAAAGCACTTTACGAGTGTGTCAGAAGGTTCCTGTGGAATAGGAAAGTGGCTAGACTCTCCATGAAGAAGTTGACATGGAATTACATTGGGGGGGGGGGTTTAAAATTATCTGATTACAAAAAGTATTACTGGGCAGCCCAGGTGAGGTATATCGCATCATTCTTGAGGGGCATCCCCCCCATCCCCAATGTGTATTGGTCTACAGTTAGTAGGCAAAGAGAGAGCCAAAGAAGTCATAAATAAGTAGGATACCAAATTACTCTCGAAGAAAATGGATAGCCATGTACTCCAGACATAGAAAAGAGTAAAACAATGTATTGGATGGAAGTTAGAGATATACTCCAAAGCACCCTTAACCCAGAATAATTTAATACCTTTAACTCTGGGTAATAATATCCTGGACACTTTGTGACAGAAAGGGATCAGGTGTATCATGGATTGTTACAAATTGTTATTTGTCTAATAGAACATTCTTCTGATATCTGCAAATAAGATCTTGCTTAAGAGAAAAATTGGGACCATCAAAGACCCTACCTGAATATAGTAACACAGGGATTCTAATTTGAAAGGGGAATATGTGTAAATTTATTTCTAAGATGTATTACATATTCCAAAGCGAAGGCTCAAAGATGGGCTTACACTGGTCGAGGGAGAGATGGGAGTCAGAATTGGGCATGACAATCAATGAAGAATGGTGGCAAGACCTCTGGACAGTGTGACATGGGTTGTCAATACCAGATACAAGTTGGTGCAATACAATTTCTTGCACCAGTTGTACATCATACCACAAAAATCAATGCCTGAAATTTCAGAAACGCGCTTTAGATGTGGTGTGGATGTTGGAACTTTTGTCCATTCCATCTGGCTATGTACAAGGGTGAGACCCTTCTGGGATGACCTAGGGGACATTCTGAAAAAAATTACATTTGAAAAATTCAAATAAATCTCAGGATTTATTTCTATTCATTCTATGAACTTGCTCGTCTTAAGTTTGCATTAACATTTTGCTGAGGCAATCATCTTTACTTGACTTTCAATTTTCCCCTGCAGAAAGGTGTTAATTGTGGGCTCTTCTCATTGCTTCATCTGCCAGGTCACTCACTACTAGATTTTTCTATCAGTCATTAATATTGAAACCTAAAAATTAATTCATAGACAGAAATTTTGTGCACTTCCTTAGTATATTTAACACATATTTTGATATAATGCATATGAAAGCCTTTGAATAAGATAGACAATTCAAACTATAGCTAGCCAGAGCTACAAAATAAGAATTGCAGGGCTTGGCGAAAGGAGACAATCTGCCTGAAGAGGAGCCAGGTGGGTCCTCTTCAAGTGTTTGCTTTTCACCGACCCCTCCTTTCCCCACCCCGTTTCATGGCTGATGACAAAGAGGTTCTTCTCCCCCTAAATCTGGACCCTGGCCTGAATCTATATCGATTCCCTTATCCAATGCCCAACCACCATCCATTGATGCAACATTCCCCAACTTACTGTCACCCTATGCCCAATTAATAATTCTACTTCTTTTACCCCATGTCCCCTCCTCCTCCCAATGCTTCCCTACCATTTCTTTCTCTGCTGCATCCTTTCATACCTTAGGTTACACATTCTTCTGAACTCTTAACAAGCTAATAGAAATCCATTTTTCTCTACTTTGGGTGAAATTCCACCCCAGTAGAATTAGCAATATCAAGAGGCAAGAGCCTGCAGAAGAGCTTCCCATTGGAATTTCATCCACCTATACACCTCCCAGCCCCCCAGTTCCTACCTCCTTGAAACCAAACAAATGTTCTCCATGGACTGATGTAGGCCTATGGCAATATCTGTAATTTCTTAAAAGAGAAATTCAAGGAAGCAGACTCACTCGAAGGAGTCTGTCACTATAATGTGACACCTCCAAATCTAAATGGAGCCCAGAGAGAAAACCTACACAGACACGGGAGAAGGCACAAACTCCTTAGAGACAGCATGGGACTCGAATTGGTCCAGTCCTGTTCGCTGGCATTGTAAAGGCACTGCGCTAACTGTTAAGCAAACCATGCCACCTGTATGTACACAAAAATAAACAAACTGTGCAATACAGATAAAAAATATTTATTGTTAAATAATGTGCAAGTAAGAGTTCTTAAATAAGTCTCTGATTGAGTTTCACGTTTAGGAGTCTGATAGTGGAAGGATGGCAACTGTTCCTGAACCTGGTGGTACAAGTCTTGTGGCACTTGTACTTCCTTATTGATGGTAGCTGTGAGAACAGAGAATGTGGTGTGGATCTTTGATGATTACTGCTGCTCTCCATTAGCAGCTATCCCTGTAACTTTTCTCACTGGTGGGGAAAGTATTGCCTGTGATGTACTGGGCTGTGTCCACTATCTTTTGCAGAGCTTTCCGCTTAGAGTTTTTGATGCTTTTTAAAATCCTGTGCTGTCCTTTGTGTTTGTACATTCTCCCTGTGTCTGCGTGGGTTTTCCCCAGAGCCTCCGGTTTTCTCCCACCATTTGAAACCTACCATTGGAGTAGGTTAATTGGGTGTAAATTTGGTGGCACAGACTCATGGGCTGATATAGCCTGTTACCATGCTGTATATCTAATTTTTTTTAATTAAAAATTTAAATTAAAAAATTTAATTGGTGCCTCATACCAGGCCGTGATGCAGCTGGTCAGCACACTTTCCATTACACATCTATAAAAATTTGCCAAGGTTTCCGATGTCATACCAAATCTCCGCCATCTCCTGTGGAAGTAGAGCCTTGAGGTGATTTCTGCACAATGACATTAGTACGCTGAGTCCAGGAAAGGTCCTCCAAGAGAGTGACTCCCAGGAATTTAAATTTGCTTCATTGGACTCCATTATCATGCAACTGGCATATGGTAAAACAGGGAGGAATGGAACCATGGAAGAAGAGGGAGAGATTGGGCTGCATTTGTTACCTGCACTGATGGTGTTTGGCACCAGTTCAACACATAATATTTTAGCAGTGCAGCCCTTGCTTCCCCTGCTAACAATTATATCCAACCTTTTGCAAGTCCTTCCTTAAAGTGCAGCTACCCAAATACCAGAATTGATATTCATGTCAGCAAACAGCACAGGTCAACAGCTGCTTCAAGAATGCACTTTACACACAAGGATTTAGATAGGATTATAATTGTCAAGACTAATAATAATTGCTGGCATTAATTATTACCCTGGTGAGACCTCCTTATGCCTGTCTTATCTGCTTTAATCCTTTTGTGAAGTGTTTCCCAAAGGACTGAAGAATGAGAAATGGAAGACTTGATTTCATATGGGATTTCACCTCAGCAACAAGGTCAATGAATACAACATCTTCAATACAGAAAGGAACCTCATTGTGATTCATTTATGAAAATGATCGCCTAGTCAAAATGGCAATTAGAATGGGCCTGTATAGAAATAAAGGAAACAAAAGGACAATGGGTGGGGGGGGGAACACAGTAATGCAGAATTATATGAGGAATTTTTCTGACTTCTTTCCGTCTTTTCCACCATTTTCAGTTTAAATTCTTATTTTTGTGCAATGGCTGTTTTAAACAAGTATTTATAGCTGTGGTGAGTAGAAGGGTACGTGGTTGAATTGAAATGTCACACAAAGTAACACAATTACTGGTGGAACACCCTGTATCTACTCTGATAAACATTGAAAGCTGATCCCTGAACCAGAATTCCCCTTCAGTGTCTCTTTGTCCTCCTTTGTGATGGTCTTCAAAGCATTGCAGTTTGTCTAAGCTTTCGATCATTCGATGTAATGTCTCCTAATGTTGCTTAGTGTCAAATTTTGTGCAGCACATGGGTTGTGACTTTAAAAGATGTCATTGTCAAATACTACAATATTATGACATTTTAATAAAATTACATTTGTATAAATTTGAAATGGCACTGCGTGACACGGGATAAATTTTTGCATGTGCCATAGAATTGTACAGCACAAATAACAGGCCCTTTCCGGCTTCATCCATGCCAACCCTGATGCCTGTCTATGGTAATCCCATTTGTCTGCATTGTGCACAGATCCCCTTATGCCCTCCACTCCAAGTATTTGTCCAAATATAATTTTAATGTTGTAATTGTATCTGCCTCAAACACCTCCTTTGGTAGCTTATTCCAGATAACTACTGCCCTGTATGTGACCAACTTCAAATCAGATCCCCTTTAATTTTTTCCACTTTCTCCTGAAACCTATGCTCTTTAGTTCTAGTCTTCCTTTTCTGGGAAAAAGATTTTGACTGCCTTTCCCAACTATGCCCTCATAATTTGATAAACCTCTATAAGGTTACCCATCTGTCTCCTATATTCCAGTAGGAATAAATTCATCTTTTCCAATCTCTCCTTATAACCATAGTCCTGCATTCAAGGCAACATCCATAAGGACAAAAGAAATAGATAAAGATAAAGGACATCTAGCCCATTAAGACAGGTCTGTCATTCAATTTGATCATTGCTGATCTGGCCATGAACTCAGCTCCACCTACCTAACTTTTCCCTATACCCTTAATTTCTCTACTATGCAAAAATCTATGCAACTGTGTCTTAAATATAATTAATGAGGTGATCTCCATGGGCAGAGAATTCCACAGAGTCACTACTTGCTGGGTAAAGCAGTTCCTCCTCCTCTCCATCCTATATCTACTCCCCTAAATCAGTGGCTATGTCCTGTAGTTTAGTCTCACCTATCAGTGGAAAAACTTTCCTGCATCCATCTTATCCACTCTTTTCATAATTTAACATGTCTCTATAAGAACCCCTTTCATTCTTCTGACAATGCCAACTACAAAGTTCAAAGTTCAGATGTATTGTCAGAGTACATAGTTGACATCACATATGACCCTGAGATTCTTTTCTCTTTTGGGCCAGGCAGAATTTCTACTTATTGGTAGTGCAAAAAACTGTATTCAATGTGTATAGGGATACCTTGTATTACATGATTTTGAACAGCACTGATTTTGATATAATGCAGTTTATAATTTTAATATAATAATAACCAAAAATTGTTAAATTTTATTAATATTGCATTACCAACAGTGGGGCAATAATTTAACGCGTCAGCAACAATGCTTGCCGCTCTGCTGTGTTCATTCAACTTCACTATTGCTTAACTTGTTTTAGTATTGCTCAAGACAGGAAGGTCATGGCTGCTCTGTAATATTTTAATTGTGTTGTATAAAAGTGCAGCCTTACAAACAATGTAAGCGGTAAAAGGAAATGCAGTGAATGAGATACATGTAATAAACATAAATGGCTAACATTGGAAAAGAAACTGGAAATTCTTAATCAAATGAAGATGATGCCTCATTTGCTAAAATAACATGAATCAAAGGCATGAATGAATCGTCTGTTCGAACTCTAATCAAGAATAAAGATAAAATTAAAAACATGGAATGGGATCAGCACCTTATATGACTAAAATGATTTTAATAAGTGCTGCAATGAAAAATATGGAATGCCTTTTAATGATCTGGATTGAAGACTGCAACCAGAAAAGAATTCCATTAAGTCAAATAACACCAAGCTAAATCAACAGGCCTCTGCTGGACATCAAAAGAAAACGAAGAAAAGGGAAATGAAGGGGAATTTTTTTCAGCAAGTCGTGGTTGGTTTTACAACTTCAAAAAACACATGCAGCTCCATAATTTTCGAATTACTGGTAAATCTGCAAGTGCTGATACTGATGTAGCTGAAATCTTTCCAGCTGAACTAAAAGAAGTGATTGACCAAGGAGGCTGGAAAGATAAGCAAATTTTTAATGTTGACAAAACCAGATTATTTTGGAAAAAGATGCCATCATGCACTTTTTTAGCCAAAACAGAAAAATCTCAACCAGGCTGTATGCTTGTTCTTTCAAGAGCGATTTTACGTGGGTTTAACACTTAATCGACTTTATTTTCCTTGAGCTGATTCCACTGATTTACAGTAACAACTAACCGACTTCCAAACGATAACCCTATCAAATGTCGCTTCCGGGCTCTGTTCAGCTGTGAGCATGGCATCCTGGGATATGTAGTTCTTATTTACACACATAACACATCTTTCCTCTTAAAAAAAACAAAAACACAAACACATGTTATGTCTACATAACAAAATTATCTACATTCTGTGCTTAGTCTCTTTCCACCAGTGGCATCTAAAAACTTCTAGCTTCACTAAGTTGTTCAAGTTCATTCAGGGCATCTGCAAGTTTCAACTGAAGTTCAGAAATCTGCGGAGGTTTTTTTCCTGCTCTTCCTTTTCCTGTTTATCAGCAAGTTCATGAATAGTCACCAATAGCTGTTGATTTTGCTGTTGCAGTTCCTCAACATTACGATAGGTGACCAGATGCTGAGAAATCACTTCAGAAGAACTGCTTATGTCAGCAGAACTAACTTCATCTTCACGTAAAATATGATTTCCTCGTGTATTCTTCTAGTTCTATCAAAAGCACCCTATTCTGCTGTGAAAGATCTGACACTTGCATTCTGTATCTCTGATTCTCCCTGTTGAGCAATGAAGCATGCTTATTCATCTCATCAGTGCATTTTTTGTAAACAATGAATTTCCTTCATGGCATCTTCTAATTTAACTGAGAGATTGGCCACAGATTTTTGCAGATGTTCATATTCTTCCTGCAGGCCCTTCAGAAGCAGCAGAAGCAGAGCTTTCATCTCCACTTCTCTCATGATTTCATCCAAATATTTTTCCACTCTCTCATTTTCCTGTTTTCCCAATAGCAATTGATCTTGGGCTTCAACATATCCATTATACAAGTCTGAGAGCTTCATTCTAGGCTTCACAATCTTGCCCACAATTGATCCAGTGGGCGACATAGTTGCCATTCCTCACCTGATAGTGTGGCAGCTCCTTTATGCTTTGTAGTTGAAAGAAGATGGTTTGCATTTTCCAATTCTATGAAGTGACTCTACAAATTGTTTTCTAAGAGTTCTGATTCTTATATTGATATATTCTTAGCCTCTAATGCATCCATTCTTTCTTCAATCCACTGCGTCTGATAGTCACTTTTTCTGTTCTTCATTCATTTTCTCATTTTTTTAAAACAACATATTTATTAATAACTATTAATAACATAACAACTTACTTAAATCTAAACCTAACCCCAACTATGCGCAAATGTGTATGTGCGTGTGTATGGATTACCCACACACCTACAGCTTCAGCATAATTCCAAAAAGTCAATTCAAAGTTCAGTCTTAGATATCCTGTGTTGAAACTCAGAACTTTTAAACTGGTGTTCAGAAGCAATTTTGAAGTAGGTGAGACACTGAGTCATCAGACTTCTCAAAACTCATGAATCCTTGTTGAGTTGCTTCCAGAAGGAGTCGGGGAGTCGTTAAACTTCCCCAGACAATACTGGATGTCATAGCTATATGTTGCCAGCTCGACTCTCCAGCACAAGATTTTGTCGTTCTTGATCTTGCCCCTGTGGGTGGTGTTGAACATGAATGCCATTGCCCGCTGGTCGGTGAGGAGGGTGAACCTCTGTAGAGCTCGTCGAAAGAACCAAAGACTTGTTGATCAAAACCAAGGCTTTTATTAGCAAAAGACCGGAGCTCTTCACAGGTGGCCGACCAGTCCGGAATGATCCGACCTGGCTAGGGACACAACCCTTTAAGGCCCAGAAAATAGGTGTGGCTTAGCTCTCAGCCAATCGCTGTAAGCACAGTCTAGATACAGTAACTATATACACTATGTACATTGGTGATAGATCTGTACTATCACAACCTCCTGTTGGCCAGGTAGTGGCACCAGTGGTGGACAACTTCCACGATCGCCTGGGCCTCCTTTTCAATGGCAGAGTGCCCTAGTTCAGAGCCGTGGAGGGTCCTGGAGAAGAAGGCAACCGGGCACCACCCTTGATTGAGGGTAGTGGTGATGTGAAAGATAAAAAGGCTTCTGCAAGACTTTTTATTGCACAAAGTCCACCCTATCTATCTCATTTTGCTTAAGTGTCACCTTCCTTTGTACACCTATAATGTAGTCAAAGCCAGGATTAAGTTAATAAAGAAATGTAGCTACATAAAAATCCATTCTCAGGAGTTTGTGTTGAATGTACAATGTGGCATTGGCTGGATGGTTGAACTTCGCTTCATAATTTTTATGAGATTGAGGTTAAGGCAACCAAATTTCAGAAGTAGAGCATGACAAGCAGTCTCTTCTTAACTGCCATGGATAAATTCCTACCCCTTTATCTCCTCCTATTTTGAGATAAGAGCCAAGACAACATTGATCAATTTCGGTGAATTTAGCAAAATCACAGAGTTCAGATTCATGCTAGTTATGTTTCATTAAAGCAGGAATTGTTTAAAAGCATTTTGAAATAAAATTACTGAGTATGATCAAGATTAAATCATTCCAAAAATATATCTATATCTTTTGTCATTTGGAACAGCATGCAGGTATTAATTGCAGCCTTGGCAATACTTTCTATATCCGAGGAAAAACTATTATTGAAAACTCAGACTCACTGAGGATTTATCACAAAGACTGTTGACCTTTTCCTACACCTTGATGAAGGGCTCAAGCCCGAAACATTGCCGGTTATGTATTTTTACCTTGGCAATATAAAGGAGACTGCTTGCCCTGCTTAGTTTCTCCAGCTTTGTGTTTTCATTTCAACCACGATCACTGCAGATTTTTGTGTTTTACTTAACTATTTTATTGTTTGCTATATGAGGATTGGTAATTCTGGTGTACTTGATAGACTGTCAGAAGACATTAGATAAAGTGCAGGTTTTGAAGATAATTCCACTTGAATTATCAATAATACCTCCAAAAGAGTAGGTAAACAATAAAATTTGCAGATGTTGTAGGTCTACTGCAGTACACAAAAGTTCTGGATCGGACGGAGTCAACATGGATTTACAAAAGGTAAATCATGCTTGACAAATCTATTGGAATTCTTTGAGATGGTGACAGGTAAAATAGATGGGGGAGAGCCAGTGGATGTGGTGTACCTGGACTTCCAAAAGGCCTTCGATAAGGTCCCGCATAAACGACTGGCTTCCAAAATCAAGGCTCATGGGATTGGGGAAAAGTATTGATGTGGATTGAGAAATGGCTGCCAGGTAGAAGACAGAGAGTTGGGATAAATGGCTCGTTTTCTGAGTGGCAGGCGGTGATCAGTGGGGTACCACAGGGATCTGTACTGGGACCCCAGCTGTTCACAATTTACATTAATGATCTGGATGAGGGGATTGGATGTAATATCTCCAAATTTGCAGATGACACTAAGCTAGGAGGGGTTGTGTGCACGGAAGAGGGGGGTCAGGAAGCTCCAGTGTGATTTGGATAAATTGAGGGACTGGGCAGATACATGGCAAATGCACTACAATGTGGATAAATGTGAGGTTATCCACTTTGGTAATACAAACCGGAGGGCAGATTACTATCTGAATGGCAATAGATTAAGAGATGGGGAAATGCAGAGAGACCTAGGGGTACTTGTACATCAGTCTCTGAAGGCGAGCATGCAGGTACAGCAGGCGGTTAAAAAGGCAAATGGTATGTTGGCCTTCATATCAAGAGGGTTTAAGTATAGGAACAAGGATACCTTACTGCAGCTGTACAGCTCCTTGGTGAGACCACACCTGGAGTATTGTGTGCAGTTTTGGCCACCTGATCTAAGGAAGGATGTTCTTGCAATGGAGGGAGTGCAGAGGTGATTCACCAGGCTGATACCTGGAATGGCAGGAATGACTTATGAGGAAAGATTGTGCAAATTGGGATTGTACTCCCTGGAGTTTAGAAGATTGAGAGGGGATCTCATAGAGACATATAAAATTCTGGCAGGACTGGACAGAGTGGATGCAGATGGGATGTTTCCAATGATGGGAAAATCCAGAACCCGGGGCCATGGTTTGAGGATAATAGGCAAACCATTTAGGACCGAGATGAGGAGGAATTTCTATACCCAGAGGGTGGTGAATCTGTGGAATTCATTGCCACAGAGGGCAGTGGAGGCAGGTTCATTAAATATATTTAAGAGGGAATTAGATATATTTCTTCAGTTTAAGGGTATTAAAGGTTACGGAGAGAAGGCGGGGACGGGGTACTGAACTTTAAGATCAGCCATGATCTCGTTGAATGGTGGAGCAGGCTCGAAGGGTCGAATGACCTACTCCTGCTCCTATCTTCTATGTTTCTATGTTTCTATGCAGCATCCAAAGGAAGTAAAAGGCAATTGATGTTTTGGGTCTGAGCACTTTATCAGGACAGGCTAACAGGTAAGAGGTTATATGTGGATTCAGCTGGAAGGGTAGAATAAAAGCTGAGAGGTGACAGGGAGAGGGCAGAGGGCTAAAAAAGAAAGCTCTCTGATAGGAGGAAGAAGGGAAGGGGGTGGGGAACTCGATGAAGGGAGAGAGGGATGAGGGAAAAAGAGAGACGGGGAGAGGATTAATAGAAATTGGAGGTAGATATTGATGCCGCCTGGTTTGAGGCTGCCGAGAAGGAGTATAAGGTGTTGCTCCTCCAATTTGCCCGTGCCCTAGATCAAAACAAGGATCTAGATTTAGAAAAGCAGTGTATCTCAATAAAGGATCCCAAACTGAACCATTGAATGATTATTTCTATCCATAGATGCTGAAGATATAATTTTCTTTGTGGTTAGGACCTCCTTTATATGATGTCAAATGATATCAAAGATTAATTCAAAAGGGCCCCTAACTTTGATGTCATTAGGCAGGATAAGTTGCAAATCACATTATGAGGTTCTCATGCATAGTTTACTGTGACTCAAAATGTCATCATTAATGAAACTCATTACTGTTCTAACTAAAGATTGGAGCATTTGCATATAAATAAGATAGACACGAAATATTAAAATTCTTCATTATTAATACTTGCATATGAGGGAATTATAAAGCACAAAGATAAAATGAAATTTAAGGGTGAAATCATATCAATTGATACACTAGAGGAAAGAAATTGTCCTTGAATTTGGAAGTCCGTGTTTTCAAACTTGTGCATCTTTTGCCTGAAGGGAAGTGGGAGAAGAGAGTTTGACTGGGGTGGGATGGGTCTCTCCACCTTCTGTCCTGTCTCACTTGAAGAATGACTCCTCATTCTCCAAGCTGCTGTTGATTGACTTCAGCTCAAGGTTTGATATTATCATTCCCCAGAGGCTGGTGAAGAAGCAGTCCTCACTAGGACTCAACACCCTCCTCTGTAACTGGATCCTGGACTTCTAATGCAAAGACCACAATCTGTCCAGGTCGGTAGCACCATCACACTGAGCACTGGCACACCTCAGGACTATGTGCTCAGCCCAGTCCTGTTCACGCTACTGACCCACGACCACAATCTGTCCAGGACGGTAGCACCATCACACTGAGCACTGGCACATCTCAGGACTATGTGCTCAGCTCAGTCCTGTTCACGCTACTGACTCACGACCACAATCTGTCCAGGTCGGTGGCACCATCACACTGAGCACTGGCACACCTCAGGACTATGTGCTCAGCCAAGTCCTGTTCACGCTACTGACCCACAACTGCATTACCAGATCTCACTCCAACAGTGTCATCAAGTTTGCAGATGACACAACAATAGTTGGCCTCATCAACAACAATGATGAGTCGCACTACAGAGAAGTGGTGGAAAATCTCATGAAATAGTGTGAGAGCAACAACCTGAGTCTCAATGTAGACAAGATGAAGGAGGACCAGGGACGACCATCCTCCACTACACAGAGCACCAGGTTCCTTGTTCACTTGACTATTGACCTATCATGGACACTCAACATCTCCTCACTTGTCAGGAAGGTGTAACAATGACTGCATTTCCTGAGAAAACAGAAGCAAAGCCTACCAGTCACCATTATGTCAACCTTCTATAGGAGCTCTCTTGAGAGCATCCTGGCCGGCTGCATCACAGTGTGGTACGGTTGCTGCAGAGAAATGGATCAGATGTAAATCCATAGGACCATGAGTGGCAGGGAGAATCACTGGTGTTTTCTTTCCCCCCCCCCCCCCCACCCATTGACATGATCTATCAGGATTGTTATCTGAAGTGGGTGCACAAAATTACTGAGCACCCCTTCCACCCTATACACAGCATCTTTTAGCAGATCCCATCGGGGAAGAGTTGCAGAAGTATTTGAGCAAGCACCACTAGGCTGAGGAACAGCTTCTTCCTATGTTCAGTGAGAGTGATGAACGACCAAAGGAACTACTCACATAACCATCTGAGACTCCCATATGTACAAAACAATATTTATTTATTTGTATAGATGAAATACTTGTTCTGCATATGTATTGTTTGTTTGTATTTGTATTTATGTCTGGTTGTGTGTCTGAATGTTTTGCACCAAGGACTGGAGAATGGTGTTTCATTGCTTGTACTTGGAACAATCAGATGACAATAAACTTTAAATTTGACTTGATTTCATATGTGTTTTCAAACTCGTGCATCTTCTGCCAGAAAGGAAAGGGGAGAATAGAGTGCAGCCAAGTTAGAATTGGTCTGTCTTTTCCTTTGTGACTTTGTTGGGTTGGACATTTACTGGCTGAGTCATTGCTACCTGAAGTGTGGGTTTGCTCATGTCTATGATGAGGCAACTTTTATTTGGTGCCAATTTGAGAGAAAGAAAACTTTCTCAATTAATTTTCACCTCTGATCAAAGAAATAATACTGTGATTCACTCTGCAAGTAAATCTTCAGTTTCAGTTCACTATAATGAATTGGATTCTTCCCAAAAAATACCAACTCTCAAATGGTCAGTGGTTGGCATTGTGGGCAGTTTCCTTTTGGCAGTTTGCTTATATTGCCGAGCCTAAATCTTGAAACTCCCTCCCTGGTGAAACTTCAAGAAGACAATTCTTCTCGATAGGAATTTGTTGCCAGATGTGCCTACATCCCATGTGTCCAGAGGAAAGGATGTATCTATCCACCTTCGTTTACCCCTGACCAAATGGTCTACAGTAAAACTCTAAAACTTCATAAAAGGTTGTATGGAAATTGTTCAGGTTTAATGACTGGCTTACTAACTAACACACTGCTCCCTCAGTATATGTGTACCTGAGGCATAGGAGAAAATTAGGAAAGGGAAGGTGCACTGATTTCTGGGGCTCATGGAACATAAGTCATTGAATGTTGGAAGCAGATACATCAGGTGGTAGATAAATCAAATTATGCCTTTATTGCAAGAATATTTTAGTATAGAAATGGGGAGGTCTCACTGTAGTTGTAGATGACCTTGATGAGGCCACATGTTCAGCATTGTGTACAGTTTTAGTCTTTGACCTGTGAAGGACATTCTTACAATTGAGTGAGTACAGGGAAATTAACCAGACTTATTCCTGGGAAGGCAGGTCTGCTTTGTGAAGAAAGACTGGATAGACCAAGGTTATTCCCACTGGAATTTGGAGGGATGAGAGAGGATTTTTCGAGAGATGTAGATAGGTTAGATAGAGGAGGAATGGTCCTTTCTCCTTGGAGCGACAGAGGATGAGGGGTGACCTGATAGAGATGTACAAGATGATGAGAGGCATTGATCATGTAGATGGCTGGAGGCTTTTTCCCAGGACTATAATGATTAACATGAGGGGCATAGTTATAAGATGCTTGGGTGTAAGTACACAGGAGATGTAAGAGGTAAGTTTTTCACACATTGCTCTACCAGTAATGGTGGTGGAGGCTGGTATAATAGGATATTTTAAGAGACTGTTAGCTAGGTACATACATTCATTCAGCGTGGGCGATCACGTTCATCTGTCATGATCTGTGACCCTCTGAATTGTAGTTGTTTCCTCCTCTGTTCTCCTTTGGTGAAGGCTCCATCTTTGAGCTGAGACCATAGCCGATGTTGAGTTCATGATTATACAATGGAAAAGTACTGAAGTGGTTTCCCGTTGCCTTTTTCAGTTGCAGTGTCCATACTGGATGGATAACCCTCCTGGCCATTTATCAGCATATTCATCTGTCCAGCATTTTTAGTTTTACAACCATAAATTCCAATTTGTAGAATCTGTATGTAAAAACCATCCACCATCTGCAATCCATGGCTTCACGTGACCCTGTTTGAGGCTAAACAGACACTACACTTTTCCCAAGGGTGACCTGTAGGCTATCGTATGGAAGGAGCACCTTACACCTCCTTTTGCTGAGCAATTGCACAGGACTGACATTGATAGCTAGGTACACAGAACTGAGAAAAAATAGAGGATTATGCAGCAGGAATTTTGAGGCAGTTGTTAAGAGTAGGTTATTAGGCTGTCACAAAATTGTGGGCTGAAGGGCCTAGACTTTGCTGTAGATTTCCATGTTCTCAAATTTCACCTCTATTTCATGTTGTTAAAATTGTTAATGCGAAGTACCTTGATTATAGTAGGGAAGATTACAACAACTGCAGCCCACAAAATGTACATCACTGAAAAATGTGGCAAATTATGCATTCATTTCATTATGTGCAAAAATCCTAACATTGCTGTGGGTCACATACTGATTTAGTCACAGAACATCATTTGCAATGCCAATGCTTTTACATTCATATCTATTTTATGCTGACCTGAGGATCACCCACGTTGGAAGAAACATCTTTTTTTAAAAATAACAAACCTATAATTTTATGTTTGCCATGACTGAGACAAGATTACTTAACTACTAATTTATTCAAAATTGCACAGTTGCTGTGGTGGGATTTGAATTCATTTCTATGGTTCAGATGAGTGTGACATTATATATTTATTTGGATGGAATACTGAGAAAAAACATAAATAGAATGGCATAAATTTTACAAGAGTTGCACGTTAAGGGAATGTATATAAACAGAACTTTGAAAATGGTAAAACAAGATTATTAAAAACCATTTCATACCCATAATTTTATTAGAAAAGACAAAGAGCACAAAAGAAAACAGTTTATAAAATAATCGCTGGGTAATGTAGAGAGACAAAAAAGCAGTCCTCCAGCAACCATTGAGAAGTTTGAGGATAATGATCAATAACACAATGAACTATGATAGAATAAATAAAGAGAAACCTTCTTCAGCAATAAGAAGTATGGGAACCTATGGACACTGATTTAAGATGACAAGCAAAGAAACAAAGACAATGTTGAGGATGTGCAACCTGAAAGTGCATAAAAATAGATTCAATTGTAGTGCTCAGAGTTGACTTGGGTAAAATAAGATTACATTTAAGTGGGTTATAGGGAAGAGTGTGTGTGTGTGTGTGTGTGTGTGTGTGTGTGTGTGTGTGTGTGTGTGTGTGTGTGTGTGTGTGTGTGTGTGTGTGTGTGTGTGTGTGTGTGTGTGTGTGTGTGTGTGTGTGTGTGTGTGTGTGTGTGTGTGAGAGAGAGAGAAAGAATGACTAATTAGGAAGTTCTATCACTACACTACCCCTCATAAACTCCATAATTGCTCTTGCTCCCTAACTGACCTTATTTCATTTTTTTTTCATCTCTGTTTCCATTCACTGGATGACTTCTACAATTTATCCCCACAGCAACTCTGCCTTCACCTTATCAGTGATATTCCTTTTCTTTTTCTATTTTAATCCATCCTCTCTCCTATTCAAAACTAACTTATTTTCCTTTAGCCCAAATATCTATTGTAAATGATAAAGAATATTTAACTGGTAGTCATTAAGAAGGAGAACCAGTATCTCATCAATCAGACTGTGTGATGTCATCACAGGGGTTAGGAATGTGACCTTGGAAGAAATAATTCTCACTAAAGACATGAGGTTAGGGAGCTATTACATCTAACTTTGCATTACCATGACAACAAGAACTGAAGATGAGTACAATGGCCTAGATTTCCTTTCATTCACAGTAAGTGGTTGAAGATCTACACTTACACACTTAACTGTGGTGCTTCTTCAGTGCCTGTCTAAGGGAAGAAAGGAAAACAAAGAATAGCATAAAGAGAAAACTTGATCAGAACAAACAGAAATACAAAAGGTGCAATGCAACTTACCAGATAGAGGATTGGAAAATCAAAACTAGGATACAGGACATTTTCATTGATCATGTCCTCTGAAGTTAGCAATTTTAGGATGACAAATATTAAGCTTAATCAGAGCAAAAAGCAAGTGTTAATAATTTACAACAGTTATGTGCAGATGGCATATTATCACAAAAAGTTATTTAAATAAGTTAAAGGAAGGGATCTGTGACATGGAACCTGATAGAAAAAATTAAAGGGGCAGATTTTTTTTAAGAATGACAGATTGAAAGATCTGAGCACTCGGAGGGACTTGATGTCCTTGTAAATAAATCACTACAAGCTAACTTTAAAGTTCAGCAATAAATCACATGACAAACAAAAAGATTTCAATGCAAGTGGAGGCATTTTGTTACCATTATATAAACCTATGGTGAGACCACATCTGGAACATGGTGTATGTCATTCCTTCTTTCCTTAGGAAAGATAGAGTATACATTCTCATGAGGTGAAGGCCCACCAGATTGCTTTGGGGAATGAATGGTCTTTCATATTAGGAAGTGCTGAAGCTGTCTGAATCCATACTCCTTTGTGCTTAGAATTGACAGGTGATCTCAATTAAATGTAAAAAAAACCCTACATAGCTTGACAAGGTAGATATGTGGTTCATGTTTCTCCATGTGTTCTCACATTGCATCCTCAGTTAGGAATGATATTAAAAGACTGGGATTGATAGACATCTAGATCTTAAAGGATCAAGGAATATGGGGTTAATATAGGAAAACAGTGGAAAGGTAAAAGGTCATACATAACTTTCTTGAATGGCAGAGCAAGTGCAAAGGACCTGCTTCTTTTTAATGTTCTGATAGTCACCACCTCAGTTTCATTAGAAAATAGTGTACAATGCCAAAAACTGTAAAATGTCTAAGACATGTTAAAGATGTGGTTCAGCAATATCTCAAGCCAGTTTTGTGTGCTGGCCAGAGGCTGCAGATGTTACCGTGAACAAGTTTTGCTTTAATGCACAAAGTGGAGCAGGTCCTTGATAACTAAACTCGTTCAAAAGATTTTCCTTTGTAATCTCCTGCCATTGCAGAGAATGTGAGTTGCGGGGACAAAACTTGATTGGTGCTTGGTTGGGATAGGGAATGGAGGAGAGGGAGGGGAGTGAATTTTTGGGGTGGGGTGAGACAATTGTTAAGAGTGGCTAGTCAGGGATGGAGGAGTGATGGAGGGGAGTGTATACCAGAGTGGAAACAATGTATAGGTGTAGGTTGGCTGCAGAGATGTTAGAGGGTGTGGAAAGGCTTAAATTTGGAATGGAGTGTTGACTGTGGAGATGGTCAATGTGGGGAGAGGCAGTTGTTAGGGGATGAGTCAACCTTCAAAAATCAAGTGGGATGGATTGATTGTAGACATGATCTGGGCCTGGAAATAATTTAGCTGTATGGTAATAGCTCTTTGGATGATTTAGAGGATTGTCAGAAATAGTTAGCTTTGGAGATGATGGTCATTTGTCAGGGACAATTAATTAGGGGATGATAAATGGAGGGGTCTGAAATTATCAGGATTACTGGTTGATGGAGATGAGTCAGGAAAAAGTTTGGGTTTGATGGAAGAATTAATTGGAGAGATGATTTAGCATATCGGGAAGAAACTAGCAGTGGGAGTCTGGGATTTGCAGACAATATTGACAGTGACGCCAGTGTTGGGTAAATTACACAAATAGAACATTAAATTAAGATAGATAATACAAAAGATAGATCATAAATATTCACAGTTACCACAGTGCAGGAAAATAAATGGCATTACAATAGTACAAATGGGCACTTTTGTGGTGTCAGAGTAGTTTTATGATTAGTGTAGTAAGATGTAGATCAAGGATAATCATCTTTGGTAGTGCCAAACAGAGAAAAAAAAAGTGAAGGTATTCTCATCTCACCACATGCACTTTTCCCTTCCATTTTATAAATCAGTCTGACAATGATGGGCTACAATAACACGTTCAGCATTTCACAAGTATCATAATCCAATATTTTTGGATCACAAAAGGAAATAAACTTTGAAAATACACTGTACTTATTTTGAAAAAAAATAATTTGTTACACATCCAATAATTATTTTCAGATTTCAGATTTATTGTCAGAGTACATGCATGACATCACATACAACCCTGAGATTCCTTTCTCCTGCAGGCGCGACAGAACTACCACTAATTAGCAGTGCAAAAAATAAACTGCATACAGCATGATCCTGTAAACAATCAAGAAAACTGTAAACAGATAACAAATGCAAAAAGACTGAATGTGCAATACAGGGAGAGCAAAGAAAATCAATAAAATGCACAAGGAAGAGACCTTAAATGAGTTCCTGATTGAATTTGTAGTTGAGGAGTCTGATGGTAGAGGGGTAGCAGCTGTTCCTGAACCTGGTGGTGCGAGTCATGTGGCACCCACACCTTTTTCATGATGGCAGCAGTGAGAACAGAGTGTGTGCTGGGTGGTGTGGGTCTTTGATTATTGCTGCTGCTCTCCGATGGCAGCGTTCCCTGTAGATGCACTCAATAATGGGGAGGGTTTTACAATGTAATGACCTAAGCTGTGACAACTACCTTTTGGAGGGCTTTATGCTCAGGGGTATTGGTATTCCCATACCAGACCATGATGCAGCTGGTCAGCACACTTTCCAACACACCTCTGTAGAAATTTGCCAGGGTTTATGATGTCATACCAAACCCCTGCAAACTCTTGAGAAAATAAAGGTGCTGATATGCTTTCTTCATAATGCCATTGGTGTGTTGTGTCCAGGAAAGATCCTCCAAGATGGTGATTCCCAAGAACCTAAATGTGTTCACCCTCTCCACCTCTGATCCCCCAATGATCACTGGATTGTAGACCTCTGACTTTCCTTTCCTGAAGTCAACAATCAGTTCCTTAGTTTTGATGACATTGAGTGCAAGGTTGTAAATGGTGCACCATTCAGCCAAGTTTTCAATCTTCTTTCTGTATGCAGACTATCCCCTTCCTTTATACAATCCTCTACTGTGGTATTGTCAGCAAATTTGTAGATGGTGTTATTGTTATACCGAGCTGCACAGTTGTAGGGGTAAAGCGAGTAGAGCAGGGACCTAAGAACACAACCCTATGGTGCTCCTGTACTGATAGAGATTGTGGAGGAGAAGTTCTTACCAATCTTCACTGATTGTGGTGTGGAGGTGAGGAAGTCCATGATTTAAATATTCATGGGATGTTAACTCCCAGGTTTGGAGTTTTCTGATCAATCTTGAGGGGATGATGGTGTTAAATGCTGAACTGTAGACGATAAAGAGCATCCTGAAGTATGCATCTTTGCTGTACAAATGTTCCAGGGCTTTGAGTAGGGCCAGTGAGATGACATCTGCCATAGACCTGTTTCCATGATAGGTGAACTGGAATGGATCCATGTCACCATTCAAACAGGAGCTGATATACTTCATCACCAGGCTTTCAAAACACTTCATCAATGTTGATGTAAGTGCTACTGGTCAATAGTAATTAAGACAGGATACTGTACTCTGTTTGGGCACCAGTATGATTATTGCCTGTATGAAACAGGTGGGTACCACATCCTGCTGGAGTGAGATATTGATGATATCTGTGAATACCTTGGTCAGTTGATCAGCACAGATCTTTAATTCTCGGCCAGGTACTCCATCCAGGCCAAGCGCTTTCCTTGGATTCACTCTCCTGAAGGCAGTAAACACGTCATCCTCAGATAAGGACAGGGTGGGATTGTCAGCGGATGTGGGGGTGCAGAGGGGTGGTTCTTCAGCATTAGTGTCATCAAATTGGGCATAGGTGGTGTTGAGTTCCTCTGGAAGAAAAGCTTTGCCGTCAGTTACTTTACCGGATTTGGTTTTGTAACAGGCTATGTTACTTAAGCCCTGCCACAGATGTCAGGTGTCCCTCATTATTTCCATTTTCAACCGGAATCTACACTTCGCCTGGAAACATCATTGATGTTGCTTTCTAAGAAAATGATGTTGCCAGTTCCAACAATGTGAAGAATCAGTGGTTAATTTATTTTGGTGGTGTTAAACAGAAAGTGCAATAACCTCTCTGTTCTTCAGATGTCCTCTGTAAATATTTACATCCAGCTGAGTTAAGAATTTATGTGGAAAACAATTCAAAGGTTTCTCAGAACTACACTGCAGGTGTCTACCTGGATTTTCAGATCAATTTGTGGAACAAGGCCAGAATTATCAGCTTCTGACTCTGAGTTTGCAACCAGTCAACTGGGCAGATGATATTTAGGCTAGTGCTTGGATGATGTGCATTTCATCTGATCAATTTGATGAAATAATATGGGCATTCTTCAGTGGGGAGAAAAGCAAGTATTGTAGCGGCTATTACGGTGGAGCTACTGAGAAAAAAGCAATCACACACTAGGTTAGTCAACCAAAGACTGGTTTATTGAAGCTTTACAAGCGGATTTTATTCCTTGTCTGTCCCAGGCTCCACGGGACAAGGTGGGACCTTGTTAAGTGACAGCTGCTGGTCCACGGGATCAGCAGGTTTAAATTGAGACTTGTTAACGTCCTGTGCCTTTCAGCAGGGGATCTAGCTGATTAACTTGCCATTCCTCAGCATTCAGTACTGCGAGCATGCCAGCCCTTAGGTAAGTCTGTGCACTGCACTGATGGTGGCAGTTCGCATTACCATGCTGAGTGCCCGCTCGGCCCGTTACACAGCCGCTACAGTATGTTATTTTCACTTCACTGCAAACTGAAGGTGTTAGAAAAATTATATTTATGTGGACAATCTGTGAATGATGGTTTCAAATTGCTAGCTATTGAAAAACATGCCTCAATAATAGGTGGGATGCTCCAATGGCTATACAAATCTCTCTCCATATTTTCTTGCGCACTCTTCTCAGCCACAAAAAAGTTTGGAAATTAAGAAAAAATTCTTTCTTTTGAGGACTGAAAATCTTTGGAATACTCTTTCCTAGCAGGCTGTTGGTGCTTGGTTTATTTAACATTGAAATTGATTAATATTGGAAACAAATGGAATTATGAGGAAGTGATAGGCAGTCAAAGGGGTAAATTGCAAGCGTAAAATTAAGGATTCAACTTGGGGTACTTTGGAAACAACACTGAAAAGGGAGATAAATACAGCACTGAAGTTCTTGAATCTAAATGCTGCAGTATAAGAAATAAGATTGAAGATCATGTTGTGCAATTGGAAGATGGCAGAAATGACATTGTGGCCATCACTGAGTCATGGTGGAAAGAAGAACACAGCTGGGAACTAAATACACAGTGTATCGGAAGGACAGGAGGTGGTTAAAAATGGTAGTGAACCTTTGGAGAATGGAGATATTGGATCAGAAGATATAGAATCCCTATGGGTATAATTATGAAATTGTAAGGGTAAAAGGATCCCGATGAGAATTGTATACAGTCCTCGAAACAGTAGCCCAGGATGTGGCATTCAATTCACAGAGGGAGATAGAGAATGCATGCAAAAAGGGCAATGTTACAATAGTCATGAGGGATTTCAATATGTAGGATGATTAGTAAAAACAGGTTGGTGCTGGATCCCAAGAGAAGGAACTTATTGAATGCCTTTACAATAGCTTTTTAAGAACAGCTTGTGGCTGAACCGACCAGGTAAATGGCAATGCTAATGAACTAGAGTTGATAAGGAAACTGAAGGTAACGTAATCCTCGGCAGGCAATGATCATAACATGATAGATTTCACCCTGCAGTTGGAGAGGGAGAAACCAAATTTAGGGGACCACAGAGGTATGAGAGATGAACCGGCTAGAGTTGATTGGAAAAGCACAGGAGCAGGGAGGATGGCAAAGCAGCAGTGACTGGTGAGAAATATGGAAGGTGCAGGACAGGTATATTCCAAAAAATGAGAAATATTTGAATGGAAAAATTACATAACAATGGTTGACAAGAGAAGTCAAAGCCAAAGTAAAAGCAAAAGAAAGGGTATACAAGGAAGCAAAAATTAGTGGGAAGATGGCTGGGAAGCTTTTAGAAGCATAAAGAAGGCAACTATAAAGGTCATTAGGAAGGAAAAGATAAAATTTGAAAGGAAGCTAGCTAATGTTATCAAAAACAATACTAAAACCTTTTCTAAGTACATTAAGAGTAAAAAAAGAAGCGAGAGTCAATGTAGGACCAATAGAAAATGACATTGGAGAAATTCTAATGGGTGACAAGGAGATGGCAGGGAAACTGAATGAGTATTTTGCTGGAGAAGACATTAGCAATAAAATCCCATTATCTGCTATTCAATTAACCGAAACTCAAACAACCAGCAAAACAAAATTGAGAAAATAAATAAATAAGACAGGGCAGATGGCTCCCGCGGAGAACACTAATACTTCTCTGGTCACATGAAGGTTTTAGACACTGAATTAGCTATGCCCTTCAACATGCGTGCATTCATTTTGCTGTCACCACATGAATGGAGGTGAGCTGGGTTGTCAGGGCGAGGAAGGTGCGCCGAGGGCCTGACTGGGACACTTGCGTGGAGAGGAGTCGGGTTGTCAGCGCAAGGAAGGTGTGCTGAGGGCCTGATCAGGACACTTGCATGGAGATGAGTCTTGTTTTCAGCACAAGGAAAGTGAGCCAGGGGTCTGACTGGGACACTTGAGTGGAGGTGAGCAGGGTTGAAGAGGGGAGTAAACATTCAGCCAATAGAGCCCATAACAAATGTTTAAATAAATTTTAAATCAAGTTGCATTGGAATAAAATGGCAGCGCCAGGATGAAGAGCCAGCCAAAGCCACTCGCCTCTGGTGTGACTCTCTCAAAGAGTCTCCCTCTCCCTGCCTCACAAGAGTTTTTATCTTTATTAGTATTATGTGTATTAGTGAGGCATAACCTCCTTGGGGGAGGGCGTAGTTAATTATGACAACGATATGGTTATTGTAGCAGCTCGCGTAACATTGTTACAGCACCAGTGACCAGGGTTCAAATGTAAATTTAAATTTTGTTAAGTTATGGAATTACTTGATTAAAGTGAACTTTACATTATTAAAGATGACAATACTCTTTTTTTCAAATTACTTTACATTTTGCACTGTCTTTTGTCTTTAAACACTTGTATTCTTAATGCAAGTGTATTAGTTAGGCATTGGGAGAGTGCGTCTCAGTCAACCGGAAAATTCACATTTCTGGTATCCACTATCCCCCTAGGTGTTTACTGAACCTGACTTTCAAAGATGACGTGGAAGAGAGGGGAGTGCAGCCACAACCACCAGAGAGAAGGTGCTTGGGAAGCTGAAAGGTCTAAGGGTAGATAAGTCTCCCAGACCAGATAGAAGACACTCCTGCCTTCTGAAAGAAGTAGCTAGAAATTGTGGAGGCATTAGTAATGATCTTCGAAGAATGCTTCTGGAGGACTGGAAAATTGCAATGATCACTCTACTGTTTAAAAATAAAGGGAGGCATTCATTTCAAGAGGAATAGAATATAAGAGCAGGGATGTGATATTGAGGCTTTATAGGGTACTGATGAGACCTCACTTGGAGTATTGTGAACAGTTTTGGACCTCATTTAAGAAAGGATGGGCAGACGTTGAAGAGAGTTCAGATGAGGTTCACATGATGACTCTGGGAATTAAAGGGTCATCCTATGAGGAGTGTTTGACAGTTCTTAGCTTGTACTTTTTGAAATTTAGGAGAATGAGGTGGATCTCATTGAAACATTTCAAATGTTGAAAGGTAAAGGCAGAGTAGATGTAGAAAGGTTGTTTCCCATGGTGGGAGAGTCAAGAACAAGAGAACAAAGGTGTCCACTTAAAACAGATGTAGAGGAATTTCTTCAGCCAGAGGGTGGTTATTGGATGTATTTAAGGCAGAGATTGATAGGTTCTTTATTAGCCAGGGCATCAAAGATTATGGGGAGAAGGCCAGGCCGTGGTGTTGAGTGGGAAAATAGATCAAAATTAAATGGCAAGGTACACTCGATAAGCTGAACAGTCTATTTCTGCTCTTATGTCTTATGGAGGCAGCAAAAATTAATTTATTGATTTGTTAGCCTAACATTGGTGATTGGGAAGTTGTTAGAGTGGAATGTCAAGGATGAGATTATGGAGTACCTGCAGGTGCATGACAAGATAGGCCAAAATCAGCATGGTTTCCTTAAGGGAAAATGTTACCCGACAAACCTGCTGCAATTTTTTGAGTAAACCACAAGCAGGCAAGACAAAAGAGATACAGCAGATGCTGTATATTTGATCTTTTAAAAGGCCTTTGACAAGATGCCACACATTAGACTGCTTATCAAGAGGAGAACTCATGGAATTACAGGAAAGATACTAACATTGGGTGATCGGTAGGAAACAGAGTGAAAATAACTTGATCCTATTCTGGATGGCTACCGGTTACCAATTGTGTTCTGTAGGGATCAGTGTTGGACCCCTTCCTTTTATATTTATGCGAATGATTTTGATTGTGGAATAAATGGCTTTGTGGCTAAATTTGCAAATGATACAAAGCTAGGGGGAGGGGCAGGTAGTGATGATGAAGCAGAGAGGCTGCAGAGAGACTTAAATAGATTAGGAGAACTGGTATAGAATTGGCAAATGAAATATAATGTTGGTAAGTGTATGGTCATGCACTTTAGTAGAAGGAATAAAAGAGCAATCTATTATTTGGATGGGGAGAAAATTCAAACTTTGGAGAAGCAAAGGGTCTTGGAAGTCCTCGTACAATATACACTAAAGATTAACCTCTTGATTGAGTCAATGTGAAGAAGACAAATGCAATGCTGGCATTCATATCTAGAGGTAAAGGAAATAAGAGCAGGGATGTGATGTTGAGGCTTTATAAGGCACTGGTGAGGCCTCATTTGGAGTACAGGGTACAGTTTTGGACTCCTTATTTAAGAAAGGATATGTTGGCATTGGAGTGGGTTCAGAGAAGATGATCCATTGAATGAAGGGATTAGCATATGAGGAATGCATGCCTGCTTTTGGACTGTACTTCTTGAAGTTCCAAAGAATGAGGGGGACCTCATAGAAGCATTTTGAATATTGAAAGGCCTGGACAGAGTACGCACAGCAAAGTTGTTTCCCATGGTAGGGAGTCAAGGACAAGAGGACACAACTTCAGGATTGAAGGGTTCCCATTTAAAACAGAGATGTAGAGGAATTTCTTAAGCCAGAGAATGGTGAATCACTGGAATTTGCTACCACAGGCAGCTGTGGAGGTCAGGTCATTGGGCATATTTAAAGCAGATTAATATGTATCTTAATAGTCAAAGAGAAGCCAGGTGAGTGGGACTGAGTGGGAGAAAGGTTCAGCTCATGATGGAATAGCGGAGTGTACTCAATGGACCAAATGGCCTACAACTCCTCCTATAGCTTTGGGTCTTATGGTCTGGTAGAATTAAGATGACAGGGTTTGGGCAAGAAAGTAGGACAGATAGAGGATTATCTATGATCTTATGAACGGTAGAGCTGAGTCAAAAGGCTGGATGTCAAGTCCTGCTTTGATTTCTTATGTCTGTATGTTATCAAGGGTCCAAGAAATTGCAAATTGTTCATGATTCTGGAGAGAGCTGACTTTATGGTTCAGTTAATTCTCTTTATAGGCCCATAGAACATTACATAAACCAGCCCTTTGGCCCTTCTAGCCTGTGGCATCTTGTTCTAACTAGATCCACTGACCTGCACCCAGTCCATAGCCTTCCATAACTCTCCCATCAAAGTGCATGTCCAAATTTTTCTTTTATATTAAAATTGAGCCTGCATTCATCACTTCAGCTGGCAGCTCATTCCACACTCTGTGTGAAGAAATTTCCCTTAATGTTCCCCTTAAACTTTTTCCCTTTCACCCTCAACCCACGACCTCTTGCTTGTATCTCGCGTAACTTCAGTGGAAAAAAAACTATTTGCATTTACTCTGTCTACAGCTCCTATAATTTTGTAAACCTCTATTGAAGATCCTCTCATTCTTCTACGCTCCAGGGAATAAAGTCCTAACTTGTTTAACCTTTCCCTGTAACTCGGATTCTCAACTTCTGACAACATCCTAATAAATTTTCTCTGGCATCATTCCTGTAGTTAAGTGACAAAAACTGCACACAACACTCCAAATTTGGTCTCACCAATGTCTTATCAACCTTACCATAACATTCCAATTCCTATACTTTGATTAATGAAGCCAAAAGCTCTTTTTATGACTGTCTACCTGTGATACTGCTTTCAGAGAATTTTCCCCAAATCCCTCTATTCTACTGCATTCCTCATTGCCATACCATTTACGGTACTTGTCCTTCCACGACACTTCATAATTGTCTCCATTAAATTCCATCTGCCATTTTTCAGCCCATTCTTCCAGCTGGCCAGATCCCTCTGCAAGCTTTATTCATGTTTTTCTTTGTTCTAACGGCTTTATTTTTAATAGTTTATGTCAGATTCAATTAAATAGATTTGAATATGCAAACTTGCTATCTAATTTCCACTTCAAACATTCATAACATAAGAACAAGATTATAGTTTTGTGGATGCTGCCAGCCAAGTTGTTGGACTATGGGAATACTAATCATTAGGCATAAAACATTATTAAATATATTAGCTTTGTGTCTCATGTGTATTAAAATTCCTGTATATTGAATCTTCGTCATGCTAAAGGTTTATAGATTATATTCATCAGACTTCTGGACAAAAATGAAAGCCTTTGTTCAAATGTGGTTTTAAATATCTGAATGAAACAAAAAGCTATTTAATTATGGAATGTTTTTGCATGAATGTCCACTGAGCTAAACACTACTAAAGGAGCAGTTGCAAAGGCAAGCAGTACTCACACAATACTCCCTTTAGTAACTAATAATCCTGATGTTTAAATAAGTATTATTGACTTGTCAGCCACAAATGAGCCTGCAGCTGACGTGGACATTTACCCCCCCTCCATAAATCTTCGTCCGCGAAGCCAAGCCAAAGAAGAAGATATTAAATTCCTGGAAGTCACTATTTCAGAGGACCATTCCTGGGCACAACACACAGATGTCATTGTGAAGAAAGCACATCAGCACCTCTACTTTTCAGTTTTATTTTAGAGATTTCATATGACATCGATGTTGTGATATGTAATTATACCACTAGGTCACCAGGGGTCACACCGGTGACCTTGTATATAAAGCAGTCCAGTCCAGGTTCGTCTTGCAGAGAGACAAGACCTCTTAGTGTACATATTAGTTTATTAAAGTTGTCTTATACTTGCACTGCTGGTGTGGTTATTGTCAGTACAATTTAATATGATAACTACTAGGATGGAAGCTGCTTCTGATACAATGCGCATTCCTGACCACCTGGAGACTCTTCCTGAGGAATGGAATCCAGGGACGACTAGCATGTCTGTGTATCTGAGGACAGAGATGGCGAGCAATCGCTGTACTGGAATCATGGTGGAATGCAGGGAACACCACAGAAGTACAATAGGGCAGGTAAGAAATGGCTAAGAGCCCTGTCTGCCTGTGGGATTGCCGGTACAGGTGCCGCCAACCCTAATCTGACCCTAATTTTGGACTTATGAACTTAAAAACAAGGGAAGGAGGATGGGGGCGGGGTGAAAAACAATTTTTTTAAGGGGGGTGAATGTGGTGATATGTAATTACACCACTAGGTCACAAGGGGTCATCCCAGTGATCTTGTATATAAAGCAGACCAGAGCTACAGTCTAGCCTTCCAGGTTTATCTTGCAGAGAGACAAGACCTCTTAGTGTACATATTAGTTTATTAAAGCTGACTTATACTCGCACTGCTGGTGTTGTTATTGTCAGTACAATCGAAACCTTTGAAAATTTGTACAGATGTGAAGTGGAAAGTATATTGATCACCTGATATGGAGGCACCTCTGAGTGTAAAGCTCTGGATAAGGTAGTGGACACAGCCCTTTGGAGGAAACATGACCTCCCTACCTGTCTGGAATGTGTGTACTACGGGTGGTCATGCATCCTCCACATTCTGAAATTCATTCAGAAGTCACTCCACAGTTGGACCCTGGACACCCATGAGTGAACACGTTGCCATTGGCTAACTTAAATCACCTAGAGTCATTATTAGCTGGAAGCACAGATTAACTGTATATAACACCATTGCACAGCACATTCTCTCTCTCTCTCTCTCTCTCTCTCTTTCTACCTCATGGTAAGCCCTGGACATTTCTCCATGCCAGGTTGCTAATGTGGACATTGCTGGAAGTGTAAGAGGTAAGGTGTGCACCACACTGCAACTGAGCCGTTAGTACTGTGATAGGTCGTACTTCCAGAGAGCCGCAATGTCACTGGTATAGAGAACCAGGTATGTGTGTAAGAGTCCCTTGTTTGTAGTGTGTGAGTACGTCAAGTATAGGTTTACCATTGTCGGAGTCCATCCGAAGTCTGAGGTGAATGCCTATATTGTCACTTAAGTGAAATAGTGATTGTGAATTGTTTAATGTTCTCCCCTGTTTATTTCCAATCTGTAAATAAAAGTTACGTGTGATTGTAACACTTGTGTCCAGACTTATCTCTCTGTGAACCCACCAAACTTGATACTCTTCCCAACATGACAACATCACAGGCAAAACTCACTTCTCCATCAAGAAAATCTACATGGAATGCTGCCATTGGAGAGGAGCAGCAGCAATCATAAATTATCCACCCCATCCCAGAATATGCCCTGTTGTTGCTGCTAGCATCAAGAAAGAGGTATAGCGGCCACAAGAATCATACCACCAGGTTCAGGAAAGTTGCTACCCCTCCACCATCAGACTCCTCAACAACAAACTGAACCAGAGACTCGTTTAAGAACTCTTGACATGCACAATATTTATAATTGAATATTTATTTTCTGTATTACACAGTCACATTGTTTATGTTTCTTTCTTTCTTTACTTTTCTCTTTTTTTGTATACAAATCTTTTCTTGAATAGTTTTTTGCACTACTGATAGGTAGGAATTCTGCCTGGTCCACAGAATCTCAGGGTTATTTGTGATATCAAGAATACACTCTGACAATGAATCTGAACTTTGAAATAAAAACTTAAGAACTTTGAAAAATATGAATTAGAATGTTCCACATTGTGTGAATGAACGAATGAAAAACCACACTCCAAGCTTAACATTCACCTTCAATAACTAGTTAGTTTGTATATTTTACCTTTTACTTAATCAGCATTAATTGATTACCCTAAAAAATAAAATGTAAGTGCAAATATATTCATGGTTCTGACAAAGCACCACATTTCAATGGTGAGTACACTTCAGGAGTATTTTGTGGAGCACACAGCATCACCACATCAGTCTGCAGCATTTGCATCACTGCTTCGGCATGCGCAGCTGAGGGTCTTCCACCTATACTGACTCTGCTCAACAACAGCTACAGGAGCTGCTTGTATGGGTTCTTTTATCAAAATGTTTCAGTAATGCAGCCGTTCTTCCTCTCCCTTCGCCACTTAACCACCTCACTTTCTATAATCCTCGCCGGGGCAGGTGCTTCAAGAACTGGTTTCTTTTTCTCTTCCATGCAATTTGGCACATAAACAGTCCTGGTTCTCCCAGCGAGTGCACAAAGGGAGCATGCCTTGGCAATGTAGTGCATCTAGTTCAATCAGCACTGGTCCAAGCAATCAGTGGGAATGCGACCATTTGACCATTTGAACCTTTCCTTTTAAAATATTCTTAATGATTTTCAGTAATAGTAAGTTTGTACAGTACAATTATGGAATGTGCTACAGAAAAAAGGTAAAGAAAAGCACTATGAGAATAATCATATATGTGAATTCCAATAGCACAGCCATAATAATACTCGAGATGGCAGAGGTCGACAGCATCGAGTCCACGCTGCTGAAGATCCAACTGCGCTGGATGGGTCACGTCTCCAGAATGGAGGACCATCGCCTTCCCAAGATCGTGTTATATGGCGAGCTCTCCACTGGCCACCGTGACAGAGGTGCACCAAAGAAAAGGTACAAGGACTGCCTAAAGAAATCTCTTGGTGCCTGCCACATTGACCACCGCCAGTGGGCTGATATCGCCTCAAACCGTGCATCATGGTGCCTCACAGTTCGGCAGGCAGCAACCTCCTTTGAAGAAGACCGCAGAGCCCACCTCACTGACAAAAGGCAAAGGAGGAAAAACCCAACACCCAACCCCAACCAACCAATTTTCCCCTGCAGCCGCTGCAACCGTGTCTGCCTGTCCCGCATCAGACGTCAGCCACAAACGAGCCTGCAGCTGACGTGGACTTTTACCCCCTCCATAAATCTTCGTCCGCGAAGCCAAGCCAAAGGAAGAAGAATAATAAAGAATGGACATAATAAACTTAAATTTTTCAAAACCCTCTTGGCCTAAAACAAGATTGAAAATTAATACTGGTGAAACAAAGTAGCTCATTCTGAAGAGGGATAACACAGGGCCAAAATTCTGTATTAACACTAAACCTAAGGATTATGGTAATAATTCATGAACTTAGATAGAATGTTAATTTTAATAGAATTAATACAACCAATGAAATAGATAAAAGAGACCATTTTGTTAAAGACAGTTTCACTTCCTTAAGTAGATAAATTTTCCCTAAAAAGATGCTTATGAATCTTATAATTCTAATGGCAAGATAAATAAATTGTTCTTTCACAATCTTAAAGTGAAAATTATAATATGTTGGCACACGAGAATTTAAAGGGAAAAGTTCACATACCCTGAAAACTGACAAAATTGCGAAAGGATAGTAGGAAAGGTAAAGAAGTACCATAGTAAGAAAAGCAAAAGGTCATCTGCATAAAGGGAAACTTTATGTTCAGTTCCCTTCCTATTGATCGCTGAAATATCTCTGCACTCGCAAAATGCAAGTGCTAGAGGCTCGAAGGCCAAATCAAAAAGTAATGGACTTAAAGGACAACCTGTTGGAGAATGAAAGGTTTTGATTGTTGTAAGTTAGTAAAAATTGAAGCAATAGGGCATGGATTTGGTAATTTAATCTTTGTAATAAAACATGGTCCAAAATTAAATTTTTCCTCGATCATAAATAGATAATCCTACTAAAACCGGTTGAATGCTTTTTAACGAGAGAACACATTCTGGGGCTGCAGTGGGAAATGAATACAAAATATATAACGAATGACATATATTAAAATAAGAATAATTACTTTTAATAAAATCAGTCTGATCTTCTGAAATAATTAATGGTAAAATGTTCTCGAGCCTACAAGTCGAAACTTTAACCAAGATCTTCATATCAACATTCAATAAAGAAATTGGCCCGTAGGAGAAACATTCAGCTGGATCATTTCCCTTCTGCACTTTGAGGGATATATAAGCTTCATTAAAAGATAATGGAAGATTGCCCTGTTTAAATGAATCAGTTAACACAGAACTTAATTGGGGTATGAGCAATTTAGAAAAGGATTTGAAATACTCTACAGGGCATCCATCCCATCCTGGAGTTTCACCTGTCATGAAGAGACAGCAAAAATTATTTCATCTTGTGAAATAGGTTCTTCCAAACTCAAACAATTATTCAGAGAAAGCGTTGAAATATTTAAGCGGTCCAAAAAAATCATTAAGCTATTATCATTAATAGACTTAGAGGTGTCAAGACAAAAATAGAATTCACTGAATGTATCATTTATTTTAGAACGGTCTGTGGTAATATTACCATCATCCATCCAGATCTTAGTAATTTATCTCTTAGCAGCAATTCCCTTCAATTTATTGGCCAAGAGTGTGCCAGATTTTTCACCCTGAATGTAAAATTGACTTTTGATCTTTAAAAGTTGTTGAAAGAGTTCAAATCACTTTTTATATAATTACAGATTTTTAAACTTGTGTGTATTGTTGATCTAATAGTTTAATCTGATTAAACCCCCACCCCCCAGCATCAATGAGTAAAGACTCAAATCTGGTAGAGCTTTAAAAAACTTTCAATAAATCCTGCGTTATCAAAGTTGTACCGAAAACATTAGCGAAAACTTGCATTTTATTATATATTTTGCCTGTAACAATTATGTATCGACCATTTTTATCCGATATAACATTACGATGTGCAAAAAGGATGTTTTGGTTAATGAAAAAGGAGACCCCTAGCTTTACCATTGAAGGAGGAATGAAAGAGTCACCCTCTCCATTTTGACATAAGACAAGAATTATCATAGCTACGATTATGGGTTTCTTTAAGAACATAATCTCAGACTTCAATTGCTCAACATGTGCAAAGACATTCCTTTGCTTAATTGGGTTGCTGAAACCTTTCACATTCCAAGTAAGAACTTTGATAAGATTAATCATGGTCTTTAATTAATGATATGAAGAAAACCAGGCATGAGTTATCACTGAACTCCAGGTGGCCATTTGAAGCCAATCAATAACACAGCTTACACAGAACTTAAAGCAAATAATGATCTTGTAAACCCAATGTCTTCAACCAAAATACCATCTTTCCCAAACAACCAAAGTTGGAAGGTTGCTGTTTGGAACAGTAATAAACTCAAAAAGGACATTTTAACCCAAAAAAGTCTTCTGCTGCAAATTCTAATTATGGCTCCTTTTTTGTAAAAAGGTTATTATTTAATGTTTCCAAACAGTACCAACTTGTATTTAAAGCTACAACCAAAATGAAAGACAAAGAATTTACATTAAAGATTCACACTCAGGTCGCTAATGCATGTGCATGAATATTGTATTCATTCACCCTTTTCCATGGACGGCTATAGAATAAAATGCATGCTTAACGCATTGATGTCTCGTGTTTCTCAGCAATGGGTATTCGAAATAACAAAAAAATGTGCGCCATTAATACTGAAAAAGCAATGAATGTCTAAATCTCCATCTACTCCCTCTTTAGATTTGCAGGCAGTAGTACAAATAGCCAAAACACATACATGACAAACTTTAAAGTTTCCCACACATAACTTTTGAACTATGCGCATATATATTATTATAACTGTTAGCCTTATTTCCCACAGTCAGCTAATATCCTGAGCACATGCGCTATCAGTAAGTGACTAAGGTAGAAAATACAAATCATTATTAAGATTAAATGTATTCAACTTAGTATTCTCATTCATGAAAAAGTAATTAAAGTGTAGTAAAATTAATAAAGATAAACAAACTTACATAATTAAAAAACCAAACAAGTACATTACCCCTTCCAATTAACAAAAGGGAGAGAGCAGTCGAACTTTATACAGTCAAGAAAATGAAAAGCTTCAGACAACATCTAACTGTTCATGCAAGACTTGATGTTGTAGGCAAATCTTTCAAGAACCGTTATGCTTCTTCCACTGAATTCAAAAACTTCTTATGACCATTGAACCATGTGATTTGGAGGCATGCTGGATATAACAAAGCAGGTTTGAAATCTTTCTTGTACTGTTCAGCCATGACTTCTTTATATTCTAAACACAGATTCATCACTTCTTCAGGACAAAGATCATCTACAAACTTGATCTGTTGTTCACAATACTGAAGAGTTCCTTTCTGATGGGTTTCACAAATTACAAGATCTTTTATTTGGAAGCAATGAAACCGCAGAATAACTGAACATGGGGGGAGGGGGGGGGGGTATCCCAGAGCTGGCTTGGGAATCAAAGAGTGATGAGCTCTGACGAGTTCAGGTTTAGAAGGAAAGAACTTCTTTCCAAAAATTTCAAAAAGCATCTCTGAAAAGAAGTTGGTGAGTTTCAGAATTTTCAGCCAAGCCCAAAATTCATATATCCTGCTTTCTACTTTTGCTCTCCAAGTCGATAACTTTTGAAGTTAATTTAAGGTTATTAGCAGACAATCCTGAGCAACGTTCTTCTCATTTGTCCACATGATCTTTGACTGATTCCAAGTCTCACTCCACAGGTCACAGATGTACATCAATTTCTAATAGAGACTCCAAAACTTTTTCATGCAGATTTAACTTCGTATTGACTTTCTTTTACCATTTCAGTTATCTCCCGTGTATACTTGTTTAAAAGATCAGAAATGGAGTCCATAGTCAGAGTAGCTCTCTCTCTTCCTCCTTTTTGCCATTTTTCCCAGCACTAGCACTCATCATAGTCATTTTAAAATAATTAGCAATGATAAGTAACAAGAGGGCAAAGTATAAAGCACTTTGATTGAAATGTTAGAAATAAATGAATGGAAGAAAAATTAAGAAAACAGGAGCACCTAACTACTGATGCTAACCCGTGCAGTAGCCAGACGGAAGTTTGTTCTGACCATTTGCACCTTTAATCACCTAGTGTTTACCTGAGAGAGACCCCCCCCCCCACCCCCAGCTTATTGTACTATAAAGTCCACCACGTAGAGTAGCTCTTTCTCTTTGCTCTTTGGTCCTGAGACGAGCCCTGCTCCCTCCAGGTCGCAAACAGTGGAAATTGCTGGAGGAGTCATTGGAAAGGTGTGTACTACACAGGGATCAGGGCTGTTAGGTCGCATTGGAACATTGCCCACATTAGACAAGGAATGGTGGATAGCATATTGTAATCCTTGGTTGTTAGAAGTCTGTACACAGATGCTAGTATCAGTAGTATTATTGTGATTGGGTTGTACTGTATCAGTAGTGTTACGTCTGATGTGACTAATTATACTGTGTTTTGCGATTGAGAGTACAAGTGGGTGTTACCCTGCTGTGATCCCCGTGCGTATTTTAATGAAGATCCTTCCTTTGTTCAACCTGTGTGCAGACTCTTTGAACCCACTGAACATTTCCTTTCCCACACAACACTAGTGCAATGCATAAAACTAATGGAGAAACAACACATGCCACACAGCAAAAAGAGGAAATAAAAGTCAATCAACATTTTGGGCTTGAACAGCTTTTTGCTTCTTATGGATGCTATGTGACTTGTTGATTTTCTCCAGCACTTTTGTGTATTGCACTTTATTGAGGCATTTTGTGTGAAAGATACAATATAAATACAAGCCTTTGTTTAAGACAATTTTGTATAACTACTCTGATTTCAAATATGTAAGAAACTGACATTTTCTCAATGATACAGAGATATAGCCATACTATTCAGATCAATGAAGAAAGATTGGAATTTATTTAGGGATTTGTCTTGTTTCCACGGATAATTGGGAATTACCAGATTGATATGTGCCAAAAAGGTCTCGTTAACCTAGTACCTATTCCAAATTTTGTTTTAACTTTTATTAAGGTAGCTTGGGCTCACATTGGGAATAGGTGGGGATCTATTTAAGACAATGACTTTTAAGATCCTTTTATCAATCCATGCTGCCTTAATTGTCCAAACCTTCTAAAATCTTGAACTCATTCTTAAACTGTGAGCCAGTGACATTGCAATGCCCAGTGAGCTGAATGACCAATTTCACACAAATTTTAAAGTAAACAAGGCATTAAAGCATTACAGCATGTGACTGCATAAAATAGGTTAATAAATGACTTGAGAAATACACAATGTGCTGGAGAATCTCAGTAGGTCATGCAGTATCCACAGGAAGTAAAGGGCAACCAATACCCTTCATCAAGGTAAGAACCAATACATGGAGGTGCCTAAATAGAAAGGTGGGGAGGGGGGATGGGAGGAGAGGAGAAGGGGTGGGGGAGAAACACAGAATAACAGGTAAGAGGTCGTAGCTACCCTCTCCCCATCATCTCAAATGTTTTCTCTTCCCACCTATATCCACATATGACTTCTTACCTGTTAGCCTGCGTTCTTCCCCCCTGCCCCTTCTTCTCACCATTCCTCTCCTCCCTCTTTCCCCACCTTTTTATTCAGGCACCCGCCTATATTTGCTTAAACCTTGATGAAGAGCTCAGGCCCAAAATGTTGCTTGCCCTTTTTACTTCCTGTGGATGCTGCATGACCTGCTGACTTTCTCCAGCACATTTGTGCATTGCCTTTGACTCCACCAACTGCAGAGTTTCTTGTTTAACTCTAATGAACAACTTATTTATATTTCTCCTGATACACCTGAATTTCCCTGAAGCTTACAGGTGGTTTGACAAATTTTGACAGCAAAGAATGAATGGGAATGGGGACATAAGATATGCCATTTGCCTGCATCTTATTTGTAACTCTGCATTTTTCTGGATCAGAGGTATTTGTGATCAGTTAGTTGTGTAATGCTGTTCTGAAACATTTTTCAATTTATATTTCATATTATTTATTAAATGTGTAATATTATTGTGAAAATGTAATTGCTCAAGAATGATTTCTCATTGAAGATAAATGTGAGGCACAGTGAGAAGTAAATTACATTGCACAACTGGTTTAGAAAAATAACATCAATATAAACACCAAATATCAGACTAATATTTAATTAAATTTTATTTATGTTTTTTAAATGGATTCCAAAGCTCAGAATTGAATAGACAAATTTAAGAAATACTGAATGTTGAGACATAGAACTGTATATCAAGAAACTTTAATTTCTTGCAGGGGTATTAATTTCAAATGGGACTTTACAAACTTATCCATTGGTGATGAAGCCAAAGACTTTCCAGCCATTTTATCATTCCTGATCAGTGTCACATTTGTGGCCCGAAATGTGAAGTTAATAAAAACTCAAACACAAGTTTTATCAGGTAAACTTCTCAGTGGCTTTATTTTCCAGTTTCCTTTGTTCTCCTGCTTGTGCTCTTATTTCTCTCTCATACCACGTGACTTCCGGTACATCTCATACATATTCATTATCATGACAATCAGAACTTTCATTTCCCGAAAGCAACTTAAAACTGCAGCTTCCAAGTTATCATCTACCAAACTAATGGATTATACATCTGGGCTGCTTTAGGATGGGCTCCTAACAGAACTCACTTTATCTCTTCCATTTGAGAAATGTATCAGTGTAATTGGGCTACTGCATTCAAAAACAAAGTAGGTGAAAATTATGATTAATAAATCACTCGTCTGTCTGACACAAGGACAATATTTGATAGCATATAACAGATCAAATAAATAAAGATAGTTCTTTATACTCCATTTCCTTGCCCCAGACCAAGCAAGCAAACTACCAAGTATTGCTATATCCCCCCTCTTGCCTGATCATCAGTACCTCTGAATGCAATTACCCTTATTCACCTCCCATCACTTCCAATGCAACTCCTGATCGCTTGAGATTTATTTACTTCTAATTAATTTCATTTAGTAGAAAGATTTGAAATTAATGCCTGTGCTTGAATAATGAAGCCCAGTATCAATTAATCACCAAACCCCAAATTTCTGACAGTTGTTCACTTGGAATTTCAACGTGAATTTCTCAATGGTCAAACGCAGGCCGAATGTCAATGGTAGCTTTACAGTAGACTAATCTGCACTGCTAATTGCAAATTGTAACTTGTAAATTGCTTGATAATACACTTTTAATTTATTTTGTTTTACATTTAACATATTTTATATATTTTGTGGTGATATTCTACATCAGAAAAAATGATGGACATTAGATTTCATCAGTCCTTTCAAATAACATGTTAGCATACAGACATGATGTGAAATACCTCAGGTGCTGCGTCTTTTGTGAACAGGTGGTTGTGATCTGTTGTGGGAAGACTGAATCAATTTGACAGTCACTTAATGAGAATAAATAAGTGAATTAATTAAAAATATAATTTGTACAATTTAAATCTGGGTGGCAGTAACAAAGCTGATGTCTCCTCCAGAAAACTCACAGCCACAATTAGGAGTGAAGATACAAGATTGGAGGATTTTAACTCTCAGACAGGTTGGGACTGTTTCATCTTGTGTGAGTTCTTAAGACAACACATGGATGAAAGAAAAGGTTCTTTACTTTAAAATTGATATGAGCAGCACCATGAGGCCAGGAGGCTGCAAGTCTCCGTTACAGATCTGCATAATGTGTGTCTCCCTTTATGTGTCACCCCCTAGTGGCAGCCAAGTATAATCAATCAGTAAGGCATTGCAAGTTGCCTTGCAACCACAATTACTATCATTACATCTCTCTTTCTTAAAACAAAAGTAGCTTACTTTTAACTAACATGTTTTCTTTGTATATCTCTGCAATTTTAACTTTAACACCAATAACTTATATTTTCATTATTATCAATACTGTTAACGTTTTTAAAACTTGTTTTGTGTGTTCACATTTACATACACTAAAACTATAGGAGTGAATAAGATACCACTACTTCATTCTATAACAGGAGTCTTTAAATTTTCTCAATGAGTCTCTTAGGAAAATTCATGTGTCTTGACGATCTTCTAATTGATTGTCCTTGAATTTGAGTTGTTCTTTGAACTTCCTCTCTTTCTTCCCCTCTTTTGTTTAGGAGGTTCTCCTGAATGGGTAGCTTTGATCATAGCCTACATCCCATAAGGAGTTGTGCTGGTGACATACCACACTCAAGTGGCATTGTGTAGTATACTAGCATGCTCTGGTAGAAGTTTGTTCCACTGTCCTTTCCAGTAGATCATTGGACTGTGGAAAATGAGAACTTGACGTGGTGTGTACAAAGTCCAACTCTTTGGCAAACTGTCAGAACTTTAAAATTGCAAAATTGGGGTCCATTGTCTGTGAAGACCTCACTTGCCATGCTATGTCTGGAAAATATGGCTTTCATACCTGTTATTATAGCATCTGCTGTGGTGGTGTTCAGTTTACAGAACTCTGCATACATGCAGTAATTGTCTGTGACTACAAGATAGTCCTTCCCTTGACATTCGAATAGGTCAGTGCCTTCCTTCTGGTAAGGTCTGTGTGGTGCTGGGGGTGGCTTTAGTGGTTCTGCAGAATTGCTTGCTTAATATTTCCAGCATATTGTACAGTTTGACACTTCATTTGTATATCATTATTGATTCTTGGTCAGTACATCACCTCTTGTGTTCTTTTCTTACACTTTTCAATTCCGAGATGTCCTCCATGGATCCTTTTTAGCATCTCTTTTCTCAGAATCTTTGGGATAAGGATTTTGCTTCCTTTGTAGATTATATCTTCAACCACTGATAGTTCTGCCCTGCAGTTCCAGTACTCTGAAATGTCAGGTGAGCAGTCAATCTTCATGTTAGGCCATCCATTCAAGATGTTTTTTCTCAGTTGTATCAGTTTTTCATCTTTCTTTTTGAGCTCCATTTTGCACTGATATGGGCAGTGCATGTGATCATGTCCACAAAGGTGTTTATGTCTTCATCCATTTTGTGTTTAAGGGCTCCCTCATGTCAACAGCTCTAGACAACATGTCTGCTGTGTACATTAGTTGCTTTTAAAGTGCAAATAAAACTTTTCTGCATAGATGTATTTTCGGTGGCATACGTTTATCCACTTTGATCGTGTGTTCTCCTGGAAGGCAGCCTAGACCCTGAAATAGGTTATTGTACTCCTTCATGAGTTCATCATAGACTGTCTCTTCTTTGCTTTCAACAACAAGGACTCTTTTTACCAGGTTCATTTTATCACAGGCTGTTAAACCTAGTATGGCCTGTATGTTCTTTAGTACCACGAAGAATGCTAATATATGCTCTTTGTCCTTGTGTTTCACTTTGACCATGCATTCTCCTTGCACTGGTATATCAGTAACTGAATATCCTGTCACCTTCACTTTTGTTCCATACACCTTTAGTCTGGGTGTAATCTTCTTAAAATCAGTCTCTGATATTACATTTAATTGAGCTCCAGTATCCAATTTAGCTGAAATGTATATGTCATTCACTTTTAATCGCAACATTCAGTCTTTGTTTTCATTCTTGTTTTCAGTCACATCTACATAGAATTCCTTTATCTCCCTTTCATCTACTGCACGAACCTTGCTTTGTTGCACTTGGTTCCTACAACAACAGGAATAATGGTTGCTTTTATTGCACATATAGCATGTTGTACCATATGCTAGACACATTTTTGGTAGGTGTTGTGCTCCACATCGACAACATGGCTTTCGATTGTCCTTTTCATTTTTATTTGCAGGCCACGCCTTTCTTTCCACTTTGGCGCGCTTTTTGTTAAATGGTTTATGTCATTTCTTGCTCACTGCATCAACGTTGCAGCTAGTTTCACTGAACAGCTCTTTTGCCTGCAATTTTACAATTTCTGCAGCTCTACAGAGTGCTATGGCTTTTACCAGGTCTAGATTTTGCTCCCTTAGCAGTCTTTCCCTTAGACTATTATCTGGAGTACCACACACAAGTCTATCAGTGGGTCAGTCAGTCCACTAAATTCACACGTTTTGCTTCTGTTTCTCAATTCAGTCACATACTGATCAATACTTTTTTCCATTTTCTGCATACATGTGAAAAATCTGTGCCTTTCAAACATCACATTACGTTCAGTTATGCAGTATGCCTCAAACCATTCCATTATTTTTTCCAGTTTAATTTAGTCTCCTTCTGCAGCAAATGTGAAGTTATTATACACCTCCAGGGCTTCATCACCCACGACATGTAAGAAAACTGATGCTTTCACTTTATCACTTTTCTCATCAGCACCGACTGCCACTAAATACAATCCAAAATACTGGTTAAATCTGTTCCAATTTTCAGCCAGATTACCTTTCCGCTGAAGTTTCACTGGTGGATGTAATCCTTGCATTTTTTACTGTGTTAGCCTATCTTCACTGATCAGTAGCAGACTTTAGATTTTACCTTTTAAGTATTTCCTTCATCTCACTTCTGACACCATGTTTCATCTTGTATTCATATGTGTGAGTTCTTAGTCAACACATGGATGAAGAAAAAGGTTCTTTACTTTAAAGTTGATATGAACTGCACCATGAGGCTGAAAGTCTCCATTAGAACTTTGTATACTGTCTGTCTCCTGCTCTGTCAGCCCCTATTGGCGCCAAGTATAATCAAACAGTAAGGTGTTGCTAGTTGCCTTGCAAACACGATCACTATCATTACAGGCACCAGAATCTATTCAGCAAGACACCAACTTATTTTCAAAGATAGAGATTCATTGACATACATCCAACAAGTAGTATGATACATGAACGGGTTGCTGGTTGTACCTTGTTAATTCAAAGATGAATGTAGTGAACCAAAAGCTGGCCTTGGTAAAAGAGGTCTGAACAATGAGGAGCAGCAATATTACGCTGGATGCCAGTGAAGCACATTTGGTCTTCATGCCCACAAAAGCTCATGGATTCATAAACAGGACAGAAACAGGCCCTTCAGCCCAACTCAACTGAGCTGAACATGAAGCCACATCATTTGCTAGTGTTTGGCTAATATCATTCCAAACCTTTCCTAAACATGTATCAGTCCAAATGTTTATTCAATATTGTAAATGTACCTGGCTCTATTATCTCCTCTGACAACTTATTCGATGTACCCACCTCCCTCTGTGGGGAAAAACATTCCCCTCATATCCCCCTTAGCCAAGAAGGAAAAGCACCCTACATGTCATTAAATCATTTTATTGATTTATCCTGCAAGGTTCATGCAGTAGTTGAAAGGGAGATAATATGTGGGCATAAGGTCCCTCAGTACCTCCAGGTAACTTAATATCTTTCCATTTACTTTCTTTGTCGCACATTCCCAAATGCAGTATCTTATATTTTTTACATATTGAGTTCTATTTGACAACTGTCTATTCAACTAACCAATTCTGCCTTCCTGCAGTTATGTTAATCACAAAGAATGCCAACATGCATTTCATTGGCTCTATTGATAAACAATTGAGACACAATATTAAGCTGTAAAGAATGCTGCTCCTGGGAAATTATTCAGGTTGTAAATTTTAAAGCAGGAATTAAAAGCAAATAGCCAGCCTTCAGGTTTATACTGTTGTGTTGTTTGCAGACATTGGGATGGTATTTGTTCAAGTTTATTATCATCTGACCGTACATATTCAACCAGGTGAAAAGTATTTCTCTTGACCACAATGGACACACACAGTTCTCCAGTCATATTTAAATGATGCAAAGTTGAATATTTCAAAGCTGTAATCCATGTCAGTGAAATGAGAACCCAGACTAAGTCATTGGGTTATAGCAGTGTAATAATTTTGTTAATAGAGAGTGATACTGAAATGGATTAGTTATCTGGAGAAATTAGTTCAATCCCAACTCAGCAGCAGATGAATTTCAATTCCGTTAATTGAGTAAAATTGAATTAAATTCTAAGTTAAGGATCAGTGATCATGAATATCAGATTTTGGTTCAATTTGGTTGAAGTGGCCTGAAGAAAGAAAATTAGCCATCTTGAGTCTGCTGCACATTGTTCCAGATACATAACATTGTTTAGCAGCATTTCTGAGTATGTCAGCATACTTGGGACTTTTTCATGCACTGAAGTCCTTGCCTCACTTCCATTTAATAGTGTTAATGTCAGTGGTTCTATTCAGAACTACTAACATATGCCCACATAATCCAGTTGATTGAAAAACCTAACAAATTGACAGGACTAGCTGTCAGTTTTCTTAGCTGCCTCATAGTTGAGGTTTGCTTGGTCCTCATCAAGTGACCAGGTTATGTTGTGCAAAGCCTTATCAAGCATGATGTGGATGCACCCAACCAGCATCCGTTCTTATAGATTCAGACAGGTTAAGTCGAGGGCAATTTATAACTTAGCAGTGAGTTAAGTGTAGCAATTCCTAAACCATTGTGATTGAAGAACATCTGTTTAAAATTCTAATAGTTGGAACTATGATTATGTCAAGTGAATTGCAGCAGTTTAAGAAAATAGCTACCATCACCTCCCTGGGGGAGTAATGGAGATACCAAATCATGACCTCACCAGACATAACCTGAGAATTAATTTTAAAAATAGATGAAGGTGGTCAATACTGATGGTTAGTTCTGTTGTTTACTTAACACAGAGCTCATTTTCAACTTAGCAATCTCCAGCCAGAAGGCACCAATATCAACCTCCAATTTCTATTAACCCTCCACTGGTTTCTCTCATTCCCTACCCCTCTGTCTCCCTTCCTCCAGCTCCACCCCTTTCTGTTCTTCTACAATCAAATAGCATTCCTTCTTAGCTTTCCGCCCTCTCCCCTTCACTTCTCAGTTTCTTTCTCTTCTACCCTTCCACCTGTGTCCACTTATCATCTCTTACCTTTTAGCTTGTGCTCCTCCCCATTCCCTTTCCTCCGTCACTTTGAATTTCCCAATGTTCTATTTCTTTAAAAAGGCATTGGTGTCGAGTATACAAATGATGGCATGGTTAGTGTAACGGTTAATGCAATACCATTACAGCGCCAGTGACCCAGGTTCAAATTCGGCAGTGTCTGTAAGGAGTTTGTTGACCTGCAAGAGGAATTGCAGAGAGAGTGATATTTTTCAGTACCTTGTCACTAAAGCTGAGATGCAATGTTGATTTTGAAAGATTGGCAACAAAGATTAGGAAATGTGATGAGACAATTACCTTGCCTTGTTTAAAATTTACCTTCACAGAGAATAGCCTATTGTTAATATATTGGCTTGCACATCGTCAAAGACAAGGACTAAGATGGAGATGAATTTCAGAAGGCAACAAAATTTGAAAAGTATGTTCCACCAACCACTCCCACCCCCAAATAATAGAATCAAAGGCTTTTGTAGTGGGGGGGAAGAGGTTGAGGTTATGTATAGTGCCTGATATTATTTACTATATTTTTTATGCTGTAGTTGTCGTGCAGTGAAGCTCATGTTCACTAGATGAATGAAATGTGTACTATGGTTTGGAGAATAGCCCTTTAGTCAAAGGGAGAAGATGGTTGAGGAGGATTCCAGTGTTAACTTTCATGCTGGCCAACAGCAGGAAGATCCCTCTCTCGTTTCTCATGTTGGATTTGTCTTCTATCTTGAAGATTATCAAAATTGTGGCATTTCTGTGATCCCCTGGAATATCCTACTTTTCTCAAATTTGGCCTAAGTTGCTATTGATTTGTGAGTGAAATTTTTCACTGCCAATTTGAATAAAAGGCAGACCACTGACTGACAATGGGGTTCGGTTCTGGGACTTGCATTTTGTAAGATGAAATTATCATAAATTGAAATTGGGTGAAAAAAAGAGATTTGGTGAAAGAAAAGCAAAATTTTAACAAAAAAACTCAAGATTGCCTAAAAAAAACACGAGATTTGCATAAAAAACGCCAGAGTAGAACCATTGTAACTTTGAAATATCATATGTCGAGACATCGTAAGGAGGGGTCTATCTTATATGAATTGAATAATTCATTGCACTTCAGAAGGGCTCACTGACTGATGATAAAGCAAAGGGATTTGGAAATTTTATGGTGTAGGAAGAAGCTATTCAATTTATAAAACCCATGTACCACAGTCTTATTCTTTCACTATTTTGCATAGTTCTGAACAATTATTCCTTCAAGTGCCTCTAGCCCTAATGGACTCATTTTCCACCATGCTGACAACTAATGATTTCTAGATCATAACCATTTTCTGAATCAAATGTTTTATTTGCATTATTTCACCTCTGAATTGCTGTTCCTGGTCCTAACACCATCCAGGAATAGAAATATTTTCACTTGTTTTACCTTATCTAAGTCTGTCACAATCTTGTTAGATCAACTTCTCAGTTTCAAAGAAAGTAACTCATCTTCCCCAGTCTAATCCCAGAAAGATTATTTGAATGAATAATTTCTGCACCATCTCTCTGACTTACACATCCTTCCAAAGGAAAACAGACCAGAAACAAATGCAACTCCATTTCTGATTAAATGAACATTCTGTAAAGATTCAGTAAAATATCCCTGCTTTTATGCCTTTATTATGAGGTATTTCAGGATCCAATATGTTTCACAAACTAATATGCCCAGGATTTTCAGATATTTACATTCAATAATTATTCACCCGTTTAGAACTATCTCATTTAGCTTGTACAGTAAGCCATCAGTATCTGGTACCTATAGGGATTGGCAGAAATTGTGTGTTGCGTGGATTGGCAACTAACCAGTAGGGGGTGCCAATTTTAAACTTTCATATTTTTTACCTATTTCTTTTCCAAGGAGTTTTTTTGCCGGTTGCTTGAAGCTGCCAGTTGCTTGAATTCCTGATAATGGCAATATTACCGTATTTGACTAATTTAACTAAGATGAATCCCATTAGAGATCATATACAAACTGCATACAGGTGAAATTACATTTTTCAGGAATTCTTTCCATCTGTGCTTCTTTCATAATTTTTAAACACCAAAAATGCTTCACGCAGCATACATGCCAGCAATTTAAGGTACCTCTCCACAAGGTTGTCACAGGTGAACTGAAATAAAATAATGTTTTAAACAGCTATAAATGAATAATTGAATGGATTAACATCCCTCCAGCATGAATTATCTGAGAATATTGTACATATTAGAGTTAGTGTTTGTGTTCATTTGTTGCAATGTAGTTAGTGTTTATGTTCATTTGTTGCAATGTTGATTTGCAGCTGCATTAGATAAGTACCAAAAGACTGCAATTTAATAAAATGTAGATAATAAAAGATGGTCCTAGAGAATAAAATTAAAATTGGATTTTCAGGTATTTCAGAAATTAATGACTTATTTATGAATGCAAAAAAACAGGGTACTGTTAAAATAGACAAAGATTATTTCTATTTGAATTAAAGATGTTGTCAATCAAATGAGAATAAACTTAAAAGCATCAAATGAGAAAGCCTTTGGTGAGGAATGGGAGGAATCCTGCAATGAAAGGTCAGGTAATCAGTGGATGGAAGGATGATCATGAGATTACTGGGTGTGAAGAAGTCTGACTTGAGTGATGGTGGCAAGCTTGGTGTTACATAGGACTCAGATCAGGCAGAGACTGGTTTCCCCAGTGCTGTGAAGCATTATTCCTGTAGGGATGACTTGTAGTCAGTGTGACCACTCCAACATGAATGTAAATTCCAGACGTGGCTTTCAAAGGGATTTCATATGATAAACCACATATTTGTCTCATGAATAGCAATATAAATTTTACAGTTCAATTTTAGAAGTCAAAAACAAAATCCTTGATTTCATGAATAAAGCTGTGAAATTATTCCGTATTAAAATTGGAAAGTATAGGCCACAAAAGGCACTTTCAGATGGCCAATTGCCCCGCATGTAAAGCCGTATGTTTAGGCCATATGCAGCTGTTTTGAGGCCACCTGAATGTGCAGGAGGCACTCTTGAGCCAAGTTATGTAACCCTCCTCCGAGAGGGATAATCAGCTCAGCGGCTCCCCCAGCCACCTGAATGAAAGCGGATGTTAAAGGGTCAGGCTGCTGACATGGCAGTGACGTCATCAGCCTGAGATGCCTGGCGCGAATCTTAAAGCACATTGTGCAGGTAGGCTAGTGCAGATTCAGTTGTTTTGTTTAGCAGTGAAGGAAAACAGTGCATTTGAACAATGGCTCCAGGAAAGGCTAGTAGAGGTAAGACTTCTTCTAGACCATCTGACTCAGAAATCCCAGGAAAAGGAGCTCACTGGGACATTTAGGGATGGTCCCTCTTTTGAGTGGTTGTCTGGAGTGCTCGCAGCACACGGGCACAAATGCAGTAAATATCAGGTGGTCACGAAGCTGAAGAGCATGAGGAAGAAATTCCACGCAGTCCTGGACCACAACAGGAGGAGTGGCAATGGGCACAAGGAGTGGCAGTACTTCAACCAGTGCCACACTCTCTGGGGGGCTAGCTGCTCAGCTGCTCCCTTGAATGTAGCCAGCACTTTGGAGACCCCTGAATCCCCAGAGCTCATCCCAGAGGGATCTCAGGGTTCACACAGCGGCATGGAGAAGACATGCAGGTCCAGGAGGAGGAGACCACCGCTGAGGACTCGGCAGCCACGGATTTGGATACCTCCAAGAGAAGAAGCGCAGAGATCACTGTCCCTGGAAGTGGCAGGGCGGCACTCTCAACAGAGAGCACAGTAACATTGAGGTTGTGTTTATGGAGAAGCACTTAAGTCAAATGCTGATGCACTTTTCCTGATTCCACCCACAGTCTCTGGTCCCAGACACAAGCGCCAGTGACTGACAAAGGGGCAGGTTCTCACGAAGGAGCTGCAGGTGATGATGTTGGCACTTGACAGGGAGGACAGTGAGAGAGACCGCCAGCGTGCAGAGAGATCACGAGAGAGTCATGCTCGCCGACCAGAGGAAGCAACACATCGCTCCAAAGTGGAGAAGCAAGCCCAGTCGATGTCTGAGTTTGCGGCTTCCCTGCGGGGACTGAATGCTGCAATGGACAGGCAGTCAGTCATCTTCATCAGATTGGTCACGCGATTGGAGGCCTCCCCATTCCCACAGTCATATGGTCAGCCTCATCCCATGTACCTGGCCCCTCCATCCAGCATGCCATTTAATTCCATACCAGTGCATCACAGTAGTGGACGCTTTGCCATGACTGAGATGCTGGGGTCTGGGCCTTGTTAAATCTTCGCTGATCCCGATCCAGTACTCGGTGCTATGTGAACCCCTTCATCAGCCAGCTTCGTAGGGGGTATGCCGCATCACCTACAAGATGCGCTGCAACCTCCACTCCCTCAACATCCTTGGACACCTGCAGGCACAACGATGCAGAAATGTAGTTAATTCATGCACTTGACACAGCAAGCATGCATAACATTTGAAACACGGAGCTTTGAAGGGTGAACACTCACGTCACGTGGGAAGAGGTATCCACCCTGGTCCTCAGCTTTTCTATACAGAGGAGAGTTGGCAAGCACTCAGGCATCATGCGTGCAGCCCAGCCACCACATAAACACATCTGAGAAGCTGTAACGTGAATGGAAATCACAGTGGAAATCACACAGTGAAGTTATAGTTATTGGAAATGTGATGTGATGTACATCAATAGAGGCTTAACTCACCAAAATCTGTGGTCAATCACCACTTGTAGAACCACCGAATGCCACCCTTTGCAATTGTAGTAGACTGCAGCATCCATGCTGGGTGTGATAATGGGAATGTGTGACCCATCAATGGCACCATCACACATTGGGTATCCCCTTTGGGCGAAGCCATCAATGGTCTCCTGGAGAAGTGTTCCACTTGGCAGGGAGATGAAACGTTTACTGAGGAACTTCCTCAAGGCGGCAGTCACCTCCTGCACCACCATGCACACGGTACTCACAAGGAGTGGCATACCACCACAAGGCCACAGCTAATCGAAGTCCGGGCTCCAATGGTTGCTGCAAGTCTGGTCTATGCGCCTTCAGGTGAGGTTCTATGAGTTCCAGCACGAAGTGAAAGGTGCCACGCGACATACAAAAGTGTCTGCTCCACTCAGCATTATCAAATTTGGTGAGGACATTACTCCAGAACTCAACACCCTGCGGTCAGTTCAACCTCCAGAGAGACCGATGTGTCACCATAGCTAATTGACTGACCAGCAGCATTCGCCTTCGTCTGCGGCGCTTACATTCCATGTGCCTTTTGACCGCTAACTGCTGTTTTCTTGCCATCAACCTTTGCAGGAACCTTCTCCTGATTGCACCCATGTGATTTTCAGATCTTAAGGATGATTGAAGAGCTTCAACAGCACAAGTAGCCTTTTCAAGGATCTGCCATATCTCATTTGGAACACTCAGAAATGCTGAAATCATCATCATTATGTCTCCTTCCTGCACAGGGTCTGCCATCGTCCTGTGTTCCTTCTGGTCATGCTCAAAATGACATCATGTCAGTGGACAGGATCACAGCTGACACTGGGCAGGAGGCGGAGTGTGCTCAGAGCAGCATCCTGTGCAGTGTTGCGCTTTTAACGCTGCCACCTGAACAGCAATTTAAAGGGCCGCTTCTGCTTCAACCGCATTCTTAGCATAGAATGCACCTGAAAAAGCCTAAAGAGATGGCACCACACTATTTAATTTATAGTTCATAATATTGTTGCATGCCTGAGATAGCAAAGATTCAAAAATGATACATATATGGTACAAAGCTAAGGAAAAAAACAACTAAACAATTTTTTTTCCCAATTTGGACCCCCGAGTTCAATTGTTGAGGCAGGGCTGACAGGTTTTAAAAAAAACAAGAGCAGGAGAAGGCCATCTGGCCTGTCAAGCCTGTTCCATCATCCAATTAGATCATGGCTGATCTGATGATAGGCTCATCTCTACCTATTTGCCTTTTCCCCATATCCTTTAATTCCCCTACTATGTGAAAATCTAACTAACCTTGTCTTAAATATATTCACTGAGGTCACCTCCACTGCTTCAATGGGCAGTGAATTCCATAGATTCACCACCTTCTGGGAAAAGAATTTCCCCCTCATCTCCATCCTCAATCTATTACTCTGAATCTTGAGGCTATATCCCCTAGTTCTGGTCTCCCCCACCAATGGAAACAACTTACTTCTTATCTCTAATTCTCCCAGCTGGAATGCCTAGAATAAAAGATTACAGTTTTAAAATAAGACATTATCTCTTTTGGGCTGAGATGAGATGAAATTTCTTCTCCTAAGTGGCAGCAAACCTTTGGAATTCTTTTCCCTAGGCAGCTGTGGATTCAGTTTTGTGGCATTGTCGAGACATAAAGCTGAGATTCTTTTGGATTTTAATGGAATTAACTGATAAGGGTAAATGCTGGAAAGTAGCATCGAAAGATCAGTCCAGATATTGTAGCGAAGAAGGAATAAGAGGCTCAATGGCCTTTCCTGGTTTTATTTGTGTTCTTATCATTGAATTAACCCAAACTGATCTGAATTTAGCAGCATTGATGGAGATAAAGGCTTAATTAATTTTAATGTTGAAGGCCATTCATTAGAATTATGGGGAGCCTACACTTTAGAGAAGCCCTAGATCAGATGCACAAAGATATGATGCTAAAGTCTCTAGCTTTAATGCAGCAGTGATAGGGATTTATGAAATGATGAAGGGAATACACTGTGTTCCTATCAAGAGTTTATTTCCATTCGATCAAGGTGGACTCTGATACAGTGCATAAATCAGGAGGTTTTTTTTCTGAACAGACGGCCACCATGCACAGTAGACGTAATTCAAAAAGAAAGAAATATACTTCTCTCTGATTGGATTAGAGATTTTTTTAAATATAAAAGGTCATTTCAACTTTTGATATGCTGGACAAGATTGAATTGATAGATAGATGAGGAAAATATTTCCAGATTTTTCCATAAATGGGAGTGAGATTTTATTTTTTTCACATTCACCCATTTGGTTCAAGATGGGGTATAAATTATGTGGGCAGATCGTCCAGTTGGAAATAAGCAAATCTATTTGAGTGAACAGCCATGCCGTTGCAAGGCTGTTGAGAGAACAGTAAAAAGTGGACCTCTTTATTCCATTAGTCTATTTTAAGTGTTTTTTCTTTTTAAAATGTTTTTATTAATTTTAATTAAGAGCTTATAATACTAATACAATGAATTGATATGGATAGTTATACATAATTAATAAAACAATCAGTAGATCGAAAGCAAACATAAATTGTAAAAAAAACAATTCAAAGCCCAAATATTTTTTATAAAGAAAACTAATAGAAAAAGAGAGAAAAAAGAAAATATAAGAGAAAAAAATTAAAGACAAAACAAAAAGAAAAAACTCAATATCCCTCCCTAACAGTGTTGTCAGATGCTCTATATGATTAACATTAAAGAAAAAAACAAAGGGAGAGGATAAAAAGGTGAAAAAGAACATGGAAAAGACACAAGTTCGACAACTTAATTACATTAAAGTGAAATTATAAAATAAGTATCTGAATCTTATTATCTGAATTATTAACTGAATAATTAATTATTAACTGAATAATTAATCTTTTCCATATTCAGACAGGACATTGATGATGAGTAGGTGGGAGAGCATCCTTTATTTAAATAAATCGCACACCTTGCCAAAAGAGAAGCAAAAGAAATACCATAACTCTGACCCAGAGACAAAGAAGAATCATTCCCTCCCATTGCACCAAAGCGGGCCACCCAAGGATTTGGCACTAAATCTATATTTAAAATTGTAGAGAAAGTGCGGAAAACCTCTCTCCAGTATTTTTCTAGACTAGGAAGTCTAGAAAAATATGAATTAATGATGCTTCTCGCTCTTACATTTGTCACAACAGGGACTCATATAAGAGTAAAAATTAGGCAATTTAACCTTAGACATAGGGCTCTGTACACCACCTTAAATTGTAATAAGCAATGAAAAATGCATAATGAAAAGCTATTAACCAACTTAAAAATTGTGTCCCAATCCACATCCGATACAGTCAAATTTAAATCCTGTTCCCAAATATTTTTAATTTTAATTAGTGAAGTCTGATTTAAACACAACTATTTCTCGTAAATAGTAGATATTAAACCTTTACGAGAAGGCATTAAACTAAAAACCTCATCTATAAAATTTGATTCAGACTCTCCTGGAAAATTAGAAAACTGTGATTAAAGAAAATGTCAGATTTGCAAATAACTAAAAAATTGAGATTTAGGCAGGTTAAATTTAGCAGAAAACTGCCCTAATGATGCAAAATATTCATCAATGAACAAATCGATAAAACTTTGAATACCCTTTCTATACCATTTCGGAAAGATAGCTTCATGTAAAGAAGGTTGAAAAAAATGATTGGATACGATAGGGCTTAAGAGAGAAATTATGAAATGCAAAATATTTTGGAAACTGTGGCCAAATTCTCAAAGAATGTTTAACAATGGGATTATCTATTAAATTAGTTGAAAATAGAAGAGAAGAGCCGAGAAATGCTAACTTGGAAAAATTTTGGGGGGGGTGGGGATTCAGCTCCATTGACACCCATACTGGACAGTCAGAATGATTATGAAAAAAAGACCAAAATGTAAGACATCATATTGTGACAGATTATGTTGTTTTATATTGTATATAGATATGTTTAAAAGGAGATAAATTGGGGCTGTTTTTTTTTTAAAGTGTATGCCACCTAAAAACACTTCAAAACAGATCTCATTTAAAATACTGGAGCTCTGCTCAAGCCAGACATTCCGGCTCCAAGAGCCTTTGCAAAAACTTTGAAGAGTGCCAAAAGGACTTCACTAATGGATTGTTGTTCTGAAAAGTGTTACAAGATCAAACCAGCAACCACAAAGAAGGTATATCACACAGGGGTAAACCCAACACCCAACCCCAACCAACCAATTTACCCCTGCAACCGCTGCAACCGTGTCTGCCTGTCCCGCATCGGACTTGTCAGCCACAATCGAGCCTGCAGCTGACATGGACTTTTACCCCCTCCATAAATCTTCGTCCGCGAAGCCAAGCCAAAGAAAGAAAGAAAGATGAACAATTACTTTAATAACAAAAATTTACCTTCAAACTTTAATTCAAAATCCCCCCTTTTATAACAATGCCCACTGGTTACTATGCAAATTTCTATAACAGTGTAAAACTAATAAATTCCCCAGTCTAAATATAACATATGCAATTAAAGTCTGTTATATTTCCAAGCAGCCCACAGAAAAAAAGTTAAACACAAAACAAACACAAAAGACACAAGACTCACAAAACTTCAATCTCAACCGAAGCAAAGATCATAAGCAAAATTCAGCTTGTTTGGTAAACTGAAGCCAAAAGATCTTAGAGAGAGAGCGAGAGCGAGAGCGAGAGCAAGAGAGCATAAAACTTGAAGTTGTCTTCTTGTATTGTTTGCAGAGAGAGGAGCAATGGCTTGGTCCAGATCCTTCTGGCTGCCTTCAGAATGCTCATCCCTTTTAAAATGTCCAACATTCTAAACTGTCTCCCAGTCAATAACTCTGCTTGGGCCTCCTCCCACTTCACAGCCACATCCAGTGGTGGTTTGTCTTCCAAGTCCAGAAATTTCTAGATCATCTTCTGCACATGCCCAGTCCATCTCCCACTCTCTCAGCAGTCCACCTTCACCTTGGCTCTCATAGGCAAGCTGTCACTTTTTAACATAAAGCCACACAACACATAGGCCAATGCACAATACAGAACTCTGTAACAAAAGGAACAGATGAAAGAGCTGTCTGAGTGCAGTTTGGAGGGTCATGTGGTTTTTGCAAGCAGAGAGAGGGTAAAACAGGCTTTTCTCTGAGAGAGAGAGAGAGAGGGAGAGATCAGATCTGCAGTTTTACAGTCAGCAGCAACAACTGGGACTGGAACAGGATAAGCTGGCAAGCTTGTGGAAAAACCCCATTTGGAAGACGGGTTGTGAGGGCTTAGTTCAGCACGGTCAGGAGAGAACTGGCTGCCTAATGTTTCACTTGAAATAAGAGAAACAAAAAGGATATCTGTGGTGACCTGAAAGAAAGAGGTTATCATCAGGAAAACCCTGATGGGGCAAGTTTCTTCGGCAAGACACTGACATAACTGATTAGAAGGGATCAGTTTGTGTCCAGCGAACAACAAATCTCTCTGAAAACCAACAAGAACCTTCCTGAGCGGTAACCATTTACCTTTCAAACACCAAAGCCTGGTGAAATTCATAAATGTTAAATTCTGTACATAGTATAAAAATTGCCTGCAACCAGTGAACTTGGAGGAATGAGAAGTGAGATTGGACTGTTGAATCAAAGAATTTTTCTAAACTTACACATACGTTACATACGTGTAACGTCTGATCTTGTTTTCAAGTTTAAAGATATTATTTGCCTTTTTTACTTGTCCAAATTTCTGTTTCCTTCATTAAAATGTAATCACTTTGAACTTTAAGTTCAAATTAAGTAGAAATTTTATTACAAAAGAATTGTACCTGACTTTAAGGCTTTATCTGACCATATAGATTCCCATGGATGGGTTCATGATTAAAATAAGAAAACTCCCTTTCTGAGATTGTCATATCTTCACTAATTTCTGTCATTTGACTATTCTGCGTGACCTTTAAATGCATCACCAAATTGGGAAAAACACTGAGAACTCATCTGATATCCTTCAAATTGTGTCATCTTTTACATCCATTAAGACATACATAAATCCCTCAATATAACTTTACAATCTTAGAGTATGTTGTGTGTTAAATTATCCAGAATAAGACTTAACCAATAATCTTCCTCTGCTATCTTCTCCGTGATAGCAGGGTTTCATCTGAGCCACAGGATAATTCAAGTTCAAGTTCTAATTTATTATCAGAGCACATGCATGATATCACAGACAACACTGAGATTTCTTTACCTGCAGGCCAGGCAGAATTTCTACTTATTGAACTAAAAAAAAATCCATAAGAAAAATATAAAGAAAAAGAAACATAAACAAACTGACTGCAATACAAAAAAAATCAGTTCTAAAGAGTCCTCATTGAGTTTGTTGTTGAGAAGTTGGATGATGGAGGGGTAGCAACTATTCCTGAACCTGGTCGGATGAGTCTTGTGGCATCTCTACCTTTTCCCTGGTAGCAGTAGTGAGTACAGAGCATATCATGCGCGATGTGGATCCTTGATGATTGCTGCTACTCTCCGATAGCAGTGTTCCATATAGATTTTCTCAATGGTGGAGAGAGTTTTGCCTGTGATGTACTGGGTTCTGTCTACTATCTTTTACAGGGATTTCCACTCAGAAGTATTGGTACCCCTACACCAGGCCATGATACAACCAATAATACAAATCCACTACACATCTGTAGAAGTTTGCCAAGGTTAAATATAGGACCTATCATTTTAAAATGGCCAACATGCATTAAGAGATGGAATTAGGTTCTTTAATGGCCAACCAAATTTTATATCATTAATCTAGTAAATCTTTTGATATATATACATTTTTATTTCAGCAATGCATAATTATCTGGCAATGTGATATATTAGTTCCTTTGCAATGACTTCTACTTGAAGTAACTGTAATAACTGCACTGAAGACAGGACATTTTGTTTCAGTTTGGTACAAAATTACAAGCATAGCAATCCCACAGTAACTTTTTGTGGCTTTTGGATTTGTATTGTAGCTTGGTACAAAAAGTGACAGGAATATAATAACAGACCTTTCACAATTACAAATTATTTATGGACCTTAATAGAATCTTCAATACCTCAAGAAGGAAATACTTGGTCTTTTTTCATATATTATTTTAAATGAATTTTCTTTGTTGGAATTCACTCCTTAATGTTTGAATTCTTTTTCTGAATTCCCAGATGTCGTAAGTGATTTAATGAATTCTGCTCCATTTCCATTTCTCCAACAATAATACAGTCATAATTGAAATATATTTCAGTTTCTCTGCTCATAACTCTGACAGTTAATTCAAAATGATAAATGGTGCAAATTTGAAAAGTTACCATTCTCTTCTATCAATCACTGAGGATCTACAGAGAAGGAAACATAGTCTTGTGGAATATAGTGAAAGTTCTAAGTCACACAATTCAAATGGAGACAATGACTAATAGAAAGAATCAATTGTTTGTCTGCATTTAAGAAATTGTGATGCCAATGCAAAAATCAAATGCTGTATATATTATAGATTATGATAATTAATAAAATCTTTAAGGTCTTCAAAGCTGAAAATCTGTTATTTTCACTATCTGTTATTTCTAAAATACAATTTTATGTAATGAGCTTACATAACAAATTCACAATGTAAACTCAACTGTGACAGTTAAAAGCATATTAACATGAAATGAAACAGTTGCACACAGCTCATTTCCCGAGTAATTCGGTTTTACCTACTTTGGGTTTGCTGAAACGTCATTGCTAGTTGCAAATAAATTCCCCTTCAAAATGTATTAAAACTGGTTGTTTGACAAAGTGCTGAACCCTTGATCCATGTAGGGACGCATCAGTCCAGTACATCTATCCACACTTTTTGGTGCAGCAAATACAGAATCCTTGCAGCCCTTAGTGGCATACTGTCACAAGCAGCAGGTCAACAAGAAAGTACAATGATGGTAGCCTCTGAAGAGAGAAAAGAGCAAGAGGTAGAGTGCTCCCCAATTTGCACAAGATGACCTGCTTGTGAAATGAATTACAAGAGGAGGGCATTCTATGCCAAAAGAGGAGGAATGCATTTCTACAAGAGCAAAGGTATGCTGCATATCAGCAGCTGGCTAATCTCCACAAACTGAGGCTTCCAGGGACATGGGTGTTATCCAAGTTATCCTCACTGAAATCAAAGTAGGTATAAAGTTATTTTTGCATAAATACAACATCTTGGTGATCTTCCTGATGCATGAATACTAAACAAGTTGGAAGAGATGGTTGAAATCTGCTGTGGCCACTTGGAGAAATCATGTATGAAGGAAGTTGAGATGTGAAAATGACATCAGGTCATGGAGTCGTACTTGCAGGGAGCAGCGTCTTTAGGCCAAAAATTTAAGCCAATTCCATTTTCTAGCACTTGGTCTGCAAACCTTGATCTTTATGAAAGAAGCATACGAGCAAACTGTGCATGAAAACATAGTATCACCATCATGTGATTAAACATTCTAAATTCAATAAAATTTAAAAGTTTCTCCAACTTCCTACGTGATACAGCAAATCAGAAATTACCTTCATGTTCATTTTGAAGTTGTCTATCATAATCCTCATTTTTTGTTCAGGAAGAAAACCTTTTGAAAAAAATTGTTGTCCAGTGTATTTATCTCAAAATTCTTCACTTTAACATGTGAATTGGCTGCCAGGTGGTGAAAGCAGCCATGTAAATCTGTCCTTCTATTGTAAATATTCTTCCTTTCGCAACACCTGAGCCCTGTTAATTGGCTTCATCTCCTTTTACACTTCATTGCTTTTGTGATTTCAGATACAAGATAGTTGATCTAATCCAAGATATTATCAAGTTCTATCATACTTGATGGTATCTAAATAAATACTTACCTTATAATTTAGGGACAATTTTGACATTTGTACATACATAACCGTCAATTTATATAGTAATTGTAATTCATACTTATAGAATTTCATATTCTTATATCACTCCATAAATAAATTGTGATCTCCTGAAATCATTATGACTATTTTGCTGTTTGCCCAATACATTGTGTTCATTAAATCACAAACATTTAAATGGGAAAAGTGCAGACAAAACTAAATATTGTAACAGCACAAGAGCACAAAGGTAAGCAATCTTTCTAACAGTCACGCAATTCTTTTAAAAAATTCCATGGGTCTCAGCTTACACCCTTTTCTGATAGCAGATAAATCTTCCCTTTCTAAAACAAAAAAATAACCAATCTTCAGTTCCTTATCGTAAAGAATGGTCCCCTGATTATCAGGTTATTGAATTGGTGGCTTCTTGGCTGATTGAGCAAGAGGCAATGTTCGTGCTGTCAAGATTTTATCTCTGGGAAATTGAGGTTATAAAGCACATAAACAACTCACAGGCCATCTAATACTATTTTCACAGATCAGAATATACATCATAATACAATTTTTCACAATTCTATAAAATAAATTAATTTATCCAGAGATACAGACTCTCAGTGATCTACTTCTAATTACTTGCATGAGAAGCTCTGCATATCCATGCTTAAGGAACACCAATTACTTCCTTCAAAATCTTTTAAAAGCTTTAAATTGGGACTCTTGACAATTTATCAAAGTACCAACAGCTGATATAATTCATTACAAAATAAGCACAATTCACACCTTAAACATATATAAGGCAAATAGCAATTAAGGAAATTATTAATGACTTGGAGCACTCTGGTGCACTGCCAGAGGAAGCTTGAATATCTTGTTCAATATCACCTGTTGTTATACTACCTCTTCTCAAATAATTTGATAGTCAATATTTCCAGATCCATTTCCCCCCTCCCCCCATTACACATTTGCCGTGACCCTTCTTTCTATTCCTTCTAAACAATGGATCAACATTCCTGGGATTTTGGACTGTAGAATCAATGGTAATAATTTTTTGACAAATGTTCATCGCTGACTTGCCTTAGATTCCATGAGCCAATTAATTAGTTCTGGTTAAGTCTAATGGTACATTAATCAAAGCAAATATATCAAAGGTGAACATTATATCAATTTGATTCCAATATTTTATAAGAGAATATAAGAACATTATTTTTCAGTGTTTCTAGCAGTAAATCTAGATTTCATAGAATCTATTTGGTGTTCAAATAACTGTGGACAGTGATGCATCATTAACATAATAATTGCTAGGGGCTTAAATAAGATTTCAATCGTTACTCACTGTTGTCCAAAGGAAAAGTTCCATGGGAGAAGTCTATGTGAACTGAGCAATGTTGGTGCAGAAACTTTTAGCAGGCAGCAGAACCTATATCCTGAGAACAAATTTTTTAAAAAGTTAATTCATGCTGAAAGATTCAAGATTTGATTTCCAAAACATGAATAAAAATTCCCAAAAATGAAACAAAATTTCATTATTATCTTTCATTGTGGATTTCATCACTGTTCTCACTATTGATGTATTTCAAGTTCTCACTGTTACACAAAAATAGCAAACTCTGAAGTCAGCTTCAGGTATGAAGACATTCCACAATGCAAGAAACACTCTTTCAGATACAGAGCGGTGCTGTCTCTAAGTGAATGAATGTTGTAATGATGCAGATGAGAAGGGATTGGGTAGTAATTGGAGAGTATTCATGGAGTTCTGCAATTTCCCAGCAGGCTGGCAGAGAACAGTATCAAAAATTGAATGCTTTTTGTGAAAAAGCCCTTTGGGCTTACAGCAGGAAGGTTTCTGCAAGTACATGAGAGCAGCCAGTGAATACTTCCACTTTGGATAAGCCTGCAGGCAAATCCCCATGCTTATTTCTGCAGGTTGAAGAAAAAGTAAATGAATGTTTTCCTCTTTCACAATGGATTGTGAGCAACTTTTCTAGTGCACCAGTAAGCGGACAAATGTGAGATACAACAGAGATCAGGACCAACAAAAATAATTATCTTGAACTGGGAATGTGAAAGTGATAATGATTTTGACTGTTATGGGCAAGGAAACAAAGACACATGTGAGGATGTATTTGAAGTTACAGGGCTGCACATATGTTGGTTCGAAAGTTGAGAAAATTGGTTGCAAAATGTTCATTCTCAGACTAAAAATCAGGATTGTTGCCCTAACTTGGAATTGAGCAATGTGACACATATTTCTAGGTTGCTGTAGTTCCTTGAACTTGTTTGGATGTAAATCTCATTGCAGACATTTTCATATTTTGCACTATTAATTTAAAATGCATATTAGAGGAATGTGAGGAAATTTCTAGTTTATAATTTCTCATTTAGTCTTGACTTTGCAATACTGTTTCTGTTATAAACAACATATCCTTTGAGACACTGAATAATACCAAAGATATAATGTTAATCATTTAATCCCCCAATAGCTTAGAACTTAGCAGTTGAACATGAACAAATGTAAGTGATGTACCATCAATCACTCAGGAAACTATTGTGGAGAAATGAATAGGCTTTAATTCACTCGAGAACATAGCATATCCTTACTGTTTGGCTGTCCTGTACTGAGTTGCTTGGGGCCACAGGTACAACTGGCCAATAGGCATGCTTGACCAGCTAATTATACATTACAGTGGTTTACCACAGTAAGCATTGTATATATCCTGCAGTTCAACTGCTGAGGTGGGACTGACCTTGGATTGAAGTTGCTATGGATTGAATAACTCATTAATTTTAAAGATATAACTTCTTCACCAATGTGTCTACCTGGGTCACTAGTTTCAGAGAACCATGTACTTGTTCCCCCACATCTTTCTGTTCCACAGCACTCCCCAAAGCCCTGACTGTGGTGATATGTAATTACACCACTAGGTCACCAGGGGTCATCACGGTGACCTTGTATATAAAGCAGTCCAGAGTTACAGCCTAGCCTTCCACGTTCGTCTTAGTGTACATATTAGTTTATTAAAGCTGTCTTATACTCGCACTGCTGGTGTGGTTATTGTCAGTACACTGACATTCATTGTGTATGACCTGCCCAAAATACATCACCTTGCACTGAGCTAAATTCAAAGTGGCATTCTTTTGCTCATTATGCCAGTTGATTTTAAATCCTGTTATAATCTCAGTAAACCCTCCTCAAAATCACTCATTTTGATGTTACCTGCCAATGTATAATTATTCTGCCTTCATTCTCATCCAAACTGTTAATATATATGATAAACAACAGGGGGCCCAGTACTGATCACACCACTGGTCACAGGTCTCCAATGTTCAACAACCACTCTCTGCATCCTACCATCAAGCCATATCTGTATCCAAATGGTCAGCTCACCCTGAATCCCATGTGATTATGACCTTCTGAACCAGCCTACTATATGGGACCAGTACAGATGGCCTTACGGAGATCTTCAGCACTTCATTGCAGCAGTCCATCCTAAGGGTTTCAAGGCAGACACCATCATCCCAGTACCAAAGAGAGCAACTAGAGCCCAGTGTATATAAATGTGAACACACAAAATAAGTTTAAAAATATTAACAATGTTGATAATAATGAAAATGTAAGTTCTTGGTGTTAAAGTTAAAATTGCAGAATTATATAAAGAAAACATGTTAGTTAAAATTAAGCTACTTTTGTTTTAAGAAAGGGAGATGTAATGATAGTGATCAGGTTTGCATGGCAATTAGCAATGCCTTACAGTATAATTAGACTTGGCTGCCAGTAAGGAGCTGACATACAGTATGCAGATCTGTAATGGAGGCTGCAGCTACATGGCCTGCCTCATGGTGCTGTTTACAACAACTTTATAGTAAAGAACCTTTTCCTTCATCCATGTGTTGTCTAAGAACTCACACATATAAATACAAGATGAAACCAGTTTTGTCATATTGGCCCTTCATAAATCAAAGTATTGAATATAGTAGTTGGGATGTTATGGTAAAGTTGTATAAGACATTTGTGAGACCATCTCTTTTGGCTCCATGCAAAGCTGTCCACAATGATCTTCAAGGGGACAAATTTTATCTCTAACTATCCTTTTTTTTTTAGTATTGTGTGCAGTTTTGGTCACCTATCAATAAGATAAAAAAAGTGCAGAGTAAATTTACTAGGATGTTGCCTGGACTTCAGGTACTGAGTTACAGGGAAAGCTTAAGCAGGTTAGGACTTTATTTCCTGGAGCATATAAGAATGAGGGGAGATTTGATAGATATATTTTAAATTATGATGGTGCTGTGGAATTATGCTATTACTAATCTTTATGTTATAATATGTTATTTTTGGTAAAGTCTGTGGGTTTGGAAACAGGGGAAAGACACGCACAACTCCATTTTACCTGAGATGCTGGGTCTCCTATGTCTAGCTGTAAACAGAGGCATAAATCTAGTGTTGATTGTTGCATTGAAATACTAAAAATCAATGGATGTTTGCTGAGATAAACACCTGTACAGGCCTTTTTCTTATTTCTGGGAAAATGAAACCTAAAAACCAGTAGAGATCAATACAAGTCATGTGTTTGCGTCTCTTCCAGAAAACATCTTTAATATTATGAACTAGTTTTCATCTGAAGCCAGAAATGCAGCAACATTCTTTGAGAAAGGACTGCTATTGTATTCTCCTTGTCAAAGGAGGAACACAGAATCAAAGTGGCTTCGGAAAACATGGGTACTTCAACTGCCTCTCTTTGTTAAGAGAGAGTAGTGCTACTGTGACTATTGTAAAGGTCATTTCATCTAAAACATTTACCTGGATTTGTGAAATCATTGTGGAAATCACAAGTTCTGTAACCTCCATGCAAAAGAGGGGAATTGTGGGAAAATCATTCGTACGATGAAACATTTATCTGAAAGAAACTTTACAAGACACGAGTTTTGTAAGGCCTGAAGCTTTGGCACCTCACCTTCTCCATAATTACTTTTGAACAACAGTTTAAAGACTGAGTTTCAATACAAAAGATTTATAAGACTGAACTTTGAAAATGGCTTTTCAGAATTGTGCCTGAACTGTAATGATTTGGGATCTGCCACACAGACACACCCACACACATATATATATTAGGGCATAACTGGGGGTTAAGTTTAGAGTTAAATACAATTTTATATTATTAAGTTATTAATAAAAATTGTTTTGAAGATACCATTGTCTTGGTGAATTTCTATTGCTGCTGGTCTATGACATAACAAGGGCAATAGACAGAATAAATGTAGACAGGCTTTTTCCACTGAGGATAGATGAGATACAAACCAGAGGGCATGGGGAAAGGTTTACAGGGAATGTGAGGGGGAACTTCACAGAGAGTGGTGGGAGTGTGGAATGAGCTGCAAGCTGAAGTGGTTAATATTGGGCTCAATTTTAACATTTAAGAAGAATTTGGACAGGTACATGGATGGGAGAGGCATGGAGAGCTTTGGATTGGGTGCAGGTCAGTGGCACTAGGCAAAAAAAAAGGATTGGAACAGACTAGAGCCAAAATGGCCTGTTTCTGTGTTTATGGTTATGAATTTTATAAGATGAACTCAAGTTACAAAGAAAACCCAGAGATCTTCTTTGAGTGGACTGGTACCCTGACTTTTCTAAAGTACAATAAAGTATCCTGAGTTTGAAAAAGGTACAAGTGAAAAATCTGAAATACAAGCAAAGAAGGATGAAATTACTTAGAAACTCTGGCAGCTTCAATTGAGAGAAAAATCAAAGTTAACATTTCTTTGAATTTCTTTAAATTCCAGTTAACATTCACTTGAAATTTTTAAGTTTCTTTCTTTGAATGTGCTACTTGACCTGTTGAGTGTTTTGAGTATTTTCAGTTGTGATGCTTTGCTGTCCTAAATTTCCCAATTCATTGTCAAGAGTGAATGCTCTGGCATTACATACTCTTTTTAATGGTAAAAAGGTTGGGAGCAGCTGGTGAAAATGTAAGTGGAGATATGTCCACATTATAGATCAGTGGTTCTCAACCTTTTTCCCCCCCCATTTATATACCACTTTAAGTAATCCCTTACTTACCACAGAGTGCCTAGGATGCCATAGGTGCCCCATGTTTAGTCAGGGATTACTTAAGGTGGTAGGTGAGTGGAAAAAAAATTGAGAACCACGGTTCTGGATCAAAAGCAAGGGCTGAGAGCTATAGGAGAAGCCACAAGTGGATAAATAAAATTAAAACTGAGCTGGTGGTCTACGAAATGACGAAGAGTATGTGGGAAGAGCTGCTGGTTGTAGATTATGAGACAATGCATGGTAAGGAGTGATGTGCAGAGTGGAGAAAAAGACCTGATTACATTTCAATTCCAAAAGAGAAATAATATGGGCCTTTTGTGGTTGCATTTTGGAGTCAGTTCTCAAGGAGAGTGAACTGTTGAAAACAGTGAGGGAGTGGTAGCATACCAACAGGTGGTTTCAAGTCAGAGAGATTTGAGGCCCAAGTGTTTCATTCATTTTGTCAATGAATCTCTTCATACAAAATTACTTTCAGGTCACAAAGTTGGTTTCGGTCACTGGCCTTCTCAGGCACCTCTGCCGAGAACACTTCCATGATGATAAGCTGTAATCCCCTCATTTCTCCCACCTCTTTCTCCACCAGGAACTGTCTAAAAATCTGCAAATAAACCTATCCATGGAATCCTCGTTGACAAGTTCTAACACTTAAATCAAGCAGAAAGAAATGCTTTTATCCTCGCGAGTTCCCAAGTTAATTACCACATTACATAGTCCTCAGACAGCCATCCTGAAATTATGCTGAGAAAATGGGGAAAGTGTTTCCTGAAACACTCCAGTGGGCAGCCTGTCAATCATATTAAAATTAAGCCCTAGCGTTTGCTGTGACTGGAATCTTAACACTTCACAGCAAGTCACATCACACATTCAGCTTGAGGGAAGCACCACCACAGATCCATGTCTTTCAATTTAGTTTGAAAATTTTGATAAACAAGGATACATTGTGTCAAAAGCATCAAGCTTGACAAATTTAAGAGTAAATGGCAAAGGAGAAGCGGTGACACAAAGAAAAAAAATCAGTCAGTTCATATGAACTGCAATACACTGAACAGGAGGTGGAAGAAGGAATTGAAGAAATAGTTGTTGATAAAATTGTAAGCCACAGGGAGTTTACAGGGATTGTAGACCGACTCAAATCCCAGTCAGAAAAGACCTCCTTCTGTGCTGGTTTGTTGCCTGAATATCTTATATAAGCAACAAATGCACAATCTCAACAGGGAGACTTCCCTGTTAGTAACATGTATTTGGAAGACAGATAATTATCCATCCCTCTCCCTCCATCTCTCATTATCATTCCTTCCTTCATCATATAATAATTTCATGAACAGACATTGCAAACATTGAAAAATTCCAGGTACAATTTCCAATCAGCAAACACTGCGCTGTCAAGAGCAGATATTCCAGGTATTCGAAAAACACAGGACCAAAGTTCAGAAGACACTTAGAAAAGTTAAACAAATTTGAATCTTTATTGTTTAAATTATTTTAAATTAAGTTGATAAAGGAAATGAATCTTAAATTTTCAAACTCATCTTTAAGATTATTTCTTTCTGAGCTTTACCTATTCTTTGTTATTTAAAATTGTATTGAACATTATTTCCAGCAAACTTATCCTGGTTGAGTACCACTTATCCGAAATCCAAAATGCTCCAAAATCCAAAACGTTCTGAGCACTGATATGATGCCACAAGTGGAAAATTCCACACTTGACCTTTCTTGCCCATGTGGATTCTGATGCCCTGTTGGCGCCAGTTTATTACCAACCATCGTCATTGCCAGACCCACGTGCATTACTTACTGTGTGTTTTGCTTATTATCTGCTCTGACGTACAAAGATATTGTTTAAAATGACCAATGGTAAAATAATTGAAATGGTTCTGAATCAAGCAATGTAGAAAACATTATTTTCATGTGAAATCTGAAATTCATCTCCACCTAAAATGCTATGTTCAAGTGTAACATGACCAGCAACATTATTGCATTGAAAAAAATTAACTATGTATTGTAAACTTTTGATCAAAACAGCATTGTAGGTGAAAACTGTTGTTGTTGTTTAACAGCTGATACAGGTTTTCTGCTGATGCTACTGTGCTACTTAGTTCCACAGTATTTCAAAATCCAAACAAATTGGAAACACTTCTGGTTCCATGCATTTTGAATAAGGGGTACTCAACCTGTATCAGAGCATTATGCCTTTCAGCTATTTCATGTTATTCACATAAATGACCTCAACTGGAAACAAAAAACAAGTTGCAAAACAAGCCTTTGTGAAAAACATTGCAACAAGAAAAGGTTAAGAACAAACATTGACTTCTAACTGAATCTAAATGGCTCCGTAAATTTCCTGTCTTCACACAAATTAAAAGAATATCATTTGGAGATTTGGTGTCCGTATATTAGCTTTGTAACATGTATGCTAGTTTTTATGTGCAATGAATGGTCAGGTCAATAAGAAATTAAATGGGTGAGTCATGTGATTAAAATAAAAACACAAAGCTGGATGAACTCAGCAGGTCAAGTAGTGTCCTTTATATAGCAAAGGTAAAAATGCATAAATGACATTTCAGGCTGGAGCCATGTGATTAAATCTTCAGAGCTTACGGGTCAGTTCAGACAACTAAAACCATAGAACATTATTGGAAAAATCAGGCCATTTGGCCCTTCTAGCCTGTGCCAAACTATTATTCTGCCTAGTCCCACTGACCTGCACCCAGTCCATATCCCTTTATGCCCTTCCCATCTGTGTATCTGTCCATATTTATTTTAAATGTAAAATTTGAGCCTGCATTTATCACTTCAGCTGGCTGCTCATTCCACACTCCACTACTCTCTATGTGAAGAAGTTCCCCCTAATTTTTGCCTTAAACTTTTCCCCTTTCACCCATAACCAATGTCTTCTGGTTTGTATCTCACCTACCCTCAGTGGAAAAAGCCTATCTACTCTACCTGTATAACTCTCATAATTTTGAATACGACTATCAAATCTCCCCTCATTCTATGCTCCAGGGAGTAAAGTCCTAAACTGTTTAATCTTTCTCTGTAATTCAGTTCCTCAAGTCCCAGCAACATCATAGGAAATCTTCTCTGCATTCTTCCAATCTTATTCATCTTTCTTGCACACAATTCTCCAAATTTGGCCTCACCAATGTCTCATACAACTTTACCATAATATACCAACTCCTATACTCAATACTTTGATTTATGAAGGTCAATGTGCCAAAAGCTCACTTTCAGGAAATTATGTGTGTGTATTCCCAGAACCCTCTATTCCACTGTGCTCCTCAATGTCCTATCATTTACCATTTATGTCCTACCTTGGTTGGCCTTCCAAAATGCAATACTTTGCACTTGTCTGCATTAAATATCATCTGCTATTTTTAAGCCTATTCTTCCAGCTGGTCCAGATCCCTCTACAAGCTTGGAAAGCTTTCTTCACTGTTCACTACACCTCCATTTCTGGTGCCATCTTTATTGTGGTTGACTACCATAATAAAGGCATGTTCCCTTTATGTTCCAAGTTCAAATGTGCTTTTATAATATCCCACAGTATATTACAAGAAGAATTGAATATACCACAGGGGTCAATAATTTTGAATGTAATTTCACACTTTTGGCAGATATATATGTGTTGAAAATGACTGTGAAAATGAATGATATTGGAAATCCATGACATGAATGTATTAATAGCTTGTCTTCTATGAACAATGACCCATCATAAAAAGCAATGCTGTATATGTATTACAATAGCAAATCCAAAATCTAAAACATTATCCATTAGATTAGATAAGCAGTTAAGTTTCAACAGCATCTTTTCGATATACTGCTGTAACTTCTAATCAAGTATTCTGATAGAATGCTATGAATACATTTTTTGTTTTAATAGCTATCAACTTGATTCAATTGACAGACTCTCAGTCAGATAACTGTAAATTCAAATTGCAAGTCAAGACTTCATTTAATTTGGATACAATCCAGAACTATTGGAGATGCTTGCATTTAGAGTGGGTGCTATGAGTATCTATGGTATATTTTGTTGAATGCACAACAACCATTGGGCTCTGGGAATGAGGGAATTCATGTTTAATGTGAATGAAGGGGTGCTAATTAAACAGTCTGTTTTGTCCTGGATGATGTCAAACTTATTGTGCGTGGCAGGTGAGTCGCTTTCTGCAGGTTCCCCAGGTGTTGATCTTCTCCTGTGACCATAATACTTATGCAGCAAGCTCAGTTAAGCTTCTGTCAATGGCAAATTGTAAGGTGATTAATTTTGCAGAGAATTTTCCAAAATTGAAGCGAGCTGACATTTGTCACAAAATCTCAATAATTTGTTGGGCTCACACTATGGAAATGAATTACACTTGTCTGGAGAAAGTTAAGATTTCAATTTACTGGTATTAGCATTATTTTCATCCTTGTGCATCTAAACTACATAGTTCCCTCCATAGATCTTTAAAATTCTCAACATCTCATTCAAGCCTATTCATGTTCCTACATTTTGCCATCATTGGTGACTATCTCAAGTCATGAGATTACAACTGCCTCCATAAATTTCCCTACGTCTCTCCATTAAGATTCTCCTTAAATCTCATTTTTTGGTCATGCTTATACTTATCTACTAAAAAATTCCCTTAGCTGAAAGAATGTCAAATTTGGTCTGAGAATTCCTGTGTCGTCCCCATGAATTTTAAGGCATAATTAGGAATGCATATTTGTTGCTGAGAAAATCATAGTGATTGAATTAAGGAGTAGCTCAAAGAGCTTTTACATTAAAGGAATAAGTACAACATGGCTCATAATACTTATTATTTTAATCATATCTGAAAATGTTATGTCAGAAACAGTAAGTTCATGCTATGCTTCATTTCATGCAAAGACTATGGAATGAGAGTAAGAGAAGGCAGCAGGTGTTGATCCTATATGTTGACCATTTTAATACTTTTAATCAACGTTGAATATAATCTAGTTAGCCAACTGATCTTTGAGGTAAACAAAAATATCCTTGACTTTTTAGATATTCTTCTTCTTTGGCTTGGCTTCGCGGACGAAGATTTATGGAGGGGTAATGTCCACGTCAGCTGCAGGCTTGTTTGTGGCTGACAAGTCCGATGCGGGACAGGCAGACATGGTTGCAGCGGTTGCAAGGGAAAATTGGTTGGTTGGTTGTGTTTTAGATATTAGTATGGTGCTAAATTACTGAAAATTAGCATTCCAAATTTGAAACTGTTCAATAACGATAAATTAATTTTGAACAAGGATATGTTGAATCCCTATACATTGGTTGAAGATCCTTCACTTATTTGTGTATGTAGAACACCATCACTTTCATAACCTTATAATTTATACTAGACAATGCATATTGATGAAGTGCCTTCTGTATGGCTATATTTATTGAGGAAACATCATATTTTGTCCTCAAAGGTAACTCCTTCCCAGGTCATATTTGTACAAATGCTGCCAAAATGCAGGACTCAAGCGTCCATCTAATTTCTAAATCTGTCAAATGATTTATTGTCACATATATCAGGTTACAGTGAAGTTTTAGTTTTGAGAAATTTCATTTTAATAAAAGATTCTCTTTACTGGGTGAACCTTAACAAATTATACTTACAGTGTCACAAACTGTAAAGGGATTTTGGCCTACTGAGTCTGTGGTAGCAATCAAGTATAATTTCTATAAATCCAATTTTATTCTTCTCCCCCCCCTCCACCCCATCCATCCACTGACCTAACTTCTACATTCACCTATACTCTAGTGGGAATTTACAGTGGACAATTATCTATCTAACCTGCAAATCACCAGGATATTGGAGAAAACAAAAGCAAAGGAGGAAAGGTACAGGTCACAGGGAAAACGTGCAAAATCCACACAGACAACACTGGAGGTTAAAATATAACCCAGGCACAAAATCTATGAGGTATCAGTTTTAGCAGCTGCACACACTTGCCCACTTACCTGTGAGCTCTTCTATGCACAGAAATCATTTGCACTTATCAGTAAATTTTAAATTATGTTATAATATATATAGGTCAAATGCATTTGATATTAATTTAAAATAATAAACCATCTAAAGGTTTTCTTCCAGTTTAGTTGAGTTTCTCTCAATGTTTGATGATACAGGACAGTCAAGATAAAAAAAAGACTCACTCCTCCTGGCCATGCCTTCTTCTCCCTCCTCCTGTCGAGATTCCCATTGGTGATGTCACACATCACCAGATTCAAGAATGATTTATTTCCTGCTGTCATCAGACTTCATCCAAACTGAACTTTCTCACTGTACTTCGGTAAATGGCAAATCGGTCAAGGTTGTTTAAAGACACAAGTGGCATGCCAAATTTCCGAAGTTTCTGAGGATGCAGGTAGCACTGGTGTACATTCTTGACCATTTATCAATGTGGGTGGACGAGGACAGGCCATTGAAGGTGCTTACTCCCAGGTACTTAAAGCTATCTACTATCACAATCTCACCACCATTAATGAGGACAGGGAAGTGAGCTCAAACCTTCTTCCAAAGTCTATGATGAGCTCCTTACTGACATTGAGGGAGAGGTTGTTGTCCTGGCACCAAATTGCTAATCCTTCTATCTCCCTTCTATATTCTGATTTTCATAAAGTAATCTTACTTGATTCTGTGATCTTGACTAAGTTTAATTAGTATGCATGAAAAAAATTATATTTTTTTTCCCCACTTAAGAAATATATGACAGTGTACCCCAATAGTTTGGGCTGATTTATATCAATTTTAAGTCAATTATGTCCATTAAGTTTAAATTCATTTTTAAATGGTTGATTCTGAATTTCAAACCACATGTCCTTGATTCCTCCATTCCCAAAATATCCTGGTTTCAATCAAATCACACCATAGGCTTCTAAATTCAAGGAAATACACTCCATGTAATTTAATTGTGAAATATTATTAATGATTAGGTACTCTCAAGGTAAATATATTTCCTTAAATATGTAACATCAAGAACCACATAAGAGTTCAGATGATCTAACCATGAATTTGTCCAAATGTAGAATAAATTATACCCCTATAATTCCATATCTCTATACTCAAAAGCAAAAATTCCATTGATCATTTTGATAATTTTCCATTTCTGCCCATGACATTTGTCAATTTAATATACATGGATCACCAAGAATAATAAAGAATTACACGGTTGCAATGTAGGAATTATCAGGGCTCCACATCATCTAGCACACACTCGGTGTGTGCTGCCATCAGGAAAGAGGTATAGGCACCCCAAGACTCACACCACCAGGTTCAGGAACAGCTGCTACCCCTGCATCATCAGACTCCTCAACAACAAACTCAATCAGAGACTCATTTAAGGACCCTTATTTGTGCACTTTATTGATTTTTTTATTCTCTGAATTGCAGTTTGTTTACATTCATTATCTGTTTATAGTTCTTAGCTTGTTTACATGTTTACACTGTGTACAGTTTTCTTTTGCACAACCAATTAATCATAATTCTTGCATGCCCACAGGAAAAAGAATCTCAAGGTTGTATGTGATTTCATGTATGTATTCTGACAATAAATCTGAAATCTGACAGGAAATTTGCACACATCAAATTCCCACAAACAATAATGTGGTAATAACCAGATAACCTGCTTCAGAGGTTATAAATATTGGACAGAACATTGCACTGTATAACTGCAATTTTTGACTTTGCGTGGTGTTCCTATGATCCCTTTGAACTGGAATAAATATATTCAGTACTCAGTGAGTTGAATGACATCCTCACAAAGTAATCTTGACATACAACGACAATTTTAATCAATCCACAGTATCACCCACATCTGACTGGAACTATCTATTCACCTAAAATGTGACTACAAATCAATAAACTCATTTATTTTACACACAATGCTGTCTTCACAATGAAGTACAACATTTTTCTTGCAGTATTCTTTTTTAGTCCAAAAATATGTGGCCCTGAAGTTTACTAGTACATAACAGTAGGTGCTTAAACTTCTAGCCGTAACTAATAACAACGCTAACAATATTCAAGTTCTCCTCATAACCTACAGGAATATAATAATTCTATGGCAGTATACATATCTGGCAATCACAGATATTACAGCCCAAAATTGTCTCTGTAACCAGTAATTCAGAACTCAGGGAAAGGTAAATGTTGCTGTAATGTTCAAAGGGAAGATCAACCAGATCAAGAGAAGCCTGGCAATTAATTAAGCCAGAAGCATAATGCAGACACATTCTTCCTTTAACATTAGCATCACTTGGAGTCAATTGTCAAGGATAAGGTTACAGAATACCTGGAGGTACATAAAAAGATAGGTCCAAGTCAGCATAGTTTCCTTAAAAGAAAACCATGCCTGACAAACCTACTTGTGATCTCTTTATTCAAGAGATCACAAGTAGGTTAGACAATGGAGATGCAATAGGCATTGTTCATTTGAACTTTCAAAAAGCCTTTGACAATGTGCCACACAAAAAAGACTGAACAAGATGAGAGCCCATGGAATTACAGGAAGGATACTAGCATGGGTCGAGCATTAGCTAGTTGGCAGAAAACAGAGGGTAGGAATAAATGGATCCTATTCTGGTTGGCTACCAGTTACCAGTGGTGTTCCACAGGCATTGGTGTTGTGGCTGCTTCTTATTTACATTGTATATAAATAATTTGGATTATGAAATAGATGGCTTTGTGGATAAATTTGCAGATGATACCAAAATAGATGGTCGGGCGGGTAGTACTGAGGATACCAAATAGATTAGGGGAATGGGCAAAAAGTAGCAGATGAAATACAATGCTGGAAAGTGCATGGTCATGCACTTTGGTAGAAGAAATAGATGGGTGGTCTATTATTTAGGCAGGGAGAAAATTCAAAATTCCAAGATACAGAGGGACTTGGGAGTCCTCGTGCAGAATACCCTCAACGTTAACCTCCAAGTTGAGTCGGTGGTGAAGAAGCCAAATGCAATTTTAGTATTAATTTCTAAAGGAATAGTGTATAATAGCAGGGATATAATGTTGAGACTCTATAAAGCACAGTTGAGATCTTATTTGGAGAACTATGTGCAGTTTTGGGCACCTTTTTTGAGAAAAGACATGCTGGCATTGGAGACGATTTAGAAAGATTTATTAGAAAGTTACAAGGAATGAAAGGGTTAGCATATGAGCAACAATTGTTGGCTCTTGAAACTACTTGGAGTACAGAGGATGAGTGGGACCTCAGAGGCATTTAGAATGCTGAAACACCTGGACAGAGGAAATGTGGCAAGGATATTTCCCATGGTTGAGCATTCTAGGACAAGAGGGCATAACTTCAGGATAAAAGGATTTCAATTTAAAACAGAGACACAGAAAAAAAAAATTCTAGAGTCGGAGGGTCATGAGTCTGTGGAATTTGTTGCCAGAGGCAGCTGTGGAAGCAAGGTCTTTCAGTGTATTTAAGGCAGAATTTGACAGGTATTTGATTAAGTCAGGGCATCAAGGGTTACAGGGAGAAAGCTGGAGAATGGGGCTGAATGGGAGGAAAGATCAGCTCATGATTAGATTGGTGGAACAGACACAATTATTCTGCTCCTATATCCTATGATCTCCCAAACTTTGGTTTCCATTTGTCAATGCACATCTTTTTACATTTTGTCAGACCCAAGACATCATTGATTTAGTTTTTAAATGAAAATCCTCAATTGAAATAACTTTTCAGGCATATCACATTTTGTATTTGTGCTGAATTTTCAGGGCCTTTATGTGTTTGATATAAACAGGAAAAATTCTTTATTCAGATTTTCAACTCTGACAATTCACAACTTGGAAACTAACACCAGCCTGAAATGAATGGCAGAGTGAAATCTCTTTCTGATGTAAATGGAAAAATCAAAAATCAGTGCATCCAACCAGAGTAATAATTTAATATATTTCAGCTAATGCTCCAGCTCCAAAAAACTCCATGTGTGAAATCTGTGGCCTTGCATTTAAATCATCCAGATTCAAATATTCATTTTGTTTGAAGGGGTATGAAAGCATAAATGATTTCTCCTCATTTCAACCTTTGCTTTTGCTCACTTTTATTTGGTAATGTCTTGGAAATAATTGAAAATTCATATTCTACACAGAGTTTAGTAGTTAAAGGTGAATGCTGCATAAATATTAATCAATGAAATCAACCACCTTAAAATGATAAAACTGGTAAGTGTCTGGATATCAATTGCAATGAAGCAAAAATGGTCAAGTGTTGGCTTGAGGGTGGTAAAGATATCAAATTGCTAATTTCTTCCCACCATGAACTCAAAATTTAAAAAAAATTTCTACTTTTGCTTTAATTTTCAAATGAAGGGAAATTTACAAAGCTATCACCAACTGGAAGCAATATTGTATTGTCGACTGAAGCCTTGCTTTCTGTTGCTTAAATTAATTTAATTCCTAGTGCAGGAATTTCATACTTTAAAAAATATATATTTTATTTCTGATTTTCCTCAACTCACAAAACTCAACAAACTATTCGATCTTTCCATCATTCCTGCATGTATACAGTCAGTATTTATCCCCTCCACACACCCTGCCCATATTATTTAATATACCATCAAGTTATTAATGTTAATACAGACATCAATGGGGCCATAAATCAAAACCTAAACAGACAAAAAAAGAAAGGAAAGAAAAGAATTGAAAAGAAAAAAACATCATCTGTTTCATTAGTTACACTCCTTTTCCTACTGGGGACAGATTATTAGTGTCTCTATTGCTAAAGAGGGGGGACTAGTACATCTGAGTGCCAATTTATCTCAGATAAGGTAGCCATAATTCAAAAAATGTGTCATGCTGCTTCCTCAGGTTATATGTGATTTTTTTTTTCCAGATGCAACTCTGCATCTCCACATTCCATCATGTGATATTTAGTTGAGAGTCAGAGGAAATAAGATCTTTAGAATACAACAAAGTTGAGCAGTTATATTCCTTTAAACCCACTCCACTGTTTAGTCAACATATCTGATCTTGACCTCAATACCACTTTCCCATTCCATCTCCATCCCTGATTATCTTGTTGTTCAAATGGCTGTGAGTTTTTGTCTTGTCTTCATCCCCACAGCTCTTTGAGATAAAGTACTCTAAAGTCTCACAATTCTCTGAGAGAAGAAACCCCATCTCCCCTTAATCTGAAACTGTGCACCTGACTTATAGATATGCCCACTAGAAGAAATATCCTCTCAGGTCTCTTCTGTTAACCTCCCTCAAATTTTTATATTTTGTAATAAGACCATCTTATTCTTCAAAATTCCAATAAGTATAGGCCCAATCTGCTCATCCTTCATTTACATGTCAATTCCTTTATTCAGTAATCAACCTTGTGAATTTCTCAATATTATCTCCAACAAAACCATGTCCTTTTTTAAATAGGGAAACTAAAACTGTACTCAGTCACAGTTTTGATAGTGCCCTGAAAAGTTACATTGAGACTGCTCTCCTTTTACAAACTTGCAATAAAGACTAACATTCCAATCACTTTCCCAATTCTCAAGATTGCTGGAGGAACTCAGGAGGTAAATATATATATATATTTGTATAAAAACAATATTTCATATCTTGAAGGACTCAGGCCCCAAATGATAGTTATATATCTTTACCTCCTGGGGACACTGTAAGATCTGTTGAGTTCCTCCAGAATTTTTGTGCTTTTATTGCAATGACAGTGTCTGTAGACTTTCAATTTTCATCCCACTTTTCCAATTACTTACTGTAATTATTCACTAATGTTTTGTGACTCAATATGCAAGGACATCCCCCTGATCCTTTTGTGGCTCAATATCCAAGGACATCCCCCTGATCCTTTTGTACAGCAAAATCTCACTCATTTTATATAATAATTTGCTTTTTTATCCTTCTTTCCATAGTGAATAATTTTACATTTACCTACATTATGTTCCTTCTGTCAATTCCTTACCCATTTTAATTATCTTTGTAGGCTCCTTCTAGCCTCTTCACAAATTGGAGACACACAGGAGACCATTGTTGCTGGAATCTGAAGCTAAACACAATCTGCTGGAGCAACTCAGCTGGTCAAGAAGTAAATTTGAGTGCTTATTCACCTGTCATGTATCAGCAGCATATATTGGCTGCAATGCTCTTGGTCCCTTCGTCCAAGGCATCAATGCAGATTAGAAATAGCTGAAACACAGTAACAACTCAGTAATCATTGAGACACAGAAATATGCAGCATGGAATCAGTCTCTTCAGCCATCATGTTTGCTCTGACCATCAACCATCTATAAGAATTCTGCATTCATCTGCTCACTTTCAACGTCCACTCCCCATGCTAGTTGTTCTCATATACTTAATCCAAAGTTCCTTTCCAACAACCATAAAAGATTAATGTTTGTTATCTATGTAATCAAATGTTATTCATTTGTGTGAAGAGCAATGGGCTGCCAAACGAAATAGTAGAGGAGGGAATAATTATGGCATTTGAAGGACATTTGGGTGGGCATATAGATAGGAAAGGATTAGAAGGATATGGGCCAACATGGGTATGTGGGACCAGTTCAGCCTGGAAACCTGGTTGGTATGGACAATTTGGGGCAAAGGGCCTGTTTATGTGCTGCTTGACTTACTCCATGGCTGTATTTTTGTTGATTCTACCCAATGTAAGCACTAGGTTGGTGGAATTCATTGTTTATAAAGGTGGTGGAGTCCCCATGAAGTGAGCTGCTTTGTTCTGGATGGAGTAATTTTTCTTTAGATGTGTTAAAGCTTCTTTCACTCAGTCAATGATATTGCATCACATTCCTGACTTGTTCTTTGTAGATAGTGGAAAGGCTTTGGAAGGTCAAGGGCTTAGCCACCAGCCACAAGATATCCAGCCTCCAGCCTTTTCTTGTGGCCAGAGTTTTATGGTCAATAGCGAACCCCATTACCATCCCAAAAATGCTGATATGGGAGATGAGACTCAACAATACTAATGCCATTTCAAAGATTGGCGATGAGGTTTCTCTGTTGGAAATGGTCATTGCCTGGCATGTTTTTGATACGAGTTTTATTTCCCATTTATCTTTTCATACCTGAAATTATCAAGACATTGTTGTGTGCAATCACAAACTGAATAATTTTCTGAGCAGTTGCAAAGGCAATTTAATGCATGCAATTGTCATAAAACACTCCCACTTCTAACTTTATTATTGGAAGAAATATCATCAGTGAAGGTGGTCAAGTCGCAGGCACGCTCCCGAGAACCTTCTGTAATGAGATTCTAGGGCTGGAATGATTGATCTTCAACTACCATGCCATCATTTGTCCAAAGCATGAGTTTAACCACTGGAATATTTTCCTTTTAATTCCAATTAGCTTAGAAGAATATTAACCTTGTCTCATTTCTGGAATTCTGCTTTTTGGTCTAATTTGTAGAAAAGCAAAGATCAAAAATCTGGAGCTGAATGCTTCTGGCAAAACCAAAATGTGACATTGATGAACAGGTCATCATATGAATATTTGTTACTTGATAGCATTTACCAACAAGACCATTGTTCATGGACACAAGAAATTGCAGATGCTGCATTCTAGAGCAACATTTAAATTGCTGGTCAAACATCTGCAAAGGTTAATGTTTTGGGTCATGACCCTCCATCACAAACAACATAATTCCTTTCTTTAATTAATCTTTTAAAGTGGACTGACTAAGCAGTGCATTTCTGGATAAGGATGGTTCTGTTTTTTTGTGAGCAGGATGCACTTAACATTTTACATATTTGGGGTTGCAACTGTACTGGAACAGGTTAGCTAAAGGCACAGTTCAAGTATTATATGCAAAGTTGCAATTTTATTTATTCTCAAAATATAAACAATATGGAATAAATGCACAATAATGCTTGTATACACATTTTAGGCCTAATGATGAAATGCATTATTTATTCACCATGCATTTTTAATGCTTGTACCTTGGGAGTCAGCAGATAGTAGGCAAAAATATAGTTACATTTGGTTGAGAAAATGAATATTCTGCCAGTGGTATCACCTTTCTGATAGATCCATGGACAGCAATTTCAGTCATGTGATGCAGTGGTTCATGAAGGCAATTCATTATTACCAAGTTTTTTACGTTAGTCCAGAAACCAATAGACCGATATAGATTTATTCATTCATTGCTCCATAAAACAAAATCAGCTCAATGCCCAAATGTTTACTGACATGAAACAGATTTTAATGTTTTATTTTGATTGAGTCTTGCAAATGATTTTACATTCATAATTAACATTTTTGTATTATTCAAAAATGTGCTTTCTTGTCATTTCATTCTCTGAATTTGAGTTTTTGGATTTGATGGACTAAGTATCACATAGGCCTTACTTCCTACTATGAATATTCAATTATATTTTTGAACCTGACATTTACAGAATCTTCAAAATCTTTCCATCTAATCAATGCATCCACTCTAATTATTGTTTGGACTTTTTGGTTTTTATATTTGTTTTAGTCTGGGGTTGGGGGAGATTTCTTGTATTCAACAAAAATAGAATTATTTCAGCAATTTTAAAAACCTGTTCATAAAATGCACCAATATTTACCTCCTTTCCATCTCTAGGAGTGCAACTAAATCAAATTAACAATTTGCACACATCCACATTAATATTCATCTTGTTACCAAAATCTATTCAATACATTACTTGTGCTCTGGTAACCTTTTCTTAACAAATACTTAATTAAAGAATATACATTGGGTTATATTTATATGCCTGGATTAAAGTAGATGTCCACTTTTAAGATTGAGAAAATCCATTATTATAATGCAGTACATGACATTTTTAGCTTGTCTGCAACCACTAATGCTCTTTTTACAGTTATTGAGGCCACAAATCTGAAAAGAAATACTCAACATTTGTTCTGGTTACAGTCATAGTCCACAAAAAAAAATCAGTAAAAATAAAATGAGTTAATTCAGGCTGTTGTGCATGTTGCCATTTCCAGAATACTAGTGCTGCAACAAATGAATTTGTAGAGTCTGGAAGGAGCATATGTTCCAATGAACTGACACTTACAGCACCTCTTGACCTTTTTCCCTCTCAAAGCAATTAAAGGTTAAACAGTAATCTTCAATTGTTCATAGAAATTGATCCTTAAACAGAGGATCAATAACTTGCACATTAACCCAAAATATGTCGTTACTGTGAAGTTGCAGTGCTTCATTGGAAAACACATTATAATTCAAGCCTTTGTAGCTTCTTATTAAAATACAATTTTAATTCTCACTCCACGCTTGGCATTTACTGGGTGATTGTACACTCTTAATTTCACAGAAATAACATTCTCTTTCATGCCTTTAAATTGACAAAGTAAAAACAGCTTTTTCCTTCAGAACATATCAATCTCTCAAGTCTGAGGGATTTTACTCCTGAGATTGTATCACCCAGTAGATGTTTTCTGAATGGTCTCAATTTTTTAAGCAAACAGGTCACAATTTCATTTTTTTTTTAAATGAATATTGCGACTGATGTGATTGCTTTTAGTGTGAATGCCATTTCCTGGCACAATGCAAAGTAGTTTGCTTCCACTGCTGTAAGTATTTGAATAAACTACCTGATATATAAACAGAAAAGAGGAGCAGTCATAGCTGATACCTCTATCTTCTTCTTACCATCCACCCTATACATTCATGTACCGAATTCTCCTCTAACCCCATTTACAAGTTTTTAGATGACACCACTGTGGTATGCAGGATCTCAAGCAACAATGAGACAGGGAGGAGATAGCAACATAGTGACATGGTGTCAGGCCCACAGCCTCTCCATCAATATCAGCAAAACAAAAGAGCTGGTCATCAAATGCAGGTAGCAGAGTGAAGTAGACACTCCCTTGTCTATATCAATGGCACTGAGGTGGAATAGTTAGAGCTTTAAGTTCAAAAGTGCAAATGTCACCAACAAATTGTCCTGATTCAACCATATTGTTTCTAAGAAAACACAAACACTTCAACTTTCTTTGTGGGCCAACAAAATGTGGCACATCTCCAATGACTCCTTCCAAAAGATGCACATGTATTTTCATCAAGAATTAATTCATTACTTTATTTATTAATACATTACAAATCATTTTCAATAATCTGTACAAAACACATTTGCTATAAAGTTGATGTACATATAGAAGAAGCTGCAGTGTATGTATGGCTTCCTCTATGTACAAGTTAAATTCAATAAAAATATTTTTAAAAAGACACACTTTTGAAAAAAAAACTTCTGCATATAAACATTTCCACACAAAGAAAACAAATTGAATGACAAAAAATAATTGCCAGCTAAATATTTACTTGATTTAAGAAAAGATATCTTATGGCTATGATAGCTGCTGTATTGAAGACTGACATTCATTCTCATGCAGTGAAAATAAGAATTAATTAACAGTATCAGCCTGTTTTGCCTAATTCCCCATAAATATTGTATATTAAATTTTGATTTATTTAAATAGTCTAAAAAAATAAAACTTACCTTAATTTTTTTCTGAAAAATCATTATTCTGAATTTTAAAACAATCATAATCACCCTGAACAGGGAAAGGAAACCTCAACTGGCATCAGCATCTCTGATTATGTGTATCAGTAGCTATGGAAACAAAATCTTTTCAGTGGGATGGCAATCTTGAATGAATACTGGTTTATCACATAATTTCCTCACGTTCCCTTAGTATTCTTGTAATAAGTTGGAACTTTAGTTTGCCATTATTTCTGTGTAAAACTTATAGCACCTTCTGGCATCTGCACGCTTGTAGTAATGAACATGAAGTAAGAGCATGGGAAGGCCACCTGGGCCTTTGAGTCTACTTAGACATCCGTCAAGATGATGGCTTATCATCCACTCAACTCAAGTTTTTTTGAACTATCACCATATCCCTTGACTCCTTTAATATTCAGAAATCTATAAATCTGTTTTGAATGAACTTAACGACAGCCTCCAGGGTGGACATTTATTTTTCTCATATCGGTCCTAAATGCCTTAATCCTCATTCTGAAATTGTGACCCATTGGAACTCCCCATCCAGGAGAGTTGTATGCTGCTTGCTGAACCCTGCAAGAATTTTATAACTTTCAAAGAAATCACCCCTTTTTAAACTCAGTAGAAATCTGGTCCACTTTAATATCTCCTAATAAGGAAACTTAACATTCCACAAACCCTTCTTGTGAATTTTTTATTGCATTCCTAAGTTAAGGAGAAACTGCACAGTACTCTGGTCAGATCAGAATCAAAACTTATTGTCAAGGACAAGTCATGAAATTCAATGTTTTGCAGTATCATCAAAGTGCAAACATTCATATTATAACCATCTTACAACATTACTATAAAAAAGTAAAAAGTAATACGGCACGATGTGTCTTTGGTTCATTATTATTCAGGAATCTGATGGCACCAGGGAAGAAGCTGTCCTTGTGCCGTTAAGTGCTCATATTTAGGCTCCTGTACACTTTTCCCCTGATGGCAGCAGAGTGAAGAGAGCATGGCCTGGATGGTGGGCATCCTTGAGGATGCTTTCTTAAGACACCGTCTCATGTAGATATCCTCAATGGAATGAAGTCTGGTGCTTGTGATATCACAGGCCAAGTTAACAAACCTCTGGAGTTTATTCTTGTCCTGAGAGTTGGTGCCTCCTTACCAGGCAGTGATGCAATCAGTCAGAATGCTTTCCATGGTACACCTGTAGAAGTTTACAAGAGGCTTCGGTAATAAACTGAATCTCCTCAGACCCCTCACAAAGTATAGCCGCTGGCAAGCCTTCATTGTAATTGTATCAATGTGGATTGTATCAAAATCAGCCATACTCAACCTTTTTTTGGCTATGACCCCCTTTGGACTGCTCAAAGTATATGCTTCCCCTTCCTTGTGAAGCAGTCAAGTTTAATTGGTTTCTTCCGTATTTCTCTCCTGACTACATAAAAAATATTTTATGATTTCATAAATGTGCTGTGGACCCCTGCTCTAGATAATTGCAGTGAGGCCTGTTAACTCCTATTCTCAAATCATCTAGTAATACTAACATACAAATGACTTCTTAATTGTTTAAAGTACTTACATATTTCTTTGAATGACATGTACAAGGATAACCTGATCTCTTTGAACATCAGCATTTTCCAATCTGCCACCATATTTTTTTTAAAATCAAAAAATGCTGTAGACGTAGGTGAGGTACTGCTCTTCCCAAGAACAAGGCATTGCAAACTATTCAGATATTATCAACATATGTGAACTGTTAAACAATGTTTCAACCGTAACAATATTGAAAGTTAAATTATGTTGATTAAAATATAACTGAATTTGTTAATGAAGTCATAATAACTGAAAAACACCTTTATTATTCTGAACACCTACCATAATTTTACAATTGTGGTGTGATTCTTCAGAAAAAAAAACATTTTCTTTTAAAAAAGAGAGAGAATGAGTTCATTGAATCTGGATACTGCAAACCCATAATAGATGGTGCTTGACTACACTCTTAAAGGTGAAATCCACACCCACCAAGTCCAGTAGATATTTATGGCTGATTTTTTCTCATTCACTGTCACCATCGTTCACACATTCTAGAACAATGAGCTTTGGTAGTTCCAAACTTTAGGCAAATTTGCCTTAAGTCAGAGAGAAAAGGAAACAATGACACACGAGCTTTGATATTATCAAGCCATAGTCAGTCAGACAATTGACGTAACTATTAGTACTTTCACAATTTTCCTATAAGACAGCCAGTAGATTTAGGGAAAAATTATTATTCTTGTTTAACTTGTGCACACATCCCCCATTGATGTGATTTACCAAGATTGTTGTCTGAAGAGGGTGCACAAAATCATTGAGGACACCTTCCACTCCACACACAGCATCTTTCAGCTGCTCCTGTCAGGGAAGAGATGCAGAGTCAACACCACCAGGCTGAGAGAAAGCTTCTTTCCACAGGCAGTGAGAATGCTGAATGACCAAAGGAACTGCTCACACTTATCATCCAAAACTCTCATATTTACAAATATATATAAATTTGTCCTGTATATGTATTGTTTGTCTGTATGTGTGTAGCATACAGCTGTATGTCCGTGTTTTGCACCAAAAATGAAGGACATTATTTCCATCTGGTTGTACTTATCAAAAAAAAACTAATCAGTTGTAAATTTCCTACTTACTGCTGCATGTATTGTGTGAAACTCCAGTCAATAGTACCATCTCCCTAGAATGCTGAGTTGAAGTGAATTAATACCACCCTGTGTCACAAGCTCCCTGGATCACTTGATCTCTATTGCCCAATCAGCTTCCTGCTGATCTGAGTCTTTCAATTACAAATGCCTGAGTCACCTGACTCCAAATGCCATTTGCAGGTTCAGATAAAATCACTCTTGAAGTCTGCTACATATTTGTACAATCAGAAGACAATAAACTTAACATTAGGTTTCAGTGGGTTATTCAGCATTGTTGCTTAAACTTTATGAACTAAATGCCCTTTTTTCAGTCTTTGCCAAAAATGTTCTGCAGATTATTAATCTGATTTGACTATTTTGAGGTTTTGTGGCAGTGCTTCCAATCTGATAATTTCTTCAGGATAATGAAAAGCTAAAACTCCTCCAACATTCAACCATCACCAATATACATTCATATGGAAACAAATAATATTGTCTCAAAGCAAAACAACTTTTTTTGTGTTTGAATTAATAATCTGCAGAACATTTTTGGCAAAGACTGAAAAAAGGGCATTTAGTTCATAAAGTTTAAGCAACAATGCTGAATAACCCACTGAAACCTAATGTTAAGTTTATTGTCTTCTGATTGTACAAATATGTAGCAGACTTCAAGAGTGATTTTATCTGAACCTGCAAATGGCATTTGGAGTCAGGTGACTCAGGCATTTGTAATTGAAAGACTCAGATCAGCAGGAAGCTGATTGGGCAATAGAGATCAAGTACTTTGATCAATCAACCTGATGCCAAGGTGGAGTCCAACAATCGAACATCTTTAATGAGAGGGAGGGGAGGGGTTGGAAAACCTGATAAATATTTCTATTTTATTCACTACTTCAACTCAGGTCAGTAGAATAATGCTATGCAGATCTAAATTTGTCAACAGCTTAATGATCTTATTTTGTTTTTTATGTGTATCATCAGACAGTATCAGCATAGAGAATCCATGTTTGAGGTTTCTGTCCATATCACTTGGAATGGTAGTGGACAGGCAGGGGTCAGTATACAGAGGGGTGGGAGGGATGCCAGGAAGTAGGGGAAAGGAGAGAGGCAACAGTAAGATATTCCATTACAAATAGAACCTCCCACCACTTCCTCAACAGTTTCCCCATCCAATTTTCGAGTTAGAATCTTAGTTCCTAGAGTAAGGGAAGTGATGAATATTCTGCTTCTTTCACATTATATCACAAATTCTCATTTTATCATCCTCTCCTTTATGTTTTATACTTTGTAACACCAACATCATAATCATCATGTTTTCTAAAATGGAAGAGAAAAGGCAACAACAGTGTAGGTTAGTTAGCATAAATGTGGAAAAAAAGATTAACTCATCAAATGGTGGCTGAATTTAGTGAGAATTTTTACTTCATGTTTGTTCGAATCATGTATCATTCTGTAGTTAAAGGGTGTCAAAATTGTGGCTGTTGAATTTCTCATAGCATTAACCTAAAAATATTTTGAAGTTGATTTCCAAAAGTATATCTAGCAAAACAGTATTTAATTGTAGGAATCAGAATGTAATTTTTTTTCAGCCTTCTATATTTCACTTATTTTGTTTAATAGACTTGCTAATACCTCGTTCCATGCTGCCTATCTATGGAAATTTTGTAATGCATTCATTTCTGAATAAACAGGTTTTTGAAAAGCTGATTTGTACCAAGTTACTTATTCTGAAATTTTACATCAAACAAAGGCAAATTTCAATCACATCAACCACAAGTATCATGAATTTAAAAGTGCACATTAGCACACTCATTATTATCCCGAGATCCAACTTAGAGTGGAGTCTTGGATCAAGAGGAGCTTTGAATAGTGAATGATTGGAATTGCCATCATTTAACATGTACTATTATACAGAAACACACCTTCAAAAGATCTTCAACCAGACATGTGAATGATATGAAAAGCTCAATAGTAGCAAATTTGCTATTATTTTATATCTCTAAAAAATATTGAAATTGATCCTTTATAAATGCAAGATTCTAGCTAAAAACTCATTGATAATATAAATTTTGACATACAGCACCGAGCCCATATAACCCCCAGTATATTTTGAAGGGTGGGAAGAAACTAGAACATCTGTTGTAAACCCATGCAAACATGGAGAGGATGTACAAACTCCTTATGGACAACACGGGATTTGAACCCCGGTCCCAATTGCTGGTTCTGTAACAGTGTTGCACTAATCGCTATACTAACCATGTCCTCTGTGTTTATTAAACATAAAGTGAAAATTTGCAAACAATATAAAAAATATATATTAATGATCTATTAAATCACCATTGCAATGCATTCATTGCTTCAGTTTTTTTCTTTTATCTTTAAAAGTTTTTACTTCTTGTTCGAGTACAAGAGCTGAGGAAGCATTGTGAGTAGTGAAATTAGTGGGTTTAACTTGCATTCCAGAAATAAGAGCCCATAAACCTAGTTTGAAATTCCAATAAATTATTGCTGCATTGTCAAATTTGCCCCTTTTGAGAAAGGCATGAACCTATTTTCCTGTCTGCTCTCTTGGGAAAATGCAAAGGGGAACACAATTTGGAAAGAGTACATGGAATTATCCATGATGTCCTGACAAATATTTTCAAGCAACATGACTGAGAAAATAGATTTGTTGGTTATTAGCCGTTTCGTGCCAACTGAATTCCCCAATTCCAATACAACAAGAGGTGTTTCACTGCTGTAAAACAAAATGAAGATGTGTAATAACCATGAAAGGTGCCTGATAAATTTAAGTTTTTTCTCTGTGAAATAGCTTACTTCTTGCCTGTGAGTTAATTTAACAATTTATAGGGAGTTGACAGTCTACTTTAGGTTATTTAAATAACAACTGCTGAATTTATACCCTTCACCTTGGGTGACAAACTTACAAATGCAAATGAAACTTGGTTGAGTTTTATCTTGAGCATGTGATTGGCTACATCAATTTACTGCTCAAGCCAAAGATAAACCGAGGGGAGTCACGTGATGGAGTAGTGGCAGGTTGGGAAAACCAGCCCTCTCCAGGAAAGTAGAAAAAAAAGTCAGGAAAAAGCAAAACATTACAGAAATAAAGTACAAGAAATAGAAGATAAAGATACAGAGAAGAGAAAGAAGATGGCTTCCAAGAAGGAGAGAATAAGAATAGCTGGAAAAAAAGAAGTTAAAAAAAGTCACCGGAGAAGAAGGAAGAAGGTCTTACCTGCAGGAAGGAACAGGACGCTGGAGAGACGAGGAGCTCCTGACCCTCGAGGTCACTACCTGCCCTGCAAAATTGAGATTCACCAGCCGGTACACTACAAAAATGGCTCTCGGAGCCACACATAAGTGCTCAATGGCGCAATCAAAGGAAAAAGAGGACACCGGCAGGAGAGGGGCTCAGCAGAGAAGTGGGCTGCCACAGAGTGAACAGCTGAGGGACGCCCGACACCAAGGCTCTCAGCTGGAGGACAAGGAAGACAACAGAAGAGGGAGCGATGAAACAGACATGGGAGATAGACCGAGGGATGACTGACAAGAAGATCAACATCAGGAAGCACAACAGACGAGCAGCCCAGAAAGGGAGGACCAGCAACAAGAGGCCCAGCAACAAGAGGCCCGACAAAGAGATACAAGCAGCTCATCAGGAAAAACAGAAGAAACACAGACACAAAGAAGAGAAGAATACGACACAAACACAGATACAGACACAGAAGAAGAGGAAGAATACAGAGAAATAGAAGGTAAAACTGATGGACAAAGAGAAATAAAAGGTAAAACTGATGAACAGAATATAGATAAAGTCTTTTTTGAAGAACAAATTAGATCACTAAAAGAATGGTCATCATTGGAGTTTAATGCAATTAAAAGAAAAATGAAAAGGACAGAAGATAAAATGCAAAGGTTAGAACTGGTAATGACAGAAATATGGAAAAGAGTAGAGAATGTGGAAGAGCGGGTAACGGCTGTAGAAATGGAAGTGAATGACTTAAGAGAAAAATTGGAAAAAAGTGACAAAAATTAGAGACACAAGAGTTGTTATCTCAGAAAAATGATATGTTGGAAAATTACAGTAGACGAAACAACATAAAAATAGTGGGCCTAAAGGAGGGTTAAGAAGGCACAGACTTGAAGGAATTTATAAAAAGATGGATCCCGAAGGTCCTGGGAATGACAGAAATGCAGGAAGAAATGGAAATAGAAAGGCCACACAGAGCATTAGCTCCGAAACCAAAGGCACATAAAAAACCAAGATCCATCTTAGTAAAATTTTTGAGACATATGACAAGAGAAAATATACTGGAACGGGCAAGGAATAAAATTAGAGAAGATAATAAACCATTGGAATACAAGGGTCAAAAATTTTTTTTTTTACCCAGACATAAGTTTTGAACTCTTATAGAGGAGGAAGGAATTTAATACAGCAAAATCAACTTTATGGAAAAAAAGGTTACAAATTCATATTAAGACATCCAGCCGTGCTTAAAATATTTATACCCGGGGAGCAAAACAGACTATTCTCAGATCCAGAGAAAGCGCAATAATTTGCAGAACATTTGCAGGACAGAAGAGATGAAGAGATGTAACAAGAATGAAGAATGGCAATAAAGTATATATAAAAGTGTAAAAACTAGAGCTAAAGAGAGATAAGAGAAGGGAAGGAAGGGAGTAAGGGAGGGGGGGGGGAAAAGAAGAGAGCTTTGTTATACGTGTTTAAAAAAAGTGTTTTCTGGGCAGGGTTGGGTGGAGGGGAAATAACTGTCACTGCAAAATCAGTTGACGCTCTGAACAAAATCGCAACTCAAATGAAAAGGGGAGTTGTGGTTGCCTGACAAGAGGTATGGGGCAACTCAAAGAGGGGGGGGGAATTTGGGGTTAAGGTATTAGTGGATGTGGGAACTCCGGGGGTACTTTATGTCTTAAATGTGTTGTCGTATATTAAGTGTAATAAAAGAAAACTAAGAGATGAAAATGGGGAAAAGGGGTGGAGGTGGCAAAGAAGTGGAAAAGTGATGTATGCAAGAACCTTTTGGGAAGAATTAAATCAGATACTAAATAAAATTACAAAAAATATACAAAAAAAAGAGATATTTCTTTTAAGTAACATAAGAAGTAGAAAATTAGTCCTCAAATTGGATAAAGTGCAAAAAAAAATTCATTATAATAGCCTTAGCAATAGCAAAAAATGTATAATGTCAACTTGAAAAATGGAAGAGAGCATGAGAATACAGCAATGGTACATGGAAATTAATAAATGTATTCCATTGGAAAAAATGACATATAATTTAAAAAATAAAGTCACAATGTTTGAACAAATTTGGGAACCATACATGGAACATATCAGAGAGAGCTTGCCTACGACCTCCATCCCCTAAAATGAGAATGTAAATGATAAGACTGGATTCAGTGTGTAATAAATAGATGATGCATTTTTCTTGTTTGTTTTCCTTTGTGTGAAAATATTGTTTTATGGTTTTATTGTATTGTGTATGTTGAATATTTATGGGTATTGGAGGGGGGTGAGTAGAGGGGAGGGAGGGAAGGGGCGGGGGGGAGGGGAAAAAACACCACTGTAAATTTATTGAGATATGTTTGTACATATTTTGGTTGATATGGTTCACAGTGTGAAAAATAAAAAAAATTATTTAAAAAAAGCCAGAGATAAACCATATGTAAATTTGTGGATGGTTTACTTGGAATCTTCACCCAAATCATTCATTCTATCTATTAACACTGGTTATCATGAGACTCCATTAGAAGCCATTGAGAATGGTTATGAGCAGCAACTTTCTGCCTACCAAATTATTATCTACATCAATATCTGCTCTGCAATCTCACAAGATTTCAATCTCTGGAAGTATTTATCATGTGATAAACATATTTTATCTAGGTGTGATATGTTGGTAAAGTGCAGTATTGAAATATCAACCAGACAAATTGTGGCGGAACCACTGTTAATACTGTTTGTATGTGCATGACTGGCCAACCCCTTGCTGACTGTACCCATGGCTCCTCCCCCTTGATTCCCCTAATAAAGGCAGCAATGCCATTACCCCTCCCCCAAAACAAGCTCAGGTCTTGGGTCAGCAACATGAGATTTGCCTTCTGTTTATAGTAATAAGAGCCTATCAGTCAAGTAACTTCTAGTTTTTGGAGTTAATTGATAGCACATCAATTTTATTACCATAATTTATTTTGGAATGGACAAGCTGCTGAGACTAAAGAGGCTGGAATTCGACCTACGATCACCAGAAGCATTGGACAGATTTGTACTCTGGCTATGCTGGTTCAACGTGTTTCTGCAGGCCTCCACTGAGATCATCCAATCCAACGCAGACAAGCTGCACTTACTGTTTTCACGGTCGGGCACCCCATTTAGTTTATGGTCAGAGATTGCAAGACATTCACCAAAGCAATGAACATTCTGAAAGGCAATACCTGGCCCAGGAGAATGGAGTCTATGCCACATGCATAAGCAGCAAACCTGGGGAGTCAATCAGTGATTACCGTCAGGTCCTGCGAGACCTCGAACAGGCCTGAGGCTGTAAGGCTGCATCACAGGAGAGTACAGAGGAGCCGATCTGAGATGCCTGTGTAGCAGTCATCAGATCAGATTACATTCACCAGAGACTGCTAGAACTGGGTGAGTTGAAGCTGCAGAAAACTCATGTGTGCACCATGGGGGCTGCCATCTTGGACACTGCCATCTTGCCAGACCATGAGCCAGAACAGCGGATCAGACAGCGATGCTACTCTGGCTTCAGTCATGGTCGATCAAAGCAGCCCTTACTCACGGTGAAACCAGTGAGATACAGAGTCTCCATGGCCTCTAATCCCAATCGGCAGAGATCTGCAGATGCTGCAATAGTGACACTGACCATGTGTGATGCAGAGTACAAAGGTTTTAACTCCTTGTCGTGTCACAGCTCTGCCCACCCGTACTACTGGGGTTGGGCTTTCAGTGCCATCTTAAGAGCATCACCATGGAATATGATGGGCCCCATCCCCCCTCCACGTCTACAACCAACAGTTTTTAAAACCCCCACCCTCCCTTCCAAACGCATCCAACTAGAAACCCGCGATCTGCCCACAACCTGCGGACTCTCCACCACCTGATTTCACCCCCCCCACCTCTGTTCACCAAGCTCACCCCCCCCCAACTGTAGCTACCAAGACCAGGCGATACAGCACTGGGGACAGGGCCTTTATCAATCAGAGGTGAGACAGCTCCTGACCAAGGGGATCATTGAACCCAGTACCAGTCCCTGGAGAGCTCAGGTAATCATGGTTAAGAGTGGGGAAAAATGCAGTATAGTTATTGACTACAGTTGGATCATTAACAGGTTTATCCAACTAGATGCATACCCCACTCTCCTGCATAGCCTACATGGAAAACAAAATTGCCCAATATTGGGTATTTTCCATAACTGACTTAATGTTGGCTTACCACCAGCTCCCTCTCCACCCGGAGGACCACCAATATACCACGTTTGAGGCAGATGGCCTCCTCTACCTCTTTCTGAGGGCCCCCTTCGGGGCCACCAATGGAATCTCCACCTTCCAGAGGGAGATGGATGAGCATGGGCTGCTGGTAATGGCTACCTTGGCAATGTCACTATCAGCGGCCACGATCTACAGGACCATGTCACCAACCTCTGGAAATTTCTCCGGTCAAAAGCCTTAACCTCACATAAAATAAAGATAAATCTGTATTCCACACATCATGCCTAGCTATACTTGGCGGCATCGTGGAAAATGGTGTTATTGGCCCCGATCTTGACCACATGCACCTCTTGTTGGTGCTCCCACTTCCCCACAGCCTCAAGACCCTGAAAAGGTGCCTGGGGTTTTTCTCCTATTATGCTCAGCATATCCCCAATTATGTGGATAAGGCCTTCCCCCACATAAAAGCCAACTCTTTTCCCCTGTCGGCAGAGACCCATGAGGCCTTCGGCCACATAAAATGTGATATTGCCAAGGATGCGATGCATGCTGTGGATGAATCCATTCTGTTCCAGGTGGAGAACAATGCATCCAACTTTGCCCTGGCCTCCACACTTAACCAGGTGGGCAGACCCATAGCATTTTTCTCCTGCACCCTCCAAGGCCCTGAGATCTGGAACTCCTCCATCAAGCAGGAGGCCCAGACCATCATTGAGGTGATATGGCACTGAAAGCACTATCTTGCTGCAAGCAATTTACCCTGCTGACTGACCAACATGCAGTCACTTTCATGTTCAATAACAAGCAGTGTGGTAAAATCAAGAACAATAAGATTCTGAGTTGGAGAATCGAACTCTTCATTTACAACTATGATATCTTGTATTGGCCTGGAAAGCTCACAAGCCTTCAGATGCCCTGTCCCAAGGGACTTAAGCCAGTGCATAGATAGACCATTTACAAGCCCTCCACAATGACCTCTGCCACCTGGGTCACCAGGTTCTTCCATTTCATCAAAGCCCGCAACTTTCCCTATTCAGTTGAGGACATTAGAACAATGATCAGAAATTGCCAGGTCTGTGCGGAGTGCAAACCACACTTCTACCAGCCAGACAGGTCGCACCTGATTAAGGCCACCCACCCCATTAAGTGCCTGAGCATGGATTTCAAGGGGCTCTTGCCCTCTTTGAACTGCAACATGTAGTTCCTCAGGAACTCGTGTTTCCCCTTTGCCATTCCTTGCCCAGACATGACTGCAGCCACTATCATTAAAGCCTTGTAGAACCTCTTTGGATACCCCTGCTATATTCATAGCAACCAGGGGTCCTCCTTTGTGAGTAATGAGCTGTGCCAATATCTGCTGGCCAGAGGTATCACCACGAGCAGGACCGCCAGCTACAACCCTCGAGGGAACGGGAGAACACCACCATTTAGAAGACCGTCCTCCCAGCCCTGAGGTCAAAAGGCCTGCCTGTCTCCACGCAATCAGATTCCTCCTGTGCACTGCCACCAATGTCACCCCACATGAAAGGTTGTTTCCATTTCCCAAGAATTCTGCATTGGGGACCACACTGCCATCCTGATTGATGTCCCCAAGGCCAGTCCTGCTCCGGAAGCATGCAAGAAGCCATATGTCTGACCCACTGGTTGAGAGCATCCACCTCCTCTATACCAAGCTCCAATGTGGTGTACCCGGATAGGCACAAGGACAGCTGGAGATACGGCAGACAAGACCACCGGAAAGACTAAATTTGTGATGGACATGGAATCCACTTCACCCTGCCGGACTTTTTAAAAGAGCGGGTAAATGTGGTGGAACCACTTTTAATACTGTTTGTGTATGTAAGCATGGCTGGCCCACTCCTTGCTGACTGTACCTGTGGCTCCTCCCCCTTGATTCCCCTAATAAAGGCACCAGTGCCATAACCCTTCCCCAAGAACAAGCTCGAGTCAACAACATGAGACGTGCCTTCTGTTTGTGGTAATAAAGCCTATCAGTCAGGTAACTTCTAGTCTTTAGAGTTATTACCATATAACCATATAACCATTACAGAGCGGAAACAGGCCATGTTGGCCTTTCGAGTCCGCTCCGGTTCACTGATTTTGTGCGCCCTCTTCAGGCATTGGTCCCGGTTTGTTTGACTCAGTCTTGCACTCATTGTGAAACACCTTGGAGGTGCAGTTTGTTACCGGTTTGTTTGACTCGGTCTTGCACTCGTTGTGAAACACTTTGCAGGTGCAGTTTGTTACCGGTTTTGTGACTCGGTCGTGCACTGGTTGTGAAACACCTTGCAGATGCAGTTTGTTACCTGATAGTACATCACAAATTACAATTCTTAACGTATTTTTATTTTGCCTAAAGAAAATCAAGTTGGTGAGACGGCATCTTTTTCATAGTCATGCTGAGAAACTTGTAAAATCCCTTCAGTCTGTGAAATTATGTGGCCATTTCTACTGTATTACAGAATCAAAACACGTTAAATACATCAGATGAAACTCTGAAATGCAGCTATTTCTTGTTCTACAACTCCCCACTTAAGAGTTAACATGAACATTTCTGAAATACTTTGCTCATCTTTCTCTCAACTAATAATTTAGGAAACAAACGCACAAACAGGGGAAAAAAGTCAGGCAATGTTAATATTCAGAATGGAATGGGATCTCACTAAGGAAAAACTAGTGATATTACCTTTTGTTTCCAGAGACTTTGCCCTTTGGACTTGCTAAACTTTATTCATTGTTTACAATAAACAAAGTTTAGCAAGTCCATATCTGCCAGCTAGAAGTTCATAAATAGTACCAAGAGGCATAACAATATATAATATAAATGTTAAATGTTTTAGAATGAAAAATAAAATCACCAACAATTATAATTTTCTATCAATAAATTGCTATTGTCAGTTAATGTATATCCATTAATGAAAAATGTATAATGTATTAGTGTATAGTAAAAGGGACACAAGAAAATGTGTCAGTAAAACTGGAAGTGACCTTACATACACATACAGTACCTGCACTGCGGTACTGACATAGGTTTCAAAATGCTTTTTCCTAGAATGATTTCCCCAGTGGCTGAGAAAGTTGAAACATGTGACAGAAAATGGCAAGAACCAGGGAAATTTCCTTAATGCATAAGGACTTTAATCACTCAAAATCACACAGCCATTTGTGCCCTTTTATAAATCCATTGCAAGTACAGGGTACTGTATCTATTAAAAATGTATTGGCACTAAAGGCTCATCATAGCTGGTGTCACAGAAGAAAGATGGAACATTATGAAAACGTTAATTGAGCTAGTCTACAGTTTTAATCAATAAACTGCTGTCAAATTACGAGTGCAATGTTGCTGTTATAAAGGAAAAATTCTGTTGGTTTCAGCTTGCAGTAATAATCAAAACATGCATTATGTATAAGAAGACAAGCCAATACGTTATTCACATGATAAAGGAAAAACTGTCAGATCTTGTGCTAAAATTACAGATTTATTCTATCATATTTTCTATTTTGAATTTTAACTGAAATGAAAAAATGTTGAAATAAATTGGAGATGTTGTAATGTTAATTTTTTGCTGAATATATTAATTTTCAAATCAGTTATTTACCTCAATTGTTCTTGAATATTGGAAAATATATATTCACATTAATAAAGTGATCTTTAAAATTATATGATTTTTTTTTAATGCCTCATTGCGATTGCAAAAGATTTATATGAACTAATTAGTAAACATGTTTTGTTCCATCTTGATACTCCAAATTAGCAGGTGAAACTTCATGCCCAGAAGTGGAGCTCAAACTGATAAGATCAGAGCTGCTTTGATGATGCTCTTTGTAATAATGAAATTTGACTATATTTTTTAGTAACATATAATTATTTCTTTCTGCTTGGATACTGGAAAGCACGTAATATTATTAAAAGCTGATTCTACGATAAGCATAGTGTAGAAGAGTAAAGATAAGTATTTGTAATCACCACTGTTATAACATTATATCCAGTACTGGGAAAGCCATTTCTGAAAAGGCTATTTCCACTAGAATAAAATGTCAAAGAGTAGATTTAATAGAGGTTTCAAAATTACAATGAGGAAGTTTTACTGAGATGAGGATGATCCACAGTTGAGGAACATGAGGAGGGGCCATCAATTTAAAATCATTTACTGTCTGTGCCAAGAAAGGGATTGAGAGAGATTTCTTTGCATGGAAATTATACAGGCAAAAAGCAATTTCTTTTTTTAGAAAAGACCATGGCATTAGATTCAGATTTACTTTGCAAAGAACAGTGGCAGACTTGATGGGATGAATGACCCTTTCTAAAGTCTTTGGGTCCATGATATAACCCATGATGATATATTAATGGGATAGTGATATATTAAAACTCAATTCCTACACTTCATCAATTTAAAAAAGTACATTTTATTGTTTCTAGGTGATTGACAACTTAATGTCTATCATGAACAATTTGCCATAAAGAGGATAAGCAGATGGAGTCGGTTGGAAAAGAGAAATGAACCTGGGTAATGAAGTTCCTGGATAGAAGGGATTGAGTGAGAGGACTGGATGGATTGGAAGGAGAGTGAAAGGAACAGAGGGGTGCAGGTTACCTAAAATTGGCAATTTCATTGCTCATACCATGAGATTATAGATAATTTAGGTGGAATATGAGATGTCATCTTCCCTTTACACTTTCAATCCTGATGTATGTGATCCAAAATATCAACCCCCTTTGCCTCCATTAATGCTACCTTACCTGCTCAGTTCCTCCAGCCATTTGATTTTTGCCCCAGATTCCAGCATCTGTAGATTCTTGTGTCTTTACCAGTGTATTGCCTTGAATGGGGAACTTCCATCATTATATGCTGTATTTTTTTTCTTTGGAATGGTAAAGCCTTGGGGAGGACCTGATTGATGTATACAAAATTGTGAGGGGCATATATAGGATATTTATGAAATATAACCATATAACCATTTATGGAGTGGAAACAGGCCATGTCGGCCTTTCGAGTCCGCACCGGTTCACTAGAACAACTCCACTAGCTCAAACCTCCTGCTCTCCGCCAATAACCCTCCAACCCCCTCACCTCCATGTACACATCCAACCTTTTCTTAAATGACAGAAGGGACCCTGCTGCAACTATCTCATTCGGAAGATCATTCCATTCTGCCACCACTCGCTGAGTGCTTGATGCCATGATGCACATCATGGTTCTTGGTTTTATCTTTCTTGTAAAAGTATGATCATTGCACTTGGAATATGAATCATATTCTGATTGGCTGCTAGTTGCTAGTAGTGTTCCACAAGGGTGTCATTAGGCCCACTTGTAAAAACACAGTGCTAGAGAAACTCAGCAGGTCAAGCAGTGTCCTTTATATAGCAAAGGTAAAAAATATATAACCAATGTTTCAGGCTTGAGTCCTTCATCAAGGTATGGAAAAGTGTCAATAGGCATCTGAACAAAAGGGTTGGGGGGGGATGTGTCTCTCTCACTGCTTTTTATGTTGTATATTAATAATTTAGATTATGGAATAAATGGCTTTGTGGCCAAGTTTGCAGACAATATGAAGGTAGGTGGAGAAGCAGTAGTGTAGAGGAAACACGGAGGCTGCAGAAGGACTTTGTTTAGGAGAATGGGTAGAAAAGTGGCAAATGAAATATAATTTCAGAAAGTGTATAGACAGGCACTTAGTTAGAAAAAAAATAAACAAGCCAACTATTTTAAATGAGAAGAAAATTGAAAATACCCAGATGCAAAGGGACCTGGAAGTCCTCATGCAGGATACCCTGAAGGTAAATTTGCAGGTTGAGAAGTCAAATGCAAATTAGAGCATGGATGTGATGTTAAGGCTCTACAAGGCCCTGGTGAGACCTCACTTGGATTATTGTGAGCAGTTTTGGCTCCTCATTTAAGAAAGAATATTCTGATGTTGGAGGTTCACTTGGATAATTACAGGAATTAAAGGGATATCATTCAAGGAATGTTTGACAGCTCTTGCCCTGTATTTGTTGAAATTTAGGAGAGTGAAGGTAGAGGGAGGGGAATCTCATTGAATCATTCCTAATGTTGAAAGGCATGGACAGAGTAAATCTAGAAACTTTATTTCCCATGGTGGGAGAGTCTTGGACAAGAGGGCACAACTTCAGGATTGAAAACCATCTACTTAGAACAGAGATGCATAAAAATTTCTTCAGCTGGGGTTGGTAAATCTGTGGATTTTTTTGCGACAGGGGTTTATGGAGGCCAGGCCATTGGGTGTATTTAAGGCAAAGATTGATAGGTTCTTGTTTATCCAGGGCATCAAAAGTTATGGGGAGAAGGCGAGGCAGCTGGGCTGAGTGAGAAAATGGATCAGCTCATGAATGAATGGCAGGGCAGACACAATGGGCTGAAAAGCCTATTTTCCTCCTATGTCTTATGGTTTTACCTAAACATAGGTTTAAGCTGTGGTTCTCAACCTTTTTCTTTCCACTCACATCTTCTTTCTTTGGCTTGGCTTCGCGGACAAAGATTTATGGAGGGGGTAAAAGTCCACGTCAGCTGCAGGCTCGTTTGTGGCTGACAAGTCCGATGCGGGACAGGCAGACAACAGACTCGCCAAGGCAAATAGTGCCTTTGGAAGACTACACAAAAGAGTCTGGAAAAACAACCAACTGAAAAACCTCACAAAGATAAGCGTATACAGAGCCGTTGTTATACCCACACTCCTGTTCGGCTCCGAATCATGTGTACTCTACCGGCATCACCTACGGCTCCTAGAACGCTTCCACCAGCGTTGTCTCCGCTCCATCCTCAACATCCATTGGAGCGCTTTCATCCCTAACGTCGAAGTACTCGAGATGGCAGAGGTCGACAGCATCGAGTCCACGCTGCTGAAGATCCAGCTGCGCTGGATGGGTCACGTCTCCAGAATGGAGGACCATCGCCTTCCCAAGATCGTGTTATATGGCGAGCTCTCCACTGGCCACCGTGACAGAGGTGCACCAAAGAAAAGGTACAAGGACTTCCTAAAGAAATCTCTTGGTGCCTGCCACATTGACCACCACCAGTGGGCTGATATCGCCTCAAACCGTGCATCTTGGCGCCTCACAGTTTGGCGTACCACTTTAAGTAATCCCTATGCCATCGGTGCTCTGTGATTAGTAAGGGATTGCTTAAGATGTTATGAGAGTGAGAAGGGAAGGTTGAGAACCACTGTTCTAGACCCAATTGTTACTGAAATATTTTACTTGATAAAAATTGTCATTGGCCCATTTCCTTTGGAGATCTGAAACCATGCACATAACAAGTCAATTAGTATTCGTTCGATCCTCATACCACCTTAAGCAATCCCTTACTAATCACAGAGCACCGATGGTATAGGGAATACTTAAAGTGATATGTGAATGGAAAGAAAAAGGTTGAGAACCACTGGTTTAAAGTAAGGGATTTAAGAGAGGTGCAGAGGAAGACAGGTACCCCTACAACTTGTGCACAGCAGTCCAACTTCTGCAAAATGGGATTAGTAGAGTATAGATAGGTATTTGATGGCTGCCATGGAAACATGTCTATGGTTTGTTTCTCTTCTTAATCACAACTGTGCAGTAATCACACTAGCATTTGATGACTTCCATTATTGTCAAGAATATTTTAACATAGAGATGTTAAAATGGCCACGTCATTTTTAGTTATTAATGCCCATTGAACAATGCATTTAATTAATGGCTTTGCTTAATAATAAACTATCATAGTCAACTTAAGACAAACTGAAATGAGCACCTGCAATTTCAATTCTCCACCCAATTTAACAAAATATTTCAGTAATCTTCTTTAGCTATTCATTGCAGGTGCTGTCAACAGCAGAGGTGTTCAGGTTGAAAAATTAAGAGAGACAACTTATAAATCCATCAAAATATATAATGAGTTATGCAGTTATCTTGAAAGCAAGTTTTTTGCAAATTGAAGATCAATAAGAAGTTGTCACTTTAAATAGAAGATACCTGGTGAGTTGATTTACATCAAGCTATTTGCATAAAGCATCATTTCATTTGATGACATTCCACATAAGAATAAAAAGATCCCTCAAGGCAGTGGTACAAAGAGGTGAGGAGGTTATGAGTCGATTGGAAGAGTCCATTAGGGGGGAAAGAGATCAACATTTATGGGCTATTTGTGCAAGTGCTACTTGTATGTATACAAATTTATAATGATGAACTTTAAAATGACTAATCATTGTTAACGTAAAATTTGCTCCAGGACCAATTGTACATACAATTGATTTGCATGGAGTACTATCTTGGCTTATCACTGTTCTATCAGCTTGTTCCCAATTATCAGTAATCAATGAAAGGGCTCATCAGTATTGCCCACTCAAAGATAACATGATTAGTTCACATTTCAACTATAGGTAGTCCTCAACTTATGGCCGTAATTGGGACCGAAGACTTTACATTGAAGTGATGACATTTCAAAAAGATAGTTTATTGGTTGGAAAAATCCAACTAATAAGAAGTACAAATTAATTATTTCTATTAGGAATTATTCTGTTCCAGGATTGCATAAAAAAATTAGTTTAAGCAGCTGAGCAAAATTTGCTCATGATGTTCTGGAGAATAGACGAAGCTAGATCTAACTGAACTGAAGACATTGTTCATCTAATTAATTCTATTAATTACACAATTACACCCACCAATCTGTTGTTTGCTTTGACAACTACCTCTATGTCGTCACAGCAGGCTGCTAGATTGGTTTTGGAGGACAATGTCCACTAAGCTCTCCAAAGAATCTTACTGATTTGTTCTTGCAGAGACTAGTTGGGGCTGCATCCAGTCGAATAACCTTGAGCAAATGGAAAAAAATCTCTCTCTGAAGGCCTTTTCACCCATTTGTGTCATGATATTCACTTAACCAGATGGCCACTTTGCTCCAGCCTACAGTGAGATGTTATAATTTATGGTCACATAGTGGATGGAGCAAATGAACTGTTACCCTGCAATTTCTGTGCAAAAGGAGCTGAAGTGATTCATCAGAACCAAATATAATTGAAAATATCTTCTTTCTTTCTAGTTTAACCATGATCAATATTTTTCTCTGCTAAATATTCTTTTTAAATGTGTTTTACATTTTATCTTGCCCAGGGGAGATTCATTGTGCTTTTTTTAATGTTGTTTAATTTGAACCTCGACAAAGTATTTTCTCAAGTATTGACTGTTTCCAGGGAACATAGATTGTATGGACAGCAGAAGAAGATTTATGGGAGTAATTGGTCTCTGTATCCATGGGTAGTAAGACATGTTCATACAACATAAGCACTGAAATATATTTCTGCTATTGCCTTGAGGTACAAAGGGGTATTTCTACTACAGTATCCTCACACGGTGTTTGAATTAGTTTGAAATTAAACTTTTCTGGACCTGAATATTGAGTCAAGTCAAGTCTGGCATTTCAGTGTGGTACTGAAGGAGCACCATTCTGGTAGAGGGAATCTTTCAGATGAGATATGAAATCTCGTACCAATTCAAGAGGATACAATTTTCAATTACCATTAAGTTCTCCAACCTCCTGGCCAACCTTCAACTAAGAGAGAAAAAACTGAATGGCTCAGGATTGAAATTGCACAGGTAGTATAATGAATCTTTAAAAATATTCTGGTCAGAGAGGGAACTTGCTGGGACAAACTAAACACAGGAATAATACGAGCAGCAGCATGGAAATAGAGATTTGTTCAAACAAGGATTTCACACCAAAATCCTGTTCTGACCTTGTTTTAAGTCACCTTTAAAACATCAAGATCAATTTTATAAAATTGTTCAACTTTCTGTTTATTCTTAGTAACCAAAGACCACAGGAAATATTGTTTTATAATAGAGAATAATCTTATTATCCATAAAAATTGTGAAGGACATATATGAACAAAGGTTTTCCAGTGGTTCTCAACCTTTTTCTTCCCACCCACATACCACTTTAAGAAATCCCTATGCCATCAGTGCTCTGTGATTAGTAAGTGATTACTTAAAGTGGTATGTGAGTGGGAAGGGAAGGTTGAGAACCACTGCTCTGGACCCAAATGTTACTGAAATATTTTGCTTGAGAAAAATTGTCATTGTCCCATTTTCTTTGGAGTTACGAAACCACGTACATAATGAGTCAATTAGGTATAATTAAAACAGTGGTTTACAAACTTTTTCTTTCCACCCACATACCATCTTAGGCAATCCCTTATTAATCACATAGCAACAATGGCATAGGGAATACTTAAGGTGGTGCGTAAGTGGAAAGAAAAAGGTTGAGAACCACTAATGTAGATGTTCTTGGTGGTGGGGAGTTTTGCTTGTGACGTACTGGGCTGTGTCCAATACCTTTTGCAGGGCTTTCCCATGATGCAGCCAGTCAGCACACTTTCCTCTGTACATTTGTGGAAGTTTGCCAGGATTTCCGATGTCATAACAAGCCTCCACAAATCCTTGAGAAAGAAGAGGTTCTGATGTGCTTTCTTCATGATAACATGATTATGTTGGGTCCAGAAAAGGTCTTCCAAGATAGTGACTTCCAGGAATTTAGAATTGCTCATCCTCTCCACCACTGATTCCTCCAATTATTACTGGATCATCCATCTCTGGTTTTTCCCTCCTAAAGTCTACAATCAGCTCCTTGGTTTTTGTGACATTGAGTGAGAGGTTCTTGTTAGTCCATCATTCAGCCATGTTTTCAATATTCCTCCTGTATACTGACTCATCGCCCCTTTTTATAAAACCCACAAACATGGTATCGTCAGCACATTTGTAGATGGTGTTGTCATACTCTCATAGTCATAGATATAAAGCGAGCAGAGTGCTAATTATGAAACCTTGTTGTTCTCCGGTACCAATCCTTACTGATTAGGGATCCAATTACACAGTGGGATATTGAGGCCCAGGACTTGAGAGATTGTTGATCATTTTTGAGGGGATGATGATATTGAATGCCGGTTTAGTCTGTAAAGAGCAGCCTGATGTATGCTTCTTTGCTGTCCAGGTGTTCCAGCGTATTGTGTAGAGCCAGTGGGATAGCATCTGCCATAGACTTGTAGCTGCAGTTAGGGATATTGGACCAGATCCATGTTGCCACTCAGGAGCTGATGTGCTTCAATACCAGCCTCTCAAAATACTTCATCACTGTGAATGTGGTGGATGTGAGTGTCATTGATGTGTAGTCATTTAGGAAGGTTATCACACTCTTCTTGGGCACCGGTATGATTGAGGCCTGTTTGAAACAGGTGGGTACCACACCTTTCCGCAGTGAGATGTTGAAGATATCTGTGAATAGATTTGTCAGCAGAGGTTTTCAGTATTTTGTCAAGGTACTCCATCCAAACTGGATGCTTTCCTTGGAAGTACTTTCCTGAAGGCAGCCTGCATGTCATCTTCAGATACAGACAGAAGAGAATCATTAGGGGACATGGGGGTTAAGCTTCGTGGTCTCCTACTGCACCAGATTTGGTTTTATAGCAGGTTTTGTTTTTTTGGCCCTACTACAGCTGTTGGGTATCTTGCATTTTTCCATTTTCATCCGTAAACTCCACTTCACCCAGGAGATGACTTTCCATAATTCATATCTGCTCGTGTAAGGTTTTGGATCTCTGGACCTTAAATGCCTGGCTCTCAGCAGGTTGTGGATTTCATTGCTCATCCAGGGCTTCTGGTTAGGGAAAACCCTAAACAATTTGGTGGGGACACACTCATCAACAGCTGTTTTGATAAAGTCTGTGTTGATCCTGGTATAATCATTCAGATATTCAGCTGATTTCTTGAACACCACCCAATGCACTGACTCAAGGTAGTCCTGCAACAATTCTTCAGCCTCCTGTGGCCACCTTCTGGCTGTCCTTGTCTCTGGAGTCTCTCTTTCTAGGCTCTGTCCATATGTAGGCAGAAAGAGCAGCTCTTGGTTATTCACCAAAATGCAGTTTCGCAAAGAATGGTAGGCATTCCTTATCTTGGTGTGGCAGTGATCAAGCGTGCTGGGGCCTCTATTACAGTAGGTTATGTGCTGGTGATAATTGAGTAGGGTCTTCTTGAGACAGGCCTGATTAAAGTTACTGACTATGACGTAGTGCGTCAAGGTGATCCATCTCTTGTTTACTGACCACATCATGCAGCTCCAAACATGCCTGTTTTGTAATCGACATTGGTGGGGGGGGGGGAATATAAACTCTGGTGAGAATCACTGATGAGAACTCTTGGGGTATATAGCAGGGTCTGCAATTAATTGAAATTTGCTCTAAGGCAGTAGAGCAGAACATCAACATGACCCCAATGTCCATGCACCCCCTAGTATTAACAAAAGAAAAAGCACACACCACCGTTTCTTCCTTTGTCAGAGTTGGAGTTCCGATCCAGTCTGTGAATGGTCAAATCATCTGGTCAGATTTAGTGTGTCTCTGTCATCAGGTCTCAGTGCCACAAATAATTGACATTTGTCTCACCTGCCTCTGATAAACAGCCTTACCCTGAGGTCATTAATTTTATTTTCTAATAACTGGACATTCGACAGTAATATGGACAACAAGGAGATCTCAATCCCCTATTGTTGATTTACTTCAGCTTGACTTTCAATGCAATCATCCTTCAGAGGCTGGTGGACAAACTGTCCTGGCAGGGACTCAACAGCCCTCTCTACAACTGTATCATGGACTTCTTGACTGAAAGACCACAGACTGTATGAGATGATAGCAAAATCTCCATTCCCATCACCCTGAGCACTAAGTCACCTCAGTTGACTGTTCAGCCTGCCACTATTCATACTGCTGATTCAAGACTGCTCTGTCAGATTACATTCAAACAGAATCATCAAGATTGCAGATGATACAACAGTAGTTGGCTTCAACTGCAACAATGATGAATCAGCTTACAGAGAGGAGCTTGGTAGGCTAATCAAATGGTGCAGGAAAAACAACCCAAGTCTCATCATGAACAAGACAACAAAGGGGACTTTGTGGACTTTGTCAACCACTCTTCACTACACATTAATGGCTCCATCATGGAGAGAGTCGAGAGTATAATGTTCCTTTGTGTGCATATAATGAACAACCTATCATTGGACCCACAACATCTCCTCCTTGATCAGGAAGGTGCAGCAGTACCTACACTTCCTCAAGAGTTGAGGAGGGCAAGGCTACCAGTCCCTATCTTGACAACATTTTGCTGCAGCACAATTGAGTTCATCCTGTCTGGTTACATCACTGTGTGGTAATGGAAGCATCGGACTGGAAATCAATGCAGAGGTTCATCAAAACAGCCGTGAAGATTACTGGAGCCTCTCTTTCACAGGAGGCATTGCTTAATTGGGACTCAAAGAATTGTTAGAGATCTTTACACAATATCTCTGGCCTACTACCATCACGAAGGAGGTAAAGAAGCATCAGAATCAGGACTGCCAGGCAGGGAAATAGTTGCTTTCTGCAGGCTGTGAGATTGATGAATAGTATCTTGTAACCTTGGGTCTCTTATAAACGAATCTGTGAATTATTTCAGAATATTTATACATATTTGTTTTATATTTTTATGTATGTGATTATTATGTGCCTGGTGAGAAATGTATTATGTGTGTATAAGTACCAGAGTCCAGAGAAACACAGTTTTGTCTGATTGAATCTCTTCAGTCAGAAGATAATGAACTTTAACTTTAAAGAGAAAGAGTTCACACTTAAGATTGATGATCTTTCACCAGAACTAGGAAGCTTTAGAGAGAGAGGTGTGTGGAAATGCAGGAAAATGTCAAGGGAAAGGGAGAAAAGGATGAGAGGGAAGATATGTGATAAACAAGGGAGGTTAAACGTCAAAAATGGATAACAGTGCAAGGGTGAAAGAGGGTGCAAATCATAAAAGCAATAGGTTCATCAGCAAGAAATGTCGATCAGAAAGAAAAAGTTACTACCTGAAAACAAAAAAGGAAATACTGTGAATGAATGAAAATTATGGTTATATAAAATTCATGAGCTCAGTATTAATTCTATCAGAATGCATGATAATAATGAAGTTATTGTCAAACACATCAGTACAATGTATATCAAGTCAAGTTGATTGCACAGGTACCACTAGATGAAACAGTGTACTCCTGTCAAAGGATATATGCATCAAAATTCTTACTTGCTTCATCCAAACAAGTACTTTTGTTTATAAAAAAGAATGGCAGTAATAAACATTAAATTATCCCAGCACAGAAAGAGAAAATAAATATTCATAGTTACAATTAGTACAAGAAAAAAAGTTCAGTAAATGAAATAATTCAATAGTGCAGACGGGCCTTGTATGTGTCCCAGAGTAGATTAGGATTAAGGTCATAGCAGGAGGTTCAGGAGCCTGATAGCTGTTGGAGAAAATCTGTTCTTAAACCTAGAGGTGTTGGACTGAAAACCTATACCTTTTCCCAGAATGTAGCAGCAAGAAATTGTGACCAGAGTGAAGAAGATCTTTTATGATGTTGGCTGCCTTCATGAGGCAGCACATATATTTATCCAATGGTTGGGAGGTCAGAGCCAGTGATGGACTTCGCTGTTTGTTACATTCTGTTGCCTTCTGCATTCCTGAGCACTTGCATTACCAAGCGAGGTTATGATGCAACCAGTCAGTATACATTCCACAGTGGGCAACACGGTTAGCATAGCGGAGTGATCGAGACCAGGGTTCGAATCCTGTGCTGTCTAAAAGGAGATGGCATGTTCTTCCCGTATCTCTGTGGGTTTTCCCCAGGTGCTCTGGTTTCTTTCCACTGATTGAAATATACTGGGGCTTGTAGGTTAATTGGGTATAATTGGGGGCAAGGGCTAAAGGACAAACATGCTGTATGACTAAATTTAAATTTAAAAAATATGTAGTGCACCAGGAGATGCTTGACAGAGTATTTGATGACATGCCAAATCTCCTCAGGCATCTGGTGTGCCTTCGATGTGTTGGCTCCAAGGAAGGTCCTCTGATATGTGGGCTCCCAGGATCTTGAAGGTAAGAACCCACCCAACAGCCATCTGATCAGTGCTGATAGATGTACAGTTCCTCAACCTCCCCTTCCTAAAATCCACAATAAGCGCATTGGTCTTGTTGACATTGAGATCAAGATTGTTCTGGCACCACCCAACCAGATTCATGATTTCCATTCTGGTTTTCTAACTCATTATTTTCCATTATTCAGCCAGTGATCTCATCAGCGAATTTATAAAGTGCATTGGAGTAAAACTTGGTTGGCACACCACTAAGCAGGCGAACCGACCCCGCTTGTAATCCACGTGGCGGGGCAGCCGGCCAAAATAGCGCCATCAGAGATTTCCCCTTCTTCTCACCATGGGGCTCAGAAGCCCGCGCTGGGGGACCATGTGACACCCGGGTGATGTCAGCATCCCCAGCGCGGTTCTCAGTTAGGTCTGGGCGGGGAGTACAAGTCCAGCCCAGCAGCCTGCAATAAATCAGTTCTGCTCACTGAGCTCGTCCCGTCTGGTTGTGTGTTCTTTCAATAGCAATGTAGCAGCCACTACAAATGGTGACCCTGACTGGTTCAAACATCTTTGAACCCATCATGAGCAAACCTTGGATCAGTCCTTTAGCCGTCGAGCTGCCTGAATTTTGGGTTCAGGAGCCAGAGACCTGGTTCGGCCACGCGGAGGCTCAGTTTCACCTCCGCCAGATTTCATCTGACATATAACCAAATTCTACCATGTGGTCACTGCCCTAGACCAGGCCACCGCCAAACAAATGCTGTACTTTGTTCAGCACCCACCCGCCGAAGACAAATACGAAAACATCAAGTCCTGGATGAGTTTCCAACCCTCCTCAAGCCACAGTTCTCTGCTGCCTCGCCGTGCCATGGGGTGTTCCACCACATCCCCACCCAGGGCCCACCGGTTCACACCAAGGCATGCCAGCTCCCACCTGACAAGCTCCAGGTGGTAAAGGAGGAGCTTTTGCACCTGTTGGAGCTGGGGAATCATTCGGCAGTCTGACAGCCCGTGGGCCTCACCACTCCACCTGGTCCCGAAAGCCTCCGGCGGCTGGCACCTCTGTGGAGACTATCGACGGCTCAATGAGGCGACAGTTCCTGACCATTACTCCATCCCTCACATCCAGGACTTTACAGCCAACCTGCATGGTGTGAGGGTTTTCTCCAAGGTTGACCTGGTGCGCGGGTATCACCAAATCCCAGTGCACCCTGAGGATATACCCAAGACGGCCATCATCACCCCCTTCAGCTTGTTCGAATTCCTTCGCATGCCGTTTGGGCTCAAGAACGCTGCTCAGACCTTCCAGCGCCTCATGGGCACAGTGGGCATGGACCTGGATTTCGTCTTCATTTACTTAGTCAACATCCTTGTTGCCAGCAGGGATCGGGTGCAACACAAGGCCCACCTGCGCACCCTCTTCTCCCGGCTGGCTGACTTCGGCCTCACCATCAACCCAGCCAAGTGCCAGTTTTGGAAAGAGTCCATGCAGTTCCTGGGCCATACCATCATGGCCAAGGGAGCCACGCCCACCACTATGAAGGTCACCACTATCAAGGAGTTCCCATGTCCAGACATTCAAGGGGCTGCAGGAGTTCCCGGGTATGGTCAACTTCTACAACCTATTCATCCTGGGAGCTCCGCGCATCATGCAGCCTCTATTAGACCTCATCGCAGCCAAGTACAAAATACTCACCTAGACCCCAGAGGCCTGCAGTGCATTCGAGGCCACCAAGGACATCCTCGCAAAGAATACCATGCTCACCCACCCACACACCGACTTGCATATGGTGCTCTCCATTGATGCCCCTGCCACAGTCATTGGCGCCGTCCTGGAGCAGCAGGTGAACAGACAATGGAAGCTGCTGGTATTCTTCAGCTGGCTTTTCCGCCCACCAGAGCGCAAATATAGCACTTTTGACCGTGAGTTACTGGGCATGTACCTGGTGGTGCACCATTTCCGCTATTTCTTGGAGGGAAGGACTTTTACCATCTTCACTGACCACAAACCCTTCACCCAGGCACTCACTATGGCGAAAGACCCCTGGTCGGCCCGCCAGCAGCATCTCCTCTCCTTCATGTCAGAGTTTACTACTGACATTCGGCACAAGGCAGGGAAGGACAACATGGTCACTGATGCACTCTTGCGACCATCCATCTGCGCGCTGATGCCCGGCCTCGACTTTGACCAGCTCGCCCAGGACCAAAAGTCTGACGAGGAGACACGAGCCTTCAGGATTGCCATCATGGGCCTGTGGTTCCGAGAAATTCCGACTCCGAGTGGCGGAAGCACCATCCTGGGCAATGTCTCCATGGGCACTCCACAGCCAGTGGTTCCCCAGCAGTGGTGCAGGCAAGTCTTCCATCACATCCATGACCTTTCGCACCCGTCCATCAGGTCCACGGTCTGGATGGTGGCAGAGCGGTTCATCTGGCATGGGCTGCGGAAGCAGATTGCGAGCTGGGCCAGAACATGCACCCATTGCCAAAGGTACACAGGCACACCAGGGTGCCCGTGCAATAGTTCGAGCACGTCCGGTAATGGTTCAGCCACATTCACGTGGACATAGTCGGGCCCTTACCCATTTCCCGGGGCAACCATTATCTGTTCACGGTGGTGGACTGCACCACTCGTTGGCCCAAGGTGATCCCGATGCTGGATGTCTCCATGGACTCCTACTCCCGAGCACTGTTGCATGGTTGGGTCGCCCGTTTTGGTGTTTCGAATCACCTCAACAGCGATCGAGGTGCCCAGTTCACCTCTGCGCTCTGGGCACAGCTCGCCAACAGGTTGAGGATCGAGCTACACTGTACCACAGCCTATCACCTGCAGGCCAATGGGCTGGTCAAGCGTCTGCACCACCACCTCAAGTTGGCACTTATGGCCTGCCTCACCAGTGCTGACTGGGTGGACAAACTGCCTTGGGTGCTCCTGGGCATCCGCTCCACGCCCAAGGAGGATCTGCAGGCATCATCGGCTGAGCTGGTCTACGGTGCACTGCTGGCACTTCCTGTTGAGTTCATCAACGCGCCTCACAACCCACAGCAGTCACTGCATGAGCTGCTTCTCCACCTCCAGGCCGCTTCAACTCCTTTGCACCCCCACCGCTGCCCAGACACAGCACACAGCCATTTCACATCCCCAGCGAGCTGCTTTCCGCAGAGTACGTTTTTATACAGCGGGGCCCGCTGGCGGCACCTCTGCGAGGGGCTGTACAAGGTTCTCCAGTGTTCAGGGTCTACGTCCACACTGGACATCAGCGGCAGGCGGGAACTCTACTGTGGACAGGCTGAAGCCAGCGCACCTCGACCCCACCGAACCAGTGATTGTGGCCCAGCCCAAGAAGTGATGCTGTCCAGCTAAAAAAGACATTGGCGCTGGTTCTGGGGGGTGCTGTGTGGCGGCACACCACTTGGCAGGCGAACCGGCCCCGCTTGTAACCCACGCGGCGGGGCAGCCAGCCAAATTAGCACCATTGGGGTTTTCCCCTTCTTCTCAGCACGGGGCTGAGGGATCACGTGACACCTGGGTGACGTCAGCACCCCCCAGCGTGGTTCTCAGCCAGGTCCAGGCTGGGAGTATAAGTCCAGCCCAGCAGCCTGCAATAAATCAATTCTGCTCACTGAGTTCAACCCGTCTGATTGTGTGTTCTTTCAGTAGCAGTGTAGCTGCCGCTACAAATGTCTGGTTGGGAAGATGAGGCACTGTTCCTCAAGTTTCTACTAAATTTCCTGAGCAGCGTTTGTGCCTAAGATCAGAGGGGACATAAGATAAGCTCTGTATCATGATTCTGGCTTCAATATCTGTGTCCAAAGATCTGTCACCGATCAGTATTAATGGCCATTTCCTTTTATAAATTCAGATGATGATTCTTCATCTTTGTACTTTTACCTGTTCTGTTAACATACACTTTAACCTTACATTATACTCTTCTCCAGCAATTTCTCCAATCACAGATCTTTTCTCCTCCCTCCACTTTCCAACTTTCTCATCTTTAATTTTTCCCACTTCTATTCAAGATTATTTACCTCAATCAGCAAATTTGTTCTTCTCTCCATGGATGTTGCCTGACCTGTAAAGTAGTTCTACTATTTTCTGCTTTATTTCAGGTTTCCAATATTTGCAGTATTTTTCTTTTGTACTTAAATGGTGTGAAATTGTGAAATTAAAATTAAATAAATTTATCTTGCAGCTGTTCTTATAACTGATTCTTTGAATTTGACAGTTACATTTGTATAAAGTGCTTACCTAAAACAAAAGAAACAATAAAAAGTACATCAGTCAACAATAATTTGTTGACCCATAAAATTGAAATCAATTCCTATTGTCTGTTTAGTGCTCTGTTTCTGCATTATGTCAGGTACGTGAGTGGTGTGCCCTTTATGGTTAGTATCATAATTAGACTACTTTGATGTGGCAGATTCATCTTTCTGCAACTATGCACCACAAAGATAAATCCATAAATGTTATCTATGTAAATGGAAACATTTTTGATTCCACACTGACCTGTGTTTTAAAAAATACTCTACTGTCCATATCGGTAACAAAAATTGCTAAGGATTTTTTTTCTTGCAACATCAAAATTCATTCTGTAAATCTCATCAGCTCATTAACATTTCTGGAATGACAGATAGCTATTCAAAATATTAATTCCTGAAAAAGACTTCACTAATTGCTGAAACTTATTCATCATTGTTCACTTTTGCTTTGACATTTCAGACAAAACCATGAACAAATTTGTCCAAGTGAGTTGCCAACACACTGAGTGCCCAATTACAGTTATTGATTGGATGTCAATAAAGTTCTTCAGACGCATCAAGCTAGTGCAGTTCTTAACAAAACAAAATCCAGGACTCAAATTAATTTTTTTTAAAGTTATCAACAAAATTTCCTCCCAATATTCTAACTTGCTCCAAGTTTCGTTCAAGTTTGTTATCATGTGACAGTATGTATACAATCAGATTAAAGTGCTTTTCCAGTTCACACACGTACCATACACAATACACAGCACCTATATACATAAAATCATACAAAATAGGTATTTATACATATTTTGGAATAATTTACCTGGTTACAGGATACCATTTGTTCATCAATCTCCCAGCCTGCATGAAGAAGCTATTTCTCAGCCTGGCAGTCCTGATTTTGGTGCTCCTGTACCTCTTTCCAGATAGTTCTAGGTCAAAGATACTATATATGATTTACTCATTACTCCTGTGATGATGAAACTATATTGGCACCTAGTCCCAGCAATGCCTCGGCTTTAAAATTTTCCTTGTCTTCAGATTTCTCCCATGCACATGTCTTCCTTCTGAACAAGTGCCTCCAACCCACCAAGATGTATTTTGGCTTCATAGCAGTAGTGGTGTCACTAGAGGGGTGCAGGTAGAGTAATAACTCCCCCGAGCACATTTTTCAAAAGTGGGGCCTTTTCCCCTTCACAATCCTCCCCCCACCCACTTTGGTCCGATACTGCCCCCCCCCCCCCCAACCCACTGTGGTCCAACATGCCACTACACCCCTGCATTCAATCCTACTTTATTGGAACTGAAGTGGTGCTGGGACATCTCTGCAGCATTTACCCAATGATTTGGGAGACTTGCCACCGATTTGGATTACTCACCATCTAATATGCCACTTCAGCAAAGACTTCAGAGGGAAATCTGGAATGTAGCAGCATAAAACTCCGAACATTGAAAGTGTACCTTTATTCGAAGGGGAGTGCCAGTCAGAAAGTGCTCTGACCCCTCCTTAGTTTTTGAACACAGTTACTTGTTAATACCCCATTTCTGGTAGTAGCCGACGAAAAGCCCCACGAGTTTCTCCTCCAGTAGCCCACTATAGTTGGCCTAGATGATGTAGTCCTGTCCTGGCACCAGTTCAATTACCAGGTAGTCGTTATGAACTTTGAGCCATCCATGACATTTGGCCTGCTGTTCTTAAAGGTGTTGGCATCCTTTATGGTAAACTGAGAGCTGAGAAAGCCTATTATTTCTTGATGACCTGGGAGCCTCCCAGCACAGATTGGGAGCTGCTTGCACCCGTCCAGTGAGGTCTGTGGAGCATCTTCTGTTTGTCAAGCTGTCTCATTCCCAGCAGTTATCCATGAGTTATGGCCCCAGCTGACTTCTGGGCAAAAGCAACAAGATGAGTTTTTGGCCCAGGTTAATGTGACAGTAAGATGGAAGGAGGAGGCAGGCATCATCTTGCTTCATAGCCAGCAGTTCCATTACAACCCACACAAATTTTACATTTAAAATGTAACATAGTTAAATAACATGCTTTTATTATGTTTTGATTTTAATTACAAATAAAAAATATCTTTCTTAAGTTCCTTGTGTTTTAATGTTAAATACAAAATAAAAATGTATAATGAATTTTAAATTATTTGTGTGCTAGTTGCAAAACATCTGAATGCACACCTGCACATAGATTTTTTAAATTATTTTATGAATTTTAAACCACAGTAATAATTACATTTCATTCAATTCAAAAATTATTTCAAAAAATTATACATGTGGATATAACCCCACCTTCCCAACCAACCCTCCCACTTCCCCTCCCCCAACTCCTAAAAAAAACCACAAAAAAAAAGAAAAACCAGAAGATGCCAAGGGAATAAAAAAATTATACCATAAAATCTATATTGGAGGTTACCAAGGTGAGGTCTTCAGAGAGTCTATTAAACATGCAAACCCACATTTTGTAAATATGGGCACCATATTTTCCAAAACAAATGATATTTATCTCACAGACTATGAGTAATCTTCCCTAATGATATACAACTACGAAATTCTGCATGCCATCTTTCCATACCTAATTCTGTTTCTGACTTCCATGAGATTGCTATACATTTCCTAGAAACTGCTAAAGCACTTAACACAATTTCAATTGGATACATATTGAATTTTAATTTTGGTATTAGAACCTTAATATTACTCAATAAAAATAACATTGGATCCCGTGGGAATGTGACTCACATAATTTGTTCAAAAATATTATCTACCGCTTACCAAAAATGTCTAACTTTAGGGCACTATCAAGTTGAATACAAAAAAGTTCCTATCTCAGATCGACATCTAAAATATAAATCTGATATTGCAGGATTTAATCTATTTAACTTTTGTGGAGTCAAATATAACTGATGGCTATCATGTTGGTCACCATGCTGTTCTCCACTGGATCCATTACTAGAATTGATAAGTAATTTATCAGTGTATTTTGGAATGTCATAAGCTTGTAACATTAATTGTAAAATTTTATTTATTTTCTTTCAGCCAATAGTCTCACCTTTATCTAATAGTATCTTGAAAAATATACATGCCAATGCTTCTCAGTATTTCTTCTGTCATCTCAGATGCCTTGAAATTCACCCCAGTTCACAATGTTAAATGTGCCTTACAGGTGCATCATTACTTTGGAATTTATCTCTGAAATTCATTCCATTGAAGTCAAAGGTGTGAATTTAAGAAGTAGAGTACATTTGATACTTCATAATACCTTGCTCCTGAACAGGAATGAATTTGATTTTAAATCAGTTAAATGTCAAGCTCCAAAGAAATGCCATAAAATTGTTGGATAAAATGGTATGATGATATGATGGTTAAAAAAATTCCTAATATTACATTACACTATTTGAAGAGGAGTACATAAATACGATAAAGGAATTTAATCTGGAAAAAAATGTATAACAAATGGACATTGCATATCAAAGGACATTTGGATGATCAAACAAATTTAAGTAGGAGCAAGGGTAAATCAATTGACCAGTAAGTCCTTCTCTGCCATTCATCAAGCTGATCTTCTATCCCCACTACAATTTCCCTGAACTAACCCATATATCTCAATTCCTTTGATGTGCAGAAATTCATTGATTTTGCTTTTGAATTAATTCACTGAGAGAGTCTGCTCAGCTTTCCAAGGTGTAGAATTCCAAAGATTCACCACCCTCTGAGGAAAGAAATTTCTATTTCCTGTATAGAGCTTTTCTGAATCAAAGACCACTTGGTCCAGACTCCTCAGTCAGGGGAAACATCCTCCCTGCAACCAACCTGCCAGGCCTTGAAATAATTTGGTAAATTCTGATCAAGTCATCTTTCATTCTTCTAAATAGCAGCAATAAAGACATCGTCTTCTTCTTTGGCAGTCTGTCAGAATGGAGGTTAACTTACTTTCATTCTTTTGCAGGAGCCACAGATTTCTACAAATGGAGTGGGAGGTGGTTAATGTAGTAGATGGATGCGTATCTTCTCACCATTTATCCGGATCTCTGCATGTTCACAATCTATGGTTTGAGCTTCTCAATGCTTCTCCTCCACTTTGAAGTCATGGATCAGAGAGATAACTAATAGTGAATTGCAAGGAGATTTTGAACCATGACTTTTTTCTCTGTCGTACTATCTATCCAATGAGGTCACGTTCTGGCAAACCCATCAGAAGTAAAAAAAAAACGAAATTCAAAAAAGAATTCCACAGCTACCATTTTTTATAATTCAATTTTGAATACCTTTATTCCACACTGAAAAAAACCATTAACGCAAGAGAGAATGCTGTACAATATTCTCACACAATGCTGTCATTGCCCAGCATCGTGAGAGAGTAGCATACTGTACATCTCAAGCATGGGAACAGATCAGAATTCAAAATTGAAAGTATGGATTCGAATCATCATAACTTCAAATAATCATAAGTCAGACCATCATAAGTAGGGGAGCACCAGTAGTTCAGAAAATGAGTTCCACTGCCATGGAAAGTTTGTTGGAGGTACACATATTGTTTCAATATCTCAGCAATTGAAGTTCAAATATTCATTGCAATAGTAATAAGGCAATTGTGCTCATTGCTTTTTTATGATTCAGTGATACAGCAGCTATTTCAAAATTCTTTTATTGTCATATAATAAAAGAGAAAATGTAATATTGCACAAAATTCCCTTTAGTCTGCCGCAAGGCAAACAGTCACCAGCATCCCATGCTAGTAATTCCCCAGCATCCCATCTTCTATGCCCTGACCTATGAAGGCAAGCATGCCGTACGCCTTCTTCACCACCCTATTTTCTGCCTTACCACTTAAAAAAATCTACACACAATGAACATCTACTCATTAACATTGCGCAAAAAAAATGAACCAGTGTCCTTTGTAGGACTTACAAAAAGCCTGACCAAAGACCATGAGAATTACATCATGTAGCTTGTTTTAAAAAAAACTGCACATTATAGAAAGATGTAATTACACTGGAAAAAGTACTGAGGAAAATTTACCAGAATGGGATAGAATGCTTCAGTTATGAAGAGAGACTGCATAGGCTAGAATTTCCTTGGATTGAAGTAGGCTGAGGGGCTCTTGATAGAGGTATACAAGATTAAGAGGGCTGAATTAGTTTAGGTAGTAGAAAAAACATCCCCAATAGAGATGAAGAGGGCTTTGGTTTAGGATAAGGGGCAACAGGTTTATGGGGGTTTCTGAAGAACAACATTTACATCCAGAGTGTATTTGGAACAGATGATGGAGATAGGTAATCTGACAACATTTAAAAAGAATCTAAACAAGCACTTAAACTACCAACACAATGAAGGACCAAAGGCTGATTAATGGGATTTGTACAAATAAGAACTTGATGATCAGAATGATACACTGAGCCAAATGGCCTGTTTCTGAATTATCCTCAAACTTAAATAGTTGTTCATTAATTGAATCATTAAATCCATATTATTGCTAAATGTCAACATTTGGGGATAAAATCCTGCTTCTGGAGTGATCAGGATTTCAACCCAAGCTCAGTCCTGAAGCAGGGTTTTGACCTGAAATGTCAACTGTCTATTTTCCTTCTTGGATGTGGTATGACCTGCTGAAATCCCCCATCGGTTTGTTTTTGCTCAAGATTCCAGTTTCTGCAGTCTCTTGAATTGCAAAATGTACCTTTATATTGATCATCAGAAGCTTGTCCTTCAAGGTCGAGCTAATCACGATTGCCCTCTCTGAACATTTTCCATCCGTACTAGAGGAAAGAATAGCCTTTAGTATCCTGGTTGCGGGCAGTGATGGGAAATGGCAGAGAATTATTTGGGTAGTATAGAGAAGCTAATGTGACACATAAACAAAAAGCACCATGGTATACATTAAACTAAATGTGGTTTGTAATATGTTTCACTAAATGTCACAATTAAAATATTGAGTGCATTGTGATGCACCATTAGGAGACTATTGTAGAGAAACCAATAGGCTTTAATTCACTTGCGAACATAGTATATCCCTACTGTTTGATTGTCCTGCACTGAGATGCAGGGGGTGTGGAACAGTCACCTTTATACAGGAGCCTGTAGGGAGGGACCACAGATACAATTGGCCAATAGAAATGCTTGACCAGATAATTATACATTACAGCGGTTTCCCACTCACTGAAATTGTTTTGCTCAAAAACATGGAATATTCAACAGTTAAGCACAGCATAGGCTCTTTGGCCTATAATGTTGTGCCCACCTATGTAAACCTACTCCAATCTAATGTTTCCCTTCCACACAGACCATAAAACTACATTTATTTCACATTCATGAACCTAAGAGCCTTTTAAATATCCCTATTTAAGAGCTTCCACTATAACCACTGACAATGCCTTCCACGCACCCACCTTTTGCTGTGTGAAAAAAACCTTCGTGTGCCAATTCCTCTAAGCTTTCTTCTACTAACCTTGAATTGATGTCCTCTGCCTTTGGCTATTTCTGCTCTGTGAAAAAGATTCTGCCTGTCCATCCTATCCTTGCCTCTCATAATATTATACACCTCTATTTTTGTCACTCTGTTACTCCAAAGAGAAAACCTCTAGCTTGCTCAACCTTGATTCATAACAGATGTTCTCCAAAACCAGGCAACATCCTGAAAAATCTCCTCTGCAACCTCTCTAAAGTTTACATCCTACTGAAAATGAAGTGACCAGAACAAAACACAATAATCCAAGTGTGGTCTAACTAGAGTTTCATACAGCTGCAGCATTACCTTGAGGACCTTCTTAACCTCCTAATGAGGACCAGCATGCCATACATCTTCTTAACCTCCCTATGAAGACCTTCTTAACCTCCTAATGAGGACCAGCAAACCATACGTCTTCTTAACCTCCCTATGAGGACCTTCCTAACGTCCTAATGAGGACCAGCATACCATATACCTTCTTAACCTCCCTATGAGGACCTTCTTAACCTCCTAATGAGGACCAGCATACCATACACCTTCTTAAACTCCCTATGAGAACCTTCTTAATCTCCTAATGAGGACCAGCATACCATACACCTTTTTAACCTCCCTATCAAAATGCATGGCAACCTTGAGGAATCGATGGAGTTGAACCCCACACTGCTAAAAATCCCACCATTAACCATGTACTCAGCATTCAAGTTCAAATTAAATATACATTGGCTCTTATGTAATTATTAAGGAATAATTCAATACAACAGAGATACAATTTCCTTTTCACAGTCAGATAATTTCTATACATCATTAAACTTGTGAATAGATCCTGTATACAATTTTGATGTTCAAGAATGATAGGTTGAGAGTGACACTTACGAAATTAGGTAAAAAAGGCTCCATTACAAAACACTCACCATGGGAAAATATTAACACAAAGCTCAAGAGATTTAGGCAGGTGCCATGAGCTAAAAAAGACCATTTTAAATTTAATTCAAAGTAGTTGTAAGAATTTTTGACATAAACAAACATAATTAAATAAATTTAATACATTTATTAGATAGGTGATCTGTAAATATTCAGTATTTTTGAGTTCTATATACTAACCAAAAGATTTATTTTTAATTATTAATTTCAGAGAGTGTGGCAAATTTTAACTTGTGAAAGATGTCGAAAGGGTGATTGTGGATTAATAGAGTACTTGAGTGTTTTACATTTCACAGATTGTATTTCCATTGAAGCCAATTGAATATGGCATATGAATTTCTAGGATTTGTAGTTAATTCATGTATATTTATTCGACCTAAGAAAATCTTTCAATGTCAAACTTATGGAAAAAAGTATTCAAATGTAAATCAAAATATTAAAGCCAATAATAAAAATTAACATCTCTTTTACTTTCAAATTAAAAACTTCATAGTAACCGAAAAGCTTTCCTTACCAACTTACCCACATGCAAATATGCATTTCTAAAGATTTCCTCATTAGTGCATTTGTAGAACTCTTTTTTATTTAGTAGCTTTTCCAGCTGCAATTTGAATTCCTCAAACATTTGTTGCTATGGTAAAATTCAATGGCAAGTTTAATAAAACCTAACAGTGAGATGTAAACTTTCTTTTTATAAATGTAATTATAATTTGTAAATTTTTTTTACCTATATAATTCATTTTTTTTGTTTCAAATACCACATACTATTCAGTTCCTCCAAAAACACAAACATCTACAAGGTTCTTTATTTGCATAAAATAAGTTTATATTGCGATCAAAAAGAAATCACTTTTTTGCTTAAAAGCCAGCCTGTCTATTGTTCAATTATGGCTGCCTAAAGACTAAAATTGAAATATAAATTCCCCCCGAAAAAAACATTTTATAATTATTCACCTATTTATTGGAGTCTGAGGTTAGTCAATCTACTCAGTTCAAATATGAACAAAATAAATTGAGAAAGACTTATTGATACAAGTTTATAGTGAAACTTCCTCAATTCGTTAAAATTATTGGGTTATCCAAAGGTGATCTCCCTATTTTATTGGAAACAACTTTTTTCTGATAGTTCTAAAGAATGTCAATAAAGCCAAATATATTCCAAATTGTCAGTTAACAAATTTGCTTATGTTTGAACTCCAATATAGCCTTTCTCCACCAACATCCAAAGATGAGCCCAGAAAGGCAAGATAGGCTATTATTGATGATCAAATGAGAAAATTTTCTTTATTCATTTCCCTGGAATGCTACAGATGATGAGATATCAGAAAATGTGCATTGCAATCCCCAAAATTAAACCAATAAGGTTAAAATTACCTGTAAATGACTTCTATGACAACATTTGACAAACCCCCGTTCTCCAGACAATTTTAGCTTTATGGAAGCATTCTCTCCTCCATATTCCTCTCCCAATCAGACAATCTGCAAATATAGATATCATAATTTCATCAATGTTATGGTATAAAAACGCTTCAACTCTCTAATGCATTTCATTGCAAGCTTTGAAATGGTTGCAGAAGGCACATTACCACCTTCTCAATGGCAATCACACAACCCCAAAGCCCCAAGAATACATTTTGTATTAACTTCATTGCTTCAGGATGACCAAAGTACTTTGCCACCGTTGAAAGTATATTTGAAGCATGGAGCTGTAATATCTGAAACTTGACAACCCATTTGCCCAGTATTCAAGTTCGCACAAACACCGATTAAATAACTGACTACATCATTTATTTAATATGTTAGTTAAGGGTTAAACAAATTGAGACAGTGAGATAATGCAAAATGAACTTTCCTGGAAATTGCCAATACTTCCATAAAGTTTTTTTTAAAATAACCAGATTACATTAGCATCACCTTCCACTGGGAGAAGGGTAGATTTTACAGACAGATAATGGACGGAAACTCTTGGAAAGGTCACTCGACTTTTGCCCATTAACAGTCCCCATGCGCATTACCTATGCACCTTGCTCTCTGCTGAAAAATGTAGTGTTATAAAATCTATCGTGTTATGTGTAGTATAAGCTCCTTCACACCAATGTCAATTAAACAATCGAAATATTTTTAAAATCTGGTTGTATTGCTGTCATTAGCTTAGGTTCAGGAGAAATGAAATCTGAAATCTGAATTCTAATCATGTTTAGACCAAAAGGACACCCACAGTTTCAAATATTTTCTACTCCAGAGAATAATGATTCCATTTTAAGAACTGTTATGTTTAACCATTGTGATAACATTGCATAATATAATTTTAATTAAGTAAATCAAATTAATTTATTGACAGTCTGCTGGTTACTATAAAGAAGGAAAAGTCAATGTTGAGTGCAAATTTGACCACCTTTATACTTGCATTAAGTTTTAAATTCATTTTAACAACCAGAGGGAAATGTACTGCTTGAAGATTTTCTGTAAACATTCAATGCATTAAAAAAAACTACCTTAAATTCAATAAATTCTTTATTCTTTTGTTGTTAATGAACATGGTTTAAATGTGATTGATTTAATGATTTCTTCATACCAACATGTTTTGCAGATAGAAATCTGAATGTGCGGGTAAAGGCTGAATATATTTGATCCCTTAAGATGCCACAACTACTGCACTATAGTATTCTGCGAAGCATATCACCTTACATCTGTGACATTCTACAGGTACAGATGAAGTTTATCATTTCTATTATACCATGAATTCATTTATATTTTGACCATCAGGAAGCAAGCAAGTACACTTTCAAGTCATTGTATAGCAGAAAGTACCAAAGAATCAGATTTTAAAATTGCTCCAAAATGAATAGGGATTAATTTTTAGATAACATTAATTCTTCAGAGACTCCACTATTCTCTAACTAATTTTTGTAAAATACTTGAAGACCAATAAAACGGATGTAACCTAAATTACTAATTTCAAATTGCAACTATTTGATCTGTGGATGATTCAGAATACTGATTATAATGTAAATGATGTTTTCCTGGTTTTATTTCTCAATAATAACCACTAAGGTTTTGCAATGATAATAACTTGCCAATTTTTTTGGTTCGAAAGAAATTATATTTTATACTCCTACTTTGCCATATAGTACCCTCCATAATGTTTGGGACAGACACTTTTTTTCATTTATTTGCCTCTGTGCTCCACTGTTTTAAATTTGTAATCAAACAATTCACATGTGATTAAAGTGCACCTTCCAGATTTTATTCAAGGTTATTTGTCACAATGAATAATAGCCTAAGGTCAGTGTTCTTGTTTGTGCTCCAGGTGATCGAATGGAGAGTGGAAGGTCAGCAAGATGACATAAGCGGATGAATTGAAGGGAATCCAGGTCCTACCTGAGTTAAAAGTAGATTCACTCAATAATCAATCTCTCAGACCACTTCATCATGGTAATATCAGAGTCACCAGGTGATAGTTGTTGAGGAAGGTCACTGGGCTCTTCTTGGGCACCAGAATCATGGATGTCCTTTTCAACCAGGTGCCAACCTCCGACCATTGTAGCGAGAGATTGAAGATGTCTGCAAAAATTCCAACCAGTTGGTTCACAATGGTTTTAAGGGTAGGGCCAGGCACACCATCTGAGCTGGATGCTTTATGAGGATTCACCCTCCTGAAGGCTCTGTTCACATCAGCTTCAGAAACTGCAAATAAAGATTTTCTGGGGGCTATGGGAGCTCACGAGATTCTTCATTCTTTTCTCTTTCGAAGTGAGTATAGAAGGCATTGAGCTTTTCTGTGAACCGAGTTACTTATTCCACAAAAATATATTAATTCAAGAATCATACAGCCAGAGTACCTTAAAAGTGGGTTTTGCTCTTCTAATTTTTCATGAGATGTATTTTCTGATAGCAGCTATTTGTTCTCTATATTGCAAGTGCACCAAGGTATATCATCAATCCTGATAACCAGTGGTCAACGAGGGGCATTCACTCATTTGAAAAGTTTTTTGCCAACAGAATTTTAAAACAAACATTTTAAAAAACTGTGAAGATGGCTTCTCGCCTTTTGAGTGCCTTCTCTGTGGTTTTCACACATTCCCATCCCAGTCAATTTTCATTTGTGATAAAAGTTGTAAATTTTGCTCTAGACTGTCATTATTACCAGGATGAAATTACATTAATTTCTGACCACTCTCAGCTGTAAAAAATCTTCCAATTATTAGAGGTGGGAACTCATATTTTCACATTTCTAATAAAATTTTAATTTAACTAGGTAATAATAATTATTGGAAAATAATTGAATTGTTATCAAATACAAAATACTTTCCTGCAGAAATGAAGTCAAATCCAAACAATGGCTGAAAGACCTCAAGAAGTAACCACCCATTTAAAAAAAATATTTAACAAGTGTTACTTTAAAAAAGATTTATGGTTTGCTTCCATGGATACACCTCCTCTAACTCCAGCATCATCACGTGTCAAAGTGATCTGCTTCTCCTAATCCCAAGTACCAGTAAGAATTTCAGCAACAAACCCTAATAATTTTAGGGGTGCAGCCTGTAAACCTAATCAGTCCTTAAGGGCAATTTTAGGGGTGCAGCCTGTAAACCTAATCAGTCCTTAAGGGCAATTTTAGGGGTGCAGCCTGTAAACCTAATCAGTCCTTAAGGGCAATTTTAGGGGTGCAGCCTGTAAACCTAATCAGTCCTTAAGGGCAATTTTAGGGGTGCAGCCTGTAAACCTAATCAGTCCTTAAGGGCAATTTTAGGGGTGCAGCCTGTAAACCTAATCAGTCCTTAAGGGCAATTTTAGGGGTGCAGCCTGTAAACCTAATCAGTCCTTAAGGGCAATTTTAGGGGTGCAGCCTGTAAACCTAATCAGTCCTTAAGGGCAATTTTAGGGGTGCAGCCTGTAAACCTAATCAGTCCTTAAGGGCAATTTTAGGGGTGCAGCCTGTAAACCTAATCAGTCCTTAAGGGCAATTTTAGGGGTGCAGCCTGTAAACCTAATCAGTCCTTAAGGGCAATTTTAGGGGTGCAGCCTGTAAACCTAATCAGTCCTTAAGGGCAATTTTAGGGGTGCAGCCTGTAAACCTAATCAGTCCTTAAGGGCAATTTTAGGGGTGCAGCCTGTAAACCTAATCAGTCCTTAAGGGCAATTTTAGGGGTGCAGCCTGTAAACCTAATCAGTCCTTAAGGGCAATTTTAGGGGTGCAGCCTGTAAACCTAATCAGTCCTTAAGGGCAATTTTAGGGGTGCAGCCTGTAAACCTAATCAGTCCTTAAGGGCAATTTTAGGGGTGCAGCCTGTAAACCTAATCAGTCCTTAAGGGCAATTTTAGGGGTGCAGCCTGTAAACCTAATCAGTCCTTAAGGGCAATTTTAGGGGTGCAGCCTGTAAACCTAATCAGTCCTTAAGGGCAATTTTAGGGGTGCAGCCTGTAAACCTAATCAGTCCTTAAGGGCAATTTTAGGGGTGCAGCCTGTAAATCTAATCAGTCCTTAAGGACAATTTTAGGGGTGCAGCCTGTAAACCTAATCAGTTCTTAAGGGCAATTTTAGGGGTGCAGCCTGTAAACCTAATCAGTCCTTAAGGGCAATTTTAGGGGTGCAGCCTGTAAACCTAATCAGTCCTTAAGGGCAATTTTAGGGGTGCAGCCTGTAAACCTAAATAGTCCTTAAGGGCAATTTTAGGGGTGCAGCCTGTAAACCTAATCAGTCCTTAAGGGCAATTTTAGGGGTGCAGCCTGTAAACCTAATCAGTCCTTAAGGGCAATTTTAGGGGTGCAGCCTGTAAACCTAATCAGTCCTTAAGGGCAATTTTAGGGGTGCAGCCTGTAAATCTAATCAGTCCTTAAGGACAATTTTAGGGGTGCAGCCTGTAAACCTAATCAGTTCTTAAGGGCAATTTTAGGGGTGCAGCCTGTAAACCTAATCAGTCCTTAAGGGCAATTTTAGGGGTGCAGCCTGTAAACCTAATCAGTCCTTAAGGGCAATTTTAGGGGTGCAGCCTGTAAACCTAAACAGTCCTTAAGGGCAATTTTAGGGGTGCAGCCTGTAAACCTAAACAGTCCTTAAGGGCAATTGCATAAAATAGATTTTACAGGTTTGCCAGAAAGGTTTCGTCTGGGTGATGATTTTCAATATGGCTACAAAATGTGGATGAAATAGAGAAAGGTTTTCTTATTCAGGACATCATTACAACCTGAGAAAAATTACCAGTCGTTGGGCTGCATTGAGCAGTAAGTGCTATGACTAGAGATGTTCTCAGGAATTTATACTTGAGCTCCATATTCACAATAAATCAAACATTTAGCTGAAAGTAAGAAATATCATAAGTCCAATTTTGCTGAAGGCAATAAAGAGATGCATTGTAAGTGGAAAAACTATAAAGTGGCTTTAAGAGGAAATGAACAGGTGGAGGGAGTGAATGAGTGAGAACATGACAATTGGGAATATAATGAAGGAATATGTGAGGTGATTCATTTTGCATCATAGAATACAACTAATGGTTAAAAAAAAATTGGGTATTATGAATATTCAAAAGGGGATGTAGATGTGCTTCTACATAAAGTCACACAAGGCCAACATGCAGTTTTAGTAAGTGATCAGGACAAATGGAATGTTTGCTTTAATTTTGTGAGGATTTAAATAACATAGTAGCAAAGTCTAATTGCAACTGCATATGGCCTTGGTGAGAGTCCACATGTGGAACACTGCATACATTTTTGGTGTCCTTACAAAAGGCAAAATATACTTAACATAGACAAAGTGCAGTGAACACTCATATAACTGGTTACAATGGTGTTTTTTTAGTATGAGCTAGACACTACAACAGTTTTTGTTAAAGGTTAAAAGGATGCAAGGAGATCTCATCAAAACTTAAAAAGATTCTTGAAGAAATAATGCTCTCCTGACTGAGGAACCTATGGTTTTAAGATAAGTTGTAAGCAGTTTAGGTCTGAGATGAAAGAAATTTCTTCACTTAGAGAGTGGTGAACTTTTGGAATTTTCTACCACAGAGAAAGTTTGATAGATTTCTGGGACTTAACGGAATCAAGGATTATGGGGTTAGAGCTGGAAAATAGTGCAGTGGTACAAGACCAGCCAAGATCTGAATGCTTTGGAAAAGATTCAGAAGATATTTTCCTGAACTGGAGTATGTTATATTATAGGTTGAATTGATATGGATTCTTTTCTGTTGAGCATCAGAGGCTGCAGGACGACCAGATGGAAGTATATGAAATTATGTGAGGCATAATTTTTTCCAGGATGGAAAGATCAAATATGAGAGAGCATTGGTTTAAAGTGAAGGGAGGGGGAAATGTATAGGGTATTTTCAAGGCAAGTTTTTGTTTTTACACAGAGCGCAGAGTGGTAGGTGCCTGAATCACACTGCCATAGGAAGTAGCAGAGATAAAGATGAGACCAAATTTTAAGTCATTGAGACAGACACATGAACCGACAGGGAATAGAGAGACAAGGTCTAAGTGCAGGCACATTGTATTAATTTAGATTGACATCATGGTCAGTGGGTCAAAGGGTCTGTTCCGATGCAGTACTGTTCTTCATTTTATATTCTAATGGAGGAGAGGTATGTGGCCTCATCTGTTCCAATATTTTATGTTCCTAACAAGGAATATGTTGCAATATCTACTGTACATTGTACATCATCAAATAGTAAGAGAAGCTTCAAGCAATGGGACAACTTGTTCCACTTTGCACTAAAGTTATTTTTATACGCAAAATCACATTGATGCTTACACTGTATCTATATAAGTAAGAATATTCTCAATGTTGTTCAGCCACTGCATACTTCAATTTTGTACTATTCCTTCATGAACAAATAATTCCTACATTTAAATAGCACATCAGCTGCAATGAAGTATAATCGAAGAATATGATTTTTATTATAAAACACAAAATTCAATCACAAGCAATTATAGATTCTAAAAACATGTTTTCACACAGTTGCATTACTAATTAATCAATTTTGTCCAAAAGAATGCTTTGCATTAGTGTAATGTCACATTAACTTTAAAAATTGTAAAGTTAATTAAGTAAATTTTAATACAGGGTGAATATTCTCATGTATCTATCTAATTAATAATATTCTTCTTAGATCACATTAAACATTTCCTGCTACTGCTCACAAATTAATCGATTAAACTGAAATGCACTCTAAGTTGGTAAAAACACAAAATGCTGGAGGATTTTTAAAATTTTTTTGACATACAACACAGTAACAGGACATTTCAGCCCATGAGTCCGCGCCGCCCAATTTACATCTAATTAACCGACCTCCAGTACATTTTGAACAGTGGAAGAAAACTGGAGCCCCCAGGGAAAACCCACACAGACATGGGAAGAACATGCAAACTCCTTACACACAATGCAAATTTGAACCTCAGATCACTGGCACGTGAAAGGTGTTCTGCTAACCACTATGCCAACCGTGCCATCTCTATATAATTAACGTTTCATGTCTTAATGCTGCGAAAGACCTGCTAAGTTCCTCCACCATTTTTTGTTTTTTCTACAGTCATGGCATTTGCAGACATTTGTGTTTCACTGAACTCCAATAATAATTTTTGTTTAGATCCATCTCATGGAAGTTCCAAGCAAACAGTATCTTAATTAACTTCTTAAATTCATCACCCTTTAAATCCACTTCAATTTTGATTCTCTAGTTGCAATAAAATTTAGATTATCGAGGACTATTTCCACATGCCCTGGAATTTACAGTTTTACAATGACAAACATTTTTTTCTGTCAATAAGGTAGAAAGAGTAACATCTGTTATTGTTGTTAGCATTTTAATGAGAAAGAAAATTACAATTAGACTTCAGGAGCCAAATTGCAGAAGATTCTAAAATGTAATCCTGAGGCCACAATTAACAGTTAAAACTAGATCATCATCTCATTACATCAAGAGTTCCAAATGTGACTGCAGAAATTATCATTTTTTAAATAATTCCATCCATTATTTTTAGGATATCAGAGAATTGTGGAACATTGCAGAAAGCCTTTCTTCCCATTTAGCACGTGTTACCTCTGAAAATCTAGCCAAATAGTCTCCATCTTCTCCACTTTCTCCTTATTTCAACATCAAGTAAACACCCCTTTTGAATGTAACTTGAGAATCCGCTTCTTATGTCATTCTAAATCACAAGTCTGATTTCTTTTTCATCCTTGTATGTACATCATCTAAAGCACACATGTCAAACTCAGGCCCACGGGCCAAATTTGGCCCGTGATATAATTATATTTGGCCCACAAGATCATATCAAATATGTATTAGAGCTGGCCCGCTGGCCGCCGTGCCAGTATAGCGCATGCACAGCTAATACTACAAATCCCAGAATGCTTTGCAAATGCATTGGCGCCGGCCCGTCAGCCCGCTAATCGCCCCCACCTCTTCTCTTTACTTTCATTAGCATCTGTGACCTGTCGCCCAACTCACATGTAATAAACCCCTTACGAAAAATGGCCAAACGAAAGACAGAAAACAGGACCTTTCAAGACAGGTGGGAGGCAAACTCTGACCCCAGAGTTTGATGAACTTGCATCTAAGAAGAGATGCCAAGTATCTGGTTTAGACCCAGGTGCATCAGAGTAAATCACAGTGTAGCAAGCTAAGCTTGGATTAATATTTTCTTTGGTTAACTTTGGATTGTTCATAGTTGAAAGATTGGATTCTCATTGAAGCAAGTTGTTATTTTTTTGACTTGTTGGCTTGTGAAAATAAATACATTTAAAAGGAGCTTAAAGGCTATAGAGAAATATTATTTATTGAATATTTTATTTCTCATTTGTTAATGCTTCTTCTGGAAAGAGTTTAACCAAAACTATTATTAAACATTTATTTTAATAAGAAAAAGTTTAACATTACATATGTTGAAAGAAGAGAAAACATGCAGATGTTGTTGAAAATTTTCAATAAATATTTAGTTTGGCCCACGACTTAGTCCAAGTTTTTAATTTTGGCCCTCTGTGAATTTGAGTTTGACACCCCTGATCTAAAGCATCATCATTTATTTGAATCATCTTAAAATTATTTAATTTGTGTTATCTTTATTCTTTCTTCATTCCAAAATGTGACACTCCATAGAAATGTCTGAAAACATAACTGATTATCTTTGAAGTATAGTAATGACTCTTAAGAAGGAAGAAGTAATGTTGGAAATGCAGGTTCAGGGAATGTTAACGGATAGAGAAAAATAAAGTGAATTAATATTATAGATGTCTGAAATGAACTAATGGAATTATTCAATGTCATATGTTCTAAGAAATAGTGAAAAAAAAACTTGTTTTGTGTGCCATATATGTACAATAGACTGTGTAACAAAAAAATACATAGTATATTGTTACAGAAAAAGCATTCTGATGAAACAGTGCTAAAGCATCATGGTTTTACTCATAAGAGGTGCATTCAGTAGTCTGATAACAGCAGAGAAGAAACTTGAATCCGGTGGAGTATGTTTTCAAACTCATGCATCCTCTGCCGAAAGGAGTGGGGGAGGGGGGCGGGGGAGAAGAAAGCGTGATAGGGGTATTGGGTATAGAACTCTTCATCTATTCTTCTGCATGGATACATAGCAGCCTTTTGATTTAATTGTTAAATTGTACAATTTCAGGTAATTTGAATTATTTGTTTGTATCAGGACTGGCTTGTTCCACTGAAGATTCCTGCAATTGCAATATTGGCTTAACCATTACCACCACATGATTTGTTGAGCATTTCCTACAGCTCTTAGGAATATCTTTTTGAATTTTATATTCCCTTAATTATATCTGTCCCATTAATCTATTAACTGGATGGCTTCATACATCTTAGTACGTGGCAACCTTGACCTCACCCTATTAAAGATACCATCTTTGTCTAATATATTTCTCCCTCATTCTTTTTGCTAATTTAAACTAATTTGTATCTCTCTTTTCCAGGTCTGGCCAAGGTCTTTGACCAGAAATATAATTTTGTTTCACTTTCCCAAGATACTGCCTGATATAGTAAGTTTTCCAGCATTTTCTGTTTTTATTACAAACTAATCCTATCATTAAGCAAAGTCCCCAGTTCCTTGAGTAACAGAATCAAAATTGGGCTCAACATGAGGAAAATACCAGCTTTACTCCACCAGATGGACTTTGGAAAATGTGCTCAATGTTAGTTGCACTGCAAAAGAAGTAATTAAAACCATTCTTTAGTTGATTTCATTTTGTGATGACATAAAAGCATCAGATGACATCCTCTACAGGGTTATGTATATTCCACCTGAAATATGGGCTAATTTAACAATCTTCTCAAAACCATATGCTCCTTCCTCAAAGAAGCAGCAAGGGAAATTCAAAGCACACTGCATTGGTCTATCCAGACTTCACCATTTTTTAAATCAGGAATAATATTAGTTATCCAAAATCCACATATGTGCTATGAGGATCTTCAGAGAACAGACAGCAAAAAAGGCACCACAGATACACTAATCTATTTGTTGCAACCCTAAGACACTGGAGCTCAATTTTTGTCAAATACATTTGTATAATAACAGACATAAATACTTGTTTCAAACCAGGCAGTAGAGCAGGGGATAGAATCCAATTCCTTATTTTATTTTTTTCCATTTGTGGTGCGCTGAGGTAGCAGTGAGCAAGCACAAAACTCGAAAGACTGTACAACAGGCTTTATTCAGATAAAAGTCTGAACACCAGTTCATGCTTCGGTGGCTCCCGTGTGACTGGCTTAGAAGGAGCCAGCTCAGGTCTATTTTCAGGTTGGCTGATTGACAGCCGGCCAGATGGAGTCAGCCCCCAGGGGGTCTGAGTCAGTCTTTCGGTGGTCATCCTGCAAGTAAGAGATTGCCCCCTGGAGTAGGCTGGTGGTGGTATCACCACACCTTATTTGAAGTAGTTGGGAAATTCATAGAACTAAAAATGAGTTTATCAAAATGAAGTTTGATGTCAACTCATAGTTGTATCAAATACATCAGACATCTGTTGAATTTCCTTTATGCATACAGAAAACAAAGGTTGTAAATTGAGCCCTAATTTATGAATAGATGATTTGCAGATTTCAGGAAAATTAATATACTTTTCCCTGCAAAAATATGAAGAATCATAAATAGAAGATGGCAAAAGAAACTAAAATGTCCAAGTTGAAAACATGTCGATGTCAATAAAAATATTGAAAAAGAAAAAAGAGAACAACATTCCTAAATGAATTTATAAAATGCCTTTAAAGAAACTTGCAGGGTTGACTGCAGCTGTTCAATGTAAAAATGGATAAGGGATTCTGTTGATTCATAGCATTCATACTTCAGGATCAACTTCTTTCATGCTACTTTATAGACCCCGCCATATTTATAATACAATTCATCATGATCTCATCTGCAAGAATTCTATCCTGCAAAGGATTCTGCTCAAACCAGAATTCCCAATTCTTGATTGATTATTTTTCCTCTCTGTATTGCACAGATAGTTTGTTCACATTTCTTTATTTGTTGACATGTGTACGTGGTGGACAGTTTTTTTTTGCTCTACTAACAAGTGGTAATTCTGCCTCGCCCGCAGGATAAAGAATCTCAGGGTTGTATCTGATGACAATGAATATGAAATCTTCCCATTCCTCCAATCTTGGGTGCATTAAATTTAAAAAGTAAATCTCACACTTATTCTACAAACAACTTTGCAATCCACGTCAATTATTTATTCTAACCCTGCAGACCCCACTCTGACCTTCATTCATTTCCAAGTTCTCATGATCGTCTACGAGCATTTTATTATTCTAACATCATCCCTGGCCGCTTTGAGAACTACTATCATTCAAAAAGCTTCCGGTCGCGAAGCCATGCAACTGAGCCCACCAATGAAATATGGGGATTACAGTGGTCAGAAGAGGAGGAAAAAATGAATTGCTTTTATATTTGACACCGTGCAACAGTCATCTCAATGAGCAGGAATTGGAGCTTCGTGTTCAACCCCCCAAAAAGCATAAGAGCGCTAGATTGGATTAAAAGCAATTTTTTTTATATAGATTAATATGCAATTAGTTGCCAACACCGTAGAAAAGAATCGACTTGTATTTTAAACATCTGGAGAAATATTTGAATATTCAAATTTCTGGATTCAACCGAGAATTACATTCCAAACCGTCTTTGAGGGAGAACTGGTTTCTTGAACATGCGATTCGGGATGTGAACGGAGTTAGATTGTATCCGGCATTTGATCAGTCAATGAGGGATGTAAATGTCTGGCACCAATACTGCTTTGACGCCCGTCACGATATATATATATTTTTTTTAATTTATATTATATAAAAATTAGGAAACCTTTCTCCTCAGAATGGGTGAGATACCGAACATCAAGTAGAGATCGTTCAGCCTGAACTTTTATTTTCTATTGCAGCCCAAGCGTCCTTTTCAAAGTTTCCACTATTTATTCTCAATTTTAATTGAAATAATTTTGGTTAATTAATAAACAATAACTCATTCCGGCGTGCCGATATCTAACTATGCGTATTACATTTCTTTTATGACCAAGATGGAAGGGGGTCGATTTTAAACGTGATTAGTTGAATTTGCTGCTTGTTAGCATTTTGCTCACTACAGCGCTGCTTCCTCCATGAAATGTACGATTGCTAAATACTACAGAACGCAGTCGATTAAATGTGCTATCAGTTGATCCAGTATAATTATCGTTTTAAACAACTCACTGATAATTGCATCAGACGGAATCAAGCCCCCAACAGAATTTAAGCCAGTATCGGAAGTGAGAGCAAAGAACAAGTGAGAAGTTCCGTCAGCGGGATAGGGGGTTGGAAGGGGGATTTGATATTTTGGGTTGTGGGTGGAGGACGGTTTGCTGGGTCGGCCAACACTTACTGCCCATGTTTAATTGTCCTTGTAGAACTGCCTTTATAGTATATAAAGGTACTTTATGGTTGAGTTGAGAACTCCAGGACCTTCAGAGCCAGCACAGGGATTATTATGCATAGAGAATGCCCTCCATCCTGTGGGCAGTGGGGCAAGCAGCAACAAGGACTTCTGATTTCTGCATTTATCCTCAGAATCAGAAATTATTGGTCATGAACATGTCATGAAATTTATTGTTTTGCAGCAGTATTACAAGGGTTTTTTTTTTAAAACACAAAAGGTGCAGAATTGCCTGCTCATGATTTTTTTTAAGTGAATTTACCTCTATGCTGACGACCAAAAATGTAGATTGCATGGAGCTTTTATGCAGGGGTGAATTGCGAGCCGGTTCCGAAGCTGAAGGAGGCACCACCCGCCACTGTAACGTCAAACATGTGTGCCAGGAAGGGAAAACAGTGTGGTGCACTGTTAGCCAGAATCAGACACACACAAGGTAAAGACTGTACAACAGGCTTTAATCCACAAAGACTTCCACAGAGCCAGGCTGGCTATTGCTGGAGTAACTCTGAGTGAGCTTCAGGAGGCTGGTGCAGGCTTATATCACGGTGGTGATTGACACCTGACTGGGTGGGGCTTGATCCATTCAGCTTGACTGATTGACAGTCGGCCAGGTGTTGTCTTGTCCCCTTACACTCCTGCAGGTACAGGTGTTGCCCCCTGCAGTAGGCCGGTGGTGTACTACCACAAACAGCCTATACTGAAAATGGTGACTGAAGAGAGCAGGTATGAGTGCTAGTGGAGATCTGTGCCAGTAGTCTTAGGACTCGGGCAGATCTTCTGTGCAATGTAATCACTTTTTTTGACCAAATGGGTCCTTTAAAATTCAAGCTCTTCGATCGCGACTGACGCCAAATCATCAGCCCTCCCCTTTGAAGCCACATTCAGCAGTAATCCTTTTATGGAGGAGGTGGAGCAACTTCACTCCACCTCTAAGTCCTATCCCTCCTCTCCCCCCCCCCCTCCCCAGGCAGATAGAAGATGGAGCAAGTTCTCCTTCGAACTTTTTATGGAGGTAAATTAAGCAATTTAATAAGTCTTTACAATCCCTTTTTTTTCCAATATAAAAGGGTCTACGGTGCAAACATTTATACAAATCATCTTACAAAATAAATAAAAATAGTGCAAGAAAAATAAAAAGTTAGAGTACGGCAGTGTCTGTCTTCATTGTTCATTCAGGAATCCGATGGCAGAGCGGAAGAAGCTGTCCTTGTGCCACTGAGTCCTCATCTTCAGGTTCCTGATGGGCAGGTATATCCAACTTACTGAGTTCCATAATTCCAGGTCATTATCACTTCTACTTCTGTTGAAAACCACTGTTGATGTGGCCTTTTTTTAAAACTGCGATATTCATCTAGGGCCATCTCTGTTTCATTTCTGGCTCCAGAGATGTTGAATATATTTCCAGGTCAGAATAGCTAGAGGAGGAATCTGTTGCCCTTTCTTCCTGGTGGCAGAGGTGAGAGGTGCAGCTATTGGTCCAGCTTCAGCAAATACCGACGATCTTGCAGACAGCAGATATTGGTGACGGAAGGAATGAAACTTCGGGATGGGAGGAACAAATGGCCTACTTTATCCCGTATGGCGCTGAACTTCTTTAGAGTTGTGGAGGTACACTCACCAAAGCAGGTGGAGAGAATTCCGTCACACCCTGACATGTGCATTGTACATTGTGGAAAGGTGAGTCATAAGATGAGCCAGTCATTACAAAATTCTGATCCTATCTTGTACCCAGGATATTTATGTGACTGGCACAGCTGAGCTTCTGGACACATGACTCCCCAAAAGGACAGGACAATGAATTGTAATGCTCTACTCACTGTCAGTCTCTGATTCAAGAAACAGCTCTTTACCTTCTATTTAAAAAATTTACAGTGTTCTGGATTTGACCAATCTTGGACATAACAAAGATGCAGTGATCGCCATTCAGATCAAGAACATTTTTCCACAGAGCCTTGACAAGGGAAACTTCTAGTCAGGACTATTTGAATTTGATGCCCTCTACAGGAGGTCTGTTCACTAGAAACCAACTTTTGAAAACAAGTCTAAGATTGTAAAGCAGGAAGCAGAAAACCCAGAAAAAGTAAGTCGAAAACTATTCAGAAATCAAAATAAAGGCTGGGCACACATGAAATTAGGGGAAAGTCAACAGAACAATTAAAAAAAGACTTTTTAAGGAAAATGCTCTTTTATTCCATCTTCATTTTAAATTTTTTCCCGAACTACAGGCATTTCCCTTTTTAGGGACAGAAAAGTAATAATTTCATTGACTTCAGTTATTTCTAATTCAATATCACCTATTGTAACATGCCTGAAGCAAGCTACAAGAACCACTGTAGCAAACAAAATAATCAAAGTGTATCATGCAGTATTGCACTTAAAAAAAAGGGAATAATTTATCAAATAAATTCAGGGTGGAGAAAAATGTTTATTGCAAATATCATAAACTGAATCATATGCAAAGATTAGGTGAATCGAGCAACTAGGTACTTTGAGAGATCAGAGGGTCTTTATTATAGCAAGAATATTGGGAAGAACAAGAGGGCATAAGTTAAGGGTAAAGGGGCAAAACTTTAGGTGAAATATTAAAGGATGCTTTTTCACTCAGAGAGTGGTGGCAGAATGGAATGATCTTCCAAAAGAGATAGTTGTGGCAGGGTCTCTTCTGTCATTTAAGAGAAGGTTGGTTGTGAGGGGTTGGAGGGTTATGGGCGGAGAGCAGGAGGGGGAAGCTAGTGGAGTTGTTCAAGTGAACCGGTGTGGACTTGAAGGGCCGACATGGCCTTTTTCCACGCTGTAAACAGTTATATGGTTATGGTCTGAATAATTATGCAATCAGTGTGGAAGCCCTAGTGGATCTAGCATAGGGGTTATTATGCAAATGGAATAGGCGCCACCCTGACTGCAGAGGGGAAAACATCAATAGCACAGGGACTTCTGTATTTATCTGCAGATGAGCAGGTATATTTAACTTATTGAATTCCATAATTCCAGGGCATTATTACTCTAATATTATATTGACAGAACAACTGTTCTGTCAATTTTTACTACTATTTTCATCCATTCTGTTTCATTTCTGGCTCCCCTGACTACCCTTCTTACATTACACCATCATGTGTATTATTACTCAGTCTCCACCTCCTTTCATTCTATCACAAACTTTATCTTTTCTCTCTTCTCTCAGCTTTTGTACTTCCAAAAATCTGTTACAATTTTAAAGATTAACTATTTTTCACTTCGCAAATGTGCAATAATGTTTTAGTTTCCTGGATCACAAAACAACAAACTGCTCAAGGAACTCAGTGGGTTGACTCGAATCTGTGGAGAGTAAGTGGGAATCTGTGGGGGCAATGGGGGGTGGGGGGGGTGGGAAGGGTTATCCCAAGTTCCAATTTGAATGCCATTTCAACCCCCCTTCCCATACCAGGCTGTCCACATTCAGCCTTCTCCACTGTCAGAGTGAGGTTCAATGAAAACTAGAGGAACCATTCCACATATTCCACCTGGGTAGCCTGCAACCCAACAGTATGAAAATTGAATTTTGCAATTTCAGATAACTCTTACCTCCTGTGTTCCACTTTCTCTCCCCTTCAAATCCGCCTATTTTTGTTCCCTTTCCCATATTTTCACCCCTTCCCTGCTGTGTCCAGGCATTTTCATTTTCATCCCTCTCGCCTCCTGGTTCCATCCATCCACTAGTTACACATCTCATCCACTGATCTCCCATAATGGTTTCTATCTGCTTTCACCCCCCCCTCCCCCATTATCACCTTTTTTCAGCCCTGGTAGCCTGTGTATTCCCACTTATCAACCTCCACAATAGTCTCCACCTTCACCCTCCCTCCCTCTACCTGTTCTTTTTTTCTTCTTTGCTGCTTTCACCTGTGGCTCCATGTCCATCATTTCTCAGCTCTCCTCAGTTCACATATCACCTATTGACTGTCGCACCCCTCCCCCTCTCCTCTTTACACTGGCAGTCTTCCTTTCACTCTCATTCCTGATGCAGGTTCTCAACCTGAAACGTTGTCAAAAATTCCTCCCCACCCCAATATATGCTGCTCATCCTACTGAGTTTCTCCAGCAATGTTTTTGCAGCAATATGTTATGTTTTCGTTTCAGATTCATAGCATCTGTATTTTTAAAACATTTGTTTCAATTCTATCTTGTAGTTTCCACTAAAAGAGTGAATATATACAGGGTGAGGGCATCCCTAGTACTGGAAACATTCACTCCCATTTTGCAATTAAACCTCCTTGACATTCATTTTGCAGGATCTCTACATTGCTAAATTGAATAAAAGCGAGAGATAAAGTGGATTACAGATCTTTTTCAGGCCTGTACTTCATGATTTTATTTTAGTTCACATCAATAATATAATCTTCTTTTGATGTCTTTCCAGCTCTATTCCCACAATTGCATTAACAAAAATGTTATTTGCAACATGCTCTAATTTAATGAAGACTCCTGATCTCCTGAAGAATCATCACTGAGGTTAATTTCACCAAGCAGCCTGAATCATCTCATTTCTCCATCAGAAATAAAAAGTTTATGATATTCTGCTACAAGCAGGTCCATTTGTAAGATATCTACCCTGAATTAATTTGTACAAAAATTACTAATGTGATAGTACAAAGTACATAATAGATTCTTAAATGTTTGAATTAACATTTAGTAATTTCATTATCAGTTAGGGTTAGATTCAAAAGTGGTGTGCATCACCTCGGCATCATATAACCATATATAACCATATAACCATTTACGGAGCAGAAACAGGCCATGTTGGCCTTTCAAGTCTGCACCTGTTCACTGATTTGTCAAAGATACTCTGGTTTGACTGCAAAAAAGCTTCATTGCTCCCCTCCAAACTCAATAATTGTCATCCTGCAATCTGAATAGTGCTGCAATGTTAGGCCTGTTTTAATGCTGAGAACAACAAAATGGTACTGACACAGCTTGTTCCTGAATCCCTTTTTGTGACTAACTTTGATCTCACAGTTTTCTCCTGGAATAATATGCAAATAATTTTGCAGCACCCGGCCTTCAATCTAACAGGACTACCAGATTTTCAGATTTATAAGATCAATGATACCCTTCAACCAGTTACATGCAAGGTTATCACTATCAACACTAATTTGTTTCAATAAATGAGCATGTTCACCAATTTGAATAGTTGAGGGAGAAGTGGGTTGGGACTGGTTTGCATAGCAAGTTGCCAATTGGATGAAGGTAAACAAGAAATCCGTGGATGCTGGGGTTCTAGTGCAGTACACAAAAAATATCTACCAATCAGATTACCTTGTTTTATGCCTATGAAACATAAGCATTACATATTATAAAATTGAATTACCTTCACTCAAGTTCTCTGAAGGGGACACCTGACAAAAGACCTAAAATTGCAATGAAACAAAAATACTTGGATCATGCAGTTTATTTAAGATTCAAGGTTCCTTTTATTGTCATGTAATAATACAAAAAATGTAAAATGTGAAATTTCCTTCTGCATGCCAAAAGGCAAACAAAGAGGTGACATTAACATTGTCTGGCACCTCTAATAGTAAAAGAATGAGAAGCAAAAGAGAGTCCCTTCATAGAAACTGTGCATCTGATGATTTACCTCTAGGCTCCCACAACCTCTGCAGCCACTCAGACCCACAACTAATTAATTGGCAACCCGAGCTACAGATCCAAATCTCCAATACGATCAGGAAGCTTTCAGCACCCGAGACCCTTCAGGAGCCCTTCTTTCTCCCAGCACCTTCTCAAAACCCAAGGCATAGACTGGTTCCCATGAGCTCCACCAGGCTGTAGAGAGTGTGGGTCCTTCGACCGCATTACCAGAAGCCCGCAAGCTGTTTGGGTCCTTTAGCCACTCAGCTTCTCACTGGTACGCTGCCATGGTCACTGTCTGACAGGGTTGTCTCCTATGCTTCTCCCCCTCAACAGGGGATATTTTCCTTGTTTCTAGTGCCCTGTGCTGGTCCACTGCTCTCCAGTAATCTGCAAACCCTCGTGGTATGCCCACGTGGGGCACAGACCCCGCTATTGCAGGATTTTTTTTTAAAAAAACAACATTAGCTCCTTTACAGAACCATAGGCATCTCGACCAGGCAGTAGAAGACTGCAGAGTAGATTCACATCTCCACTACCCTCTGTCTGGGTCCGCACCAGCAGCAGTGCTGCCATTTTTTGTGAATCCCATTGATCTCATTTGAAACATTAACAACAGTGACATGGTCATATGATGGTCAGCAAAGAGGTACAAAAGAATATGTAATAGGAATACTGAAACCATGCCATATAATATACATAATGGCAGCAATGACAGCTTCACTGCATTTACATTGGTGCAAAAAATCTCATTGATGATCTTAGAGCAGAGACAGTAGTTGCAATTATGGTATTATTGCAAACACAAAAATGTGGTTGAAGGAAGGACAGGACCAGCTGCTCAATGATCTGAAGTATAGAAATTCCATATACATTACAAGAGAAGCCAGGTAATGTGGGTGGAGTCCTAATAATTACTTCTCACCTGTATTCACTGAGGAAAAGATTTGGAGATGGTGAGTTCAGGGAGAGGTACATAAGTAATCTGAAAGCACGTCAGTATTAAAAAGGAGGAGGTGCATAAGGGTTGATAAATCTCTAAGGCCAAGTGAGATTTATCCCAAGTTCCTATGAGAAGCAAGGCCAGATAGATGGGTTTCTGATCAATACCTTTGTAACCTTGATGGCTACAGATAAGGAACCAGAAGACTACAGAGTATTTAACATTATTCTTTCATTGAAGAAGGGCCACAGGGAAACTGCAGAATGATAGCATTGTTAGTGGTAGGAAAATTCAAAAAAATTCTGAGACAAGAATTATCTACATATATAAAGCCAAAAGCTGATAAGAAATAGGTGGCTAAATGAAGTAAAACACGAAAGTCTGCAGACACCGTGGTTGAAGTAATAACACAATGCTAGAGAAACTCAGCGGGTCAAACAGTGTCCTTGATAAAGGGCTCAAGCCCAAAATGTCAGTTAGGTATGTTTATCTTTGCTATATAAATTACACTGTTTGACCTGCTGAGTTCTCCAGCATTGTGTTTTTTCTTCAGAGGGGTAAATCCTGCAATCACTAATTATTTTTTTGAGGAGGTAACTACACACACTGCAAACACACATACCAACAATGCATATACATTGTACTTGTATTCAAATATTAAAATAAATAAATAGAGAGTCTATTTGAGCAGTTATTCAGTCATTCAGCAGACTTTGTGTTCATGGGAAGAAACTGTTTCTCAGCCTACTGTTTCAGGCTCTGATACTCCTGCATCTCTTTCCTGATGAAAGCAACTCAAAGATGTTAGGGGTCCTCAGTGATTATCTATGCCTTCTTTAGACAGTGATCCTAGTAAATCCCATCATTGTGGGGGAGGGAGACACCAGTGATCCTTTCTGCCGTTCTTATTGTCCTGTGGATTGACCTCTGATCGAATGCTCAGCTGCAACCGTACCAAACTGTGAAGCAACCAGCCAGGATGCTCTTGATAGACGCCCAGCAGAAAGTTAACAGAATGCCCTCCTCAGTCTTCTCAGGAAGTGCAGTCTTTGTTATGCCTTACTGACAAGTGAAGAGATGATTTGTGTCCAGGATAGGTCACTTCTTAAGGGAACTCCAATGAACTTGGTGCTCTCCTCTCTCTGCTACCATCATCAGTGGAACGATTCCATCTGTAGTTAAAATTAAATTGGTTCAATGTCTTGGATGGTGTTCTTTGATGTGTTCGATCACCAGACGCTCAAAGCATTTCATAAAGGTGAAGTTAATGCAACCGGGTGGTAGTAATTGAGGCTTTTTACTGTTGCGCTCTAATAGGTACTGGTTTAATCATGGCAGTCTTGAAATCCATGGGGACAATGGACTACTGCAGTTACGTGATGAAGATTCCCTAAAGACCCCCGTCAGTTGGTCTGCACAGTCCCTCAGTACTTGACCAGTATGTTTCTGGTTCCATTGCCTTGAGTGGGCTCACCTTTGATAGAGTTCTCCACACCTCGGCCACAGCTACGCAGGGTGCCTGTTCATCAAGGGAGCTTTCTTCAGCGTCATCCTGTTAATCTTGTTGAGCCATGCATTGAAGAGAGGCATCATTGTCTTTGACTCACAGGTTGTCTTGTGGTCTGTAATAGTTTTGATCCCTTGCCATGTGGGCCTCATGTCACCAGTGTCACACAGATGCTTAAGGATTTTCTGTGCATGCCCATGCTTTGCCTTCTGGATTGCATGGGAGAGTTCAGCCCTGGCTGATCTTAATGCCGTCTTGTCTCCTGTCCTGAAGGCAACATCATGAGCTCTGAGAAGTGCATGGACTTCTGCAACCAACCATGGTTTCCAGTTAGCCCTGATTGTGTAGCATTTGATCTCCATGACATCCTTGATGAACTTGCTGATGTAGCCAGTCACTGAACTCGTGTACTCCTCGATGTTTAAATGATCGTCGTAGGTGACCACCTCCCTGAAACAGCTCCAAACCATATTCTCAAAGAAGACCTGTAGTGTTGCCATGCCCAAACCCCCCCCCCCACCCCACCCCAACCACCACCTGCCACATCCTGATATCCCTGCAAACTGGGTTTGATTATTTCGCCAATGGTCTGTATGCTGGGGCCTACCTTGTACACACCAGAGATGTTGGTGTACACCCAATCTTGGATGTTCTCTCCTCTAGTGGCAAAGATGACATGCTGGTGAAACCGTGATAGAGAAACTTTCAGGTTGGCATGGTTGAACTTGCCAGCTACAATCATGGCACCATCAGGGGTGGGACATCTGGGCTTCACAGATGGCATCATAAAGTTTCTTTAACACTTCCACCATTTGCTGAAGGTGGAACGTACATTGAGACAATCAGCATGGCCAAAAATACCATGGGCAGAGAGAAGGGTCTGCATTTTTTTTTTAATCTCTGCATATAGCTCTCTAAGTAATGTTGATGAACAGAGGGATCTTGGGGTTCAAGTCTATATTTTCATAAAGAGACCACACAGTTAGGGCAATGAAGAAAGCAGATAACATGCCTGAGACACATAGGAGACTGGAGATTCTGGAATCATACCTGCCTTCATCTGTTGGGACACAGAATATAAAAGTTGGCATTAAACGCGATCAGTTGGAGGAAGTCAGTTGTTCAAGTGGCATCAGTGGGGGGGGGAATGGTCAATGTATTGGGCTGGAACCTTTCATTTAGAGCAGTGGTTTTCAAACTTTTTCTTTCCACTCATATACCACCTATGCCATAGGTGCTCTGCAATTAGCAAGGGATTGCTTAAGTGGGTGAAAAGAATAAGTTTGAAAACCACTGTTTTAATCATACCTAATTGACTTGTTATATGCACGGTTTCACAACTCCAAAGGAAATAGGCCAATGACAATTTTTCTCAAGCAAAATAGTTCAGTAACAATTAGGTCTAGAGCAGTAGTCCTCAACTTTTTTTTCCCTACTCACTTTACACTTTATTTAATCCCTTACTAATTACAGAGCACCTATGGCATAGGGATAACTTAAAATGATATGTGAGTGGAAAGAAAAAGTTTGAAAACTACTGATCTAGATCTCCAGCCTGAAATATTGACCATTTGTGGTCTCCATTGTTGCCTGACCTGCTGAGTTCCTCCAAGAGATTGTGCTTAGCATCAGATCCTAGCGTCTGCAGTCTCCTGTGTCTCTCCAAAAGGTTTGGGTGTTGTGTTGCAATTTTACAGATCATTGGCTAGACCACATTTGGAGTGCAGTCTTTGTTATGCCTTACTGACAAGTGAAGAGATGATTTGTGTCCAGGATAGGTCACTTCTTAAGGGAACTCCAATGAACTTGGTGCTCTCCTCTCTCTGCTACCATCATCAGTGGAACGATTCCATCTGTAGTTAAAATTAAATTGGTTCAATGTCTTGGATGGTGTTCTTTGATGTGTTCGATCACCAGACGCTCAAAGCATTTCATAAAGGTGAAGTTAATGCAACCGGGTGGTAGTAATTGAGGCTTTTTACTGTTGTGCTCTAATAGGTACTGGTTTAATCATGGCACAAGAAGGATGTGCTAGTAGAAGGTACAGAAAAGATTCACCAGGATGTTGTCTGGGAAGGACTTTAGTTAGAGGGACAAATGGCCTTCTCTACATCAGCGAGACTGGGAGATGACTTCACTGAGCAACTTCACTCTGTCCGCATCAGTGTCAAGGATCTCCCAGTGGTCACTCCCATGGTGACATGTCTGACAATGGCCTCATAAACTATCCAACTGACCACCCATAAATTGGAGGAGCAACACTTAATTTTCCATCTGGCACTCTCCAACCAGATGGCATTAAAATCAACTTCTCCAGTTTCTGATAGCCTAATCTTCAATTCCCCTCCCTTCCCATTCCCCTTGTCTTCTTTCCTCCAGTTCTCTACCCTTTCCTTCTCCATTCACAGAGCCATCCCCTCTCCCCTTGTTTGCTGGTGTGTCCTCCCTTGCTTATCCACCTCTTACCTTTTGCCTTTGGGACTGAGCTCCGCCCCTTGTCCCTCCACCCCCCCCCCCACCCCCACCCCACCCACTTAACATTTTGTTTGGGCACCTGCTGAAATTCTGCCATAGATTGATAAAGAGCTCAGGCCCCACCTACTGGTTGTCAATCACTGGCCCGTATAAAGACTCAAGCCGGCACTTTCAGGGGACAGTCAGACATGGAGCCACCAAAGATACTAAGACTGGTGTACAAAGTTTAAGCTAACTAAACCCTGTTGTACAGTCTGTGGACTTTGTGTCAGAATTATTCACACAGCAGCGCTCACAGCTATATAAAGTACATTCTTTGACCAGCTGAGTTTCTCCAGCATTGTGTTTTTACTTCATTCATGGTGTATGCAGACTTTCGTGTTTTAATCAGATAGGATGTTTGTTTTCATTGAAGCAAAGAAGGCCAAGGGGTGATCCGATAGAGCTATACAAGAAGAATAAATAGGGTGGATAGTTAGAATCTTTTTTCACATGGTAGAAGTATCAAAATGAAGAGACAAGATTTAAAGCGAGAGAAATAAAAATTGTAAGTATATTTGAGGGTATTTTTTTTCTACATAGAGTAATTGATATCTGGAACAATCACTTTAAGATCATTTTGGGCGTGCACTTAAATTGGCATGGCATAGAAAGATACAAATGTAATGCAAATGGGATGAGTATAGATGGGCATGGGTGTAGTGGATCCAAGTGGCTATTTCTATCCTGTACAACTCTGACTTTAAACTATCTCTGTAATCCCACTATAAATAAGTGCTTCTCATTGCTGGTGCTCAATGTAGATGTCATCTGAGGCACAGTTGCCTGAAAATTTAATATTTTAAAACATTTTTATTTTCTTTTAATTTTATGTACACAATGTAGAAGCTGATTCTGGCCATTTAAACCCATGCCACCCAATTACACCAAAATTAACCTTCAAACCTTAATGTTTTGGAAGGAGGGAGGAAACTGGAGCACCCAGACAAGGGGAGAACATATAAACTCCTTATAGATGGTGCTGGATTTGAATCCATGTTGTTGGCACTGTAACTGCAATGCTAACTGTGCCGTGATTAGCAATATCTGTTTTTGTTCACTCCATGAATATTCGCAGTCAGTATAAATTGATTTCATCAGATAAATGATATCAGCAGAAAAGTTGTATGATTACTTTGTTTAACTCAATGTTAGAAGAATAAATCAATACAAGTAACTAAATTATAGCATTAGAATCAATAATTAATTATAAATATTTCATTTTCACTGTTTAAGACACTTATTTCACTATATTCAAAGATGTGTTCCTTTAATATCACTAAGGAATAGCAAAAGGATACTTTAGTATTGAGGCATCACCTAATGCTGGCAAAGATAGAAAGGAAAACACCTGCAAGTGGTTATGAAATCAAGGCACAAAATATGTTGGAAACCTTACAGTAACTGCCACTTGACATCTCCATGCTGCTTTCACACTTTATATTTTACTAGTTCAAGTTAACATTACAACTGGTCCAGGATGACATCACTATTTAATGGTAAATTTGATGGTGAAACTTGAAAAGATAAGGCTAAATACAAATGTAGGAAATTCATGAATCTATGCCAGAGAACTCAGTGGATCAAGCTAGATCTATGGAGGCAAAGGGATGGCTGACACTTCAGGTTAAGAGATCAGGACTGAAAGAGTAAAGATAGCCAATATATTGAACTGAACATGAAGAGTGAAGCAGAGGCATGTGGGCAATACGTGAAACCAGATAAGAATAGAAAAAGAATAGGTTTGTGGCTGTTGGACAGATAGAACTTCTCCAGTGACAGGAGATGATGTGAGAGTGAGCAAGAGAGGGACACTTTTAAAGATACCGGTAAAAGATTACTGTTATTAAGTAATTAACTGGAGTCAAAGAAATGGAAGGGAAGCTTGTGGACCAGTAAGTGTGTAACTGGAATTTTGGGGCTTTGACTCCAGAGGCTTCACAGGGAACCTAGTAAAACCCTTAAATCTTTCTCTTTAAACCACTCACACTTACTGTCTTGTAGGCTGGTACTTGAGTCTAAACAAGGTTATTGGCAACAGACCAATTAAATAAAGGCACCAAATTACATCTAATTCAATAATATAAGGATGCAGGGCCAGACAGTGTATGTCGTTGCATAATGTTGGAGTTGGTGGTCCCCATTGTGGTTCCAGGAAACCAGATCTGCAGCAAGTGTTGGCTGCTCAAGAAACTAGGGCTCAAAGTTGATGACCTGGAAACTGAGCTTCAAACACTGTGAGACATTGGTGGGGGTACCTAAACACTCTGTTTTAGAAGGTAGTCACACTCATTGGATTATATGCTTCAAATTTGATCTGTGGTCAAGGAGAAAAGGCATGAGTGCTTGTGAGGCAGGTAGGAATCCAAGAGATAGTGCGGGAGAGCCTTCGCACTTGAGCTCATCCAGTGGATTGGAGATTCTTACTCCGTGTGTGGGCAAGAAGAGGGGCTATAAAAGGATAAACAACCTGACGTGGGAGAATGGGTAAAGAAATCTATTTTCCACATGAGGAGAGAATTCAGAAAGCAGAGATCCACAGGGACTCAAGAGTCCTAGTGCAGGATTCAACTGCTAACAAAATGGACAAAACCCTGTCATCTTGCCATTATCAGTCATGATTGCTCAGTGAAAAACAACAGAAACAGGTTGTTCTGGGAAAATCTTCAATCCCCCTTGTGTGGAGCCAAGCACGTTACAAGGGTGAAGTGATTGCATACATCTTTAGTGAGACATGCCAAGGAAATAATCAATCTTTGCCCTTTTCCTATAAACCATGCAGTACTGAAGCCTGTCTTCAATTTGAATTGCCCTGCGTAAAATCAAATAATTTAAAGTAAATTCAATATTTCTGTTATGAATGGAACATCAGCTATATTTTGAATACAAATATAAATTTGTGGAAGAGGGACTAAAATATTTCAGTTGGTGGTGGTAGCAATTGGAAATCGCATGCTGCATTTACTAGTTAAAATCAATTTAGTCCAAGGGTTTGCATTGCTTATTACGATAACTACATAGCATGAACAAATTATAGTTGGGACCCATTAAATGATGTTCTCTGTCATTCCTTTTTCCTCAATAAGAATCTGAACACTATCCAGTCCGTTATATTAGATTTGGAAAGGGAAAATTGTAAAAAGCCAAAAGTGAAGTTTTTCTTTCATCCGGATGTGAGCAATGTGCTAGAGAGAGGACACAAAAGGAACTAAATGATGGGAGCATGGTTGCAGGATGACCTGTAAAGGGAATGAAAAATACCACTATACTTAAAAGAGACAAAATGGAAAAGAAAGAGGGGTAAATCTAATCATAATAAATTAATGTCGCTCAGAAAGTTAAGAAGTTAAAAAGAAGAAAAAAACCCAAACCTTTTTTTTAAGATTACAGGTTTGATTATAGTTGTCCGAGATCATATTATCACATTACTCTGTGTTTTGACCAAGCGTTGGCATAATGTAACTCAATTGGTTTCCACTCAAGAATTATTTTTAAGGAATAATGTTAAATCAACAAATAGGAATGGATTTGAATTGCATTTATATTGTGATACGTAGAGGATAACGACATGCTTTTTGCTATATTCGTAGATTTTTTGTATGCAGGATTAATATGTTGAACTCAATGAAAAATATTTTTAATAGAAAGAGGTTGAGTGGGGGTAAGAGCAAGAAGAGAAATATGGAGAAGGTCTCTTGAGTATATGCAAATACAGATAGTGAATGATTTTTGAGTTGTAAAGACATCGAGGGATATGGGTTAAATATCGGAACGTGGCAGGATAACGAAAAGAAAATCAGGCACGACCTCAACTGAATGCTGGAGCAGACCCGAGGGCTGGATGGGCTCCTCGATCAAGTCCACCCTTTGTTTCACAGTCGCGTGCTTGGACATGACAGCCAGCAGTGCAGACATTACACAGCATACATTTTCATTTATCCCAGCTCAGTGCACGTTATCAAACAGATTAATAATTTCATTCCACGAACGAATAGACCAATAAACGGCTAATTTCTCTGGAATCGGACCTGACACCGCAGCCGATGGAGACCCCGCTCCCGCCCGTCGCGACCATCACCGCCTCTGGCCACTAATGAAATGCAGCTGGTTTAAAACTCGGAGCCCGGATGCCCCCCGCAAAAGCGCGAGGTGTTTCAATGCAGCTGTGGAATAAATGCAAATGTTGCCCCCCCTTCCCCTTGCTTAATGTGCTATGGCGCCCAATTGAGTTTCTTTCGGGATTTAATTGACGATCGAAAATGTCATCAGGTCTGACAGAAACTCGGACGGTGGCAGGGGTCAAGCCGGTGACGTCACGCGCCTGGCTGAAGCTCTCCTGCAAGCTCCTGGTCAACTTGTTCAAGACGCGATGGTCGAACGGGGACCTGTTCCCGCCAGCGAGAGGGGCGGAGCACAGAGCGCCGGCGAAGTTCCCTCAAATGGACTGAAGCCCGGGACCATGGGAGAGGGCGATGACGCCGGGCGATGTCCGTGAAAGTGGCAAGGAATCATGTGGTGGGGAGAAGCCAGCAACCGAATGACGAGCGGCACATGCCTGCTGCCCCGGGCAGTGGCTCCCAGGAGCTAGAGCAACACGGCGGCGTCTCCTCGGGACAGCTGCGCAGGTGAGCGAGTGTCAGGGTGAGCCCATGAGCGGGGCGCGGCGCGGCCGGACTCGGATGCAGTAGGAAAGTTTGTTTTCCCCACTATTGTGTCCGCTTCTTTCTATTCGCGAGAAGCGCAGCCCAAAATTCTCGACCTGCGAGCCATCGACCGTTGTCACATTTCGTTTTGATGGTCAGTGTTCGACAGCATAAGGTGCCGATAACACAACTTGTTTGAAACGGCTTCTGCCCTTTAAGCGTGGAATTGAACTACCAAGGACGCTTGTGTCCCAACCTGAACATCACCCCCTCCTCCTCCACTCCCCCAACTATCATACACTGGCCATGTCATGGTCTTCAGCTAAAACGTATTTCAATAAACTTATTCTTACGCAGTAAATATTGAAATGGGTTTTCAAAGGTAAACCCTTCAAATTCAGCCGGCGGTGGTGAAGAAGAGAGCCGCCACCTGCCGGCGACGCGCCCTTCAATGGCTTTGATTGACTTTCCTTTATTCCCCCACCTCCCATCGATAATCCGGCAGGAGATTTGAGGTTTGGTGTTGCCCGACAGCGCACACTTGTAACTCCGAACTAGAGAACCTTTTTCCGTTTCATCTAAAATGGGCATCAGATATTTTACCTGGTTAAACTGATATGGGGATATAAAGTTGGATGGAGGGCATCGACGAGCTAAAATTCTACATTGAAGCCCTTGGTGTGTGAAACAAGGGATGTCCAAAGTTTACTTCGGCATATTATCTGGATCTGTCCATCCCAACAAATCAACGATTTGTCCTATTGCTCACGTTGCTGTTGTTATTCTGTCATATGAATTGTTAACTGTAATGGCCAAGGTAACATTTCAAAAGTGGCCTTGCCTTTGGAGATGACCAGGGATTGAGTGTGTCGTTTCAGACTTGTAGTTCACCCCTTCAATTTCATTCGACACTTTAATTTAACACACTGGTTGGCCATGTGACTTCCCAGGGCAAAAAAAAACTGGAATAGCAGCGTTATCAAATGTCAAATTTATAAATTTTTCTGAAAGTTTCTCTATGGATTCTGACCATTGAGAACAGCTTTTTGCCCCAAGATACTAATTTCTCTCAGCTATCACAGAAAATCTGAAATGGCTGCTTGGCAATTACTTAAACAGTTAAAGATAAATGAAAAGCCCCCAAACTGTAACATGCTAGAGTTGTGTTTAAATTGAAGTTCGTGGCAAATGTTTGCTTTGTTATTCTTTTTTTTTTGTTTTCCCTTATTTCCCTGTAGAATTTGTTTGCCTCTGGACATTAGGGTATCACAAGCTGAATTCAGGCAAAAGTGAACCATATTTACCATTAATAACCTGTGATTAGATGTTGACAAATACATTTGTAGGTAAAGGGTCAAAATCACATCCTCTTTGTCTCCAGAATGGATTACAATATGTTCGAGGAACTGAGGTTAATACATAGAAATATTTTTGAATGACTGTCAAATTGAAATCTAAATATCTCTAAAATTGGCTGATGTATATTTTGGTGAAAAATTGTGACAACAGGCATTATGTATGTCTTTACTGTTTTTGCCATGGCTGAGAAATCCAATAAAGACTTTCATCACCACTTTGAGAAGAACTACTGCAAAATTTCCTGCAATTTATACTCTGCAAAAGGAGACAGTTATGAGGTATATTTGCAGGGAAGCTAATGAGGAAGCCAAGCATTTTGTATGTATTGGACATGTGAAATATACATTTTCTGAAACCTTGCAGCTTGTTCATAAAGGATTCTTATTTTGCTAAAGGCAAATTGCTTTTATGACAGAAATAATCTGAAGGCATGATACCAAAGCCATTGTGCAAGGCTTCTCCCTGATTCTGTGGCAGAAAAGCACATGGTGTTAGCTGAAATTCTACATTTTAAATTGGTGGAACTATTCTTTGAATGGGATATTGAGAATGCATATTATAGCTGGCAACATTATTTCATGATGAGTTGTGCTACTTGAGAGTTTGTCCATGAAATTCTAGATGCAAGCTGTATACTTAGTATTTGAACAATGTTTGCTTTTGTCCGATAAGTAAAAAGGGACACAAGGATTTACTTAGCTTTAAGATGACATGGAAGATTGAGATTATCCAGTTCTTGTTCAGACCGTTTTTTTGATCTTTTGTAGCCCTCTGATAATTGATCAAGTAAACCTCCATTGGAGTTGGAGATTGACTTGGAGTAGAATTTTTCCCATTTAGTTAGATAAGTCTCCAATCTGGACATCATCCAGATATGTTGGTCCATGGTGAACAAACACTGAAAAGCTTTCTTTCTTTTTAAAATATTTTTATTGAGTTTAACATATAATCTTACATATAGAGTTTTAGAAAAGAAAACACATACAAATAATTTGTATACATGTAAGCACCCAAAAAGGTTAAAAAAATAGATGAAATGATATCAATAATTCCTTAATAAACATAAGAAACAATAATTTGAATTGTTCTGTAAAGTCATGTTAAATCCATTTGCTGAGATAAGCCCAATAAAAAGTGGGGAAAAAAAAACTACCTCTAATCTACCCCACCCCCTCTAATCAAGGTTACCTTATATAAAAAAAAATGTGGATCCAATGGTGACCACCCAGGTATCAGACAGTGAAACTCCAAAGCACACTATAATTCTTAATTCTTCCAATTATAATAAAATCTAAGAATGGGCTCCACAACTTTTGAAGTGTGTGTGTGTGTGTGTGTGTGTGTGTGTGTGTGTGTGTGTGTGTGTGTGTGTGTGTGTGTGTGTGTGTGTGTGTGTGTGTGTGTGTGTGTGTTCGCTCAACCAGGAGATGGCAGCAAGTGTCATCGACTTCCTGCGGCAGCCTCCAGAGCAAAGCAAATACAATGGGTTGAGCCCACACTTTTGGACTCTCACAGTGAGAGCGCACTGCTCAATTGTTGCATATGGACAGTTTGGGGGGACAGAGCCCATGAGTGAGATGCTCGCCTTTGCTGAGGAACATAAGCCTTGCCTGCTCCGAGCAGATTTTCCTGGTGCAGTTGCCCAAAGATATCCAACTCTTGCTCGTGAAGGGAACTTCAGTGACCCCAGGAAAGTTGCAGACTGGGCGGACATGGAAAGTGAAGAAATAAAATGACCCCTCAGTGGAGCAGATCACTAGGCCCCGCACAGAACCAGCAACAAGGCTAAAGCAAACAGAGAGGCATGTGGACCCCCCCCAACCCCCCCCAGAGCCAACAGTATTGCTACTATCAACAACAATGGGGTGCGGGGGCCCTTTGATGCCTACCACCCTGAGTGTTTAGGGAAGCGCCATGTTGTTGATGGCTGTGGTGGTTGCCCGTGTGACAGCCTCCTCCACACGTGGGACTCTATCAGGAGGGTGCTTCCTTATTGACGCCAGTGCCAAAATAAATATCCTCTTCCACCACCCCACCGCACCCACCCCCCCCCCCCCCCCCCCCCCGGCCTACGACAACCGGAATGGCAAACTGGGCCCAGCACTGAGGGCAGTAAACAGCACTACCATATGAATTTGTTTGGCACCTGCACCATACCCCTCTGCTTCAGCAACAACTAGTTCACGTGGACATTTACAATTGTGGCGGTGGTGCAGCAGCTCCTAGGAGCAGACTTCCTGCAAGCCCACTGCTTGCTGGTGGACTTTAAAGGGTGGAGATTGGTGCACACCAGAACTTTTCAAACCACACCCCTGGGGTAAGCTAAGTTACTTTCCCCACCACAACTCCATTATGCTATCTGACAACACATTCACACAGATCCTAGCTGAGCTCCCTTCGATTGTGGTGCCATAGTTTTCCACCGCTGAGCCGAAGCACGGGATAAGTCGCTACATCCTCACTGAGGGCCTCCCACTCTACGCCAGGGTGCACCGCCTTCTTACCCTCCCCCCCACACCCCGAGAAGCTCACCCTTGCCAAGGGATAGCTTTTTAAATAAAGGAAGAGCTGGGGATAGTGCGGCATTCCAACAGCCCCTGGCCCCCCTCCCCCACCCGCACATAGTACTGAAAGCAGTAAGGGTGGAGGCATGTGGTGATTATTGCTGCCTCAATGAGGCCATCACACCCAACAGGTCCCCCATGCCCCACATCCAAGACTTTACCGCTAACTTACAAGGGGCATGGGTTTTTTCAAAAGTCAACCTCATCAGAGGCTATCATCAGATTCAAGTCCATCCTGATAATGTTCCTAAAACTACCATCATTACCCCTTTTGGACTCTTTGAATTCCTAAGAATGCCCTTTGGACTTAAAAATGCAGCCCAACCCTGATGGATGTGGTGGGTTGGGATCTCCCTTTCAAGTTCATCTGATATTCTTATTGCCATCTGCAACAACACAGAGCATGTGACCCACTTGAGGCAACTGTGCACCCCCCTGCAGGAATTGGGCTAACTATAAATCCTGTTAAGTGCTAGTTCGGGTTGAAAATGATTGATTTCCTGAGGCATCGAAATCCCTGCCTAAAAAGGTAGATGCTGTTCAGCGTTTCACCAAGACCCGCACAGTGAAGGGGTTGCAAGAATTTGCTGGCATGATTAACTTTTATCACCGATTCATACCGGCAGTGGCTTGCATCACCTTTACGTGCTCATGGTGGGGAAGGGTAAAGACATTACCTGGAACAATGAGGCCTTAGAGGAGTTCCAGAAGGCCAAAGACGCTGGCCAATGCCACCCTCCTGGTACACCACAGACAAAAGGCACCAACAGCTCACACAGTAGACATCTCCAACACAGTGGTAGGGGCCTCACTGGAATAATTTATCGAAGGGCAATGGCAGCCCCAGCCACCTTTAGCTTGTACCTCTGGCTGCCCAAACTCAAATACAGCACCTTTGACTGGGAGCTATTGGCTTTGTACCAGGCAGTCAGGCATTTTCAGGTAGTTTTTGGAAGGCAGGCAATTCAGGGTCTTCACAGACCATAACCTTTGTCTTCCACAAACTTCTGACCCATGGTCAGCCAGGCAGCAGCAACACCTCTCATATGTATCTAAATTCACCACAGACATCCAACACGTCGTGGATAAGACTAATGTGGTGGTTGATGCACTGTTCTGCCCTGCGATTGAGTCAGTCCAGGCCCCGTCCCGGGGAATAGACCAGGGGTGGCCAAACCGCAGCTTGTGAGCCACGTGCGGCTCTTTGACATGTAATGTACAGCTCGCGACAATACTTTACATGCAGGGAGGGTAGGTGTTGACAGCTGGTCGCCAGCTGACTGTCAACAGCCTGCCTGCTACTAGGCACCTGAAAGCTGCTGGCCGCTTTGCCTAATAGTGCCCCTCTCTCACCCCGAGTCACCATTAGGGGCAGCTTATACAGGCCAGTCAACCCATCGGGCATCTAGCATTTTGGACATGGGAGGAAACCAGAGCACCTGAGGGAACAGCACTTCTGCAGGTAGAACATCGAAACTGCACACATACCGAACCAAGCACCACTCAAGATTCATCAGGGATAAACATAAAAATATAGAAAGCAACAGGACCTTCAAACCACAGACCTCACTGACTCTGATGCCAGACTAAACTGCCCTGACGTCCTGCTCCTGCTGTCCCTTCCCCGATGTCCCGTGCTGGCTGCCCCAGCCTCAGGGGCCGGCGTTTGCTCCACGGCACCTCTCCCCGCTGAGGACCTTTCAGGTGGCAGAACAACGCCACCTGAAAGGTCTGCACCCTCAAGGCTCCAGAGCCCCATTTCTCAGGCAAAACCACCTGAAAATGGGCTCTATAGGCACATCATCTGCATCCAAGCACCTGAAAGTGGCTAAAGAGGCAAGCGAGAATAACTTAACGTTTGGTGTGTAGACTTGATTTTAAAAAAATCTTTTGCAAAATTGCTCCCTTTGAAACAGTGCTTCTTCACTATCTGTAATGTATCAGCATTTTGCAAATGGATGATTTGCAAGACAAGGATTGGAAAATACTTTCCCCAACAAAACTGTACCAGGGGTGGGAAACCTCCCGCGCCAGCCAACCCAGCACTGTAGTCCCATGTTGGCCACCCCAGCCCTGATGTCCTGCTCCGGGTTGCTGTCAGACAGCAGGGAGTTGGGTCGCCGGGCTGTCAGGCACGGAGAGTTGGGTCACAGGCTGAGTTTCATCAGCCCGCCCCCTGCTAGGCACCTGAAAGTTGCTAAGCCGCTTTCAGGGTGCTGCTTTCAGGTGCCTAGGGGGAGCGCTTGAAAGCGAAGGATATACCTCCCTGAGGTGGGTTGAGTAAGTACACCTCGGGGACAGGTTCTCTGCTCTCAGGTGGCCTCCCGACAGCTGCATTTTAGGCGGCTTTACATTCGAATATTATGGCCACCTGAAAAGGGCTGTTAACGATAGTGTTAGTGGGTGTGGCTTGCGATCACATGATTGGTACAGTTCTCAAACATCTGAAGTTTGTGGTATGTGCTCTTGTGTTAAGCGGAATAGACTATTCGTCAGCTCACAACAGGAGGACCCTGAGATCCCAGTGAACAGAACAGCAGTTTCTGGCCTCAGACCTGGCAACCAGACTCTCCTCTGTGATATCTCCAAAGGGAAACTCCACCTCATTGTGCTGGCAGCGTGCAGGCGGCAGGTCTCCGACATGGTGCACATCCTGGTGCACCCAGCCATCAGGACTTCTGTTAAAATAGTGGCCAGTAGGTTCATCTGGCACAGCCTTCAGAAACAGGTCAGTCACTGGGCCAAGACCTGCACACTCTGCCAGATGTCAAAAGTGCAGACATCGGTTCAGCCAGATCCATATTGACGTTGTAGGGCCACTGCCAGTCTCCTGTAGGGTGAGATATCTCATCACCAAGGTGGATGGAGGCGGTCCTGCAGGGTGACACAAACACTGAGACCTGCACCAGGGCACTGATTAACACCTGGGGTGTCAAGGTTCAATCCTGGAGCATATGACCTCCAATGGAGGTAAATAATTTACTTTGGGATTCTGGCACGGCACTGGCCAAGTTGATGGGAACTCAGCTACACCATACCACAGCTTACCACCTTCAGGCCAATGTGTTGGTGGAGCATTTCCACAGGCACCTAAAGGCGGTCATGAATGCTCGGCTTAAGGGGTTGAACTGGGAAGATGAGTTACCCTGCGTCCTCCTGAGCATCCATATCACACCAAAAGTGGACCTCAACACCTCAGCAGCAGAGATGGTATACGGCGCACTTTTGGTGATACCAGGGAAGTTCCTGGTCACTGCCAAGGTCCCAGAGGACCCCACAGCCTCATTGACTAAGCTGAGGGAAAAACTTGGCACTTTAGCACCTCCTCTGCCACACAGCCAGACTTGTGAGTACATTTTCATTCAGGGGGGGGTCAGATAAGGTAATTAGACAAAATGGGTGGACGTGTGCTGGAGATCAGTGGTAAGGAGGAAGAGACTTTCACTATCGACTGCCTCAAACCAGCACACCTGGACATTAGCCAACTGGTCTCCGTGCAGCAGAGAGAGACCACGGAAAATGGCGAACAGTGCTCCAATTGCTGGTTCCGGGATGGGGGGGGGGATGGAGAAGTGGCATTGTGTAGTGCCTGCTAACTGGGTCACAACCCAGCAAACAAAATGGCTGATGAACGCAGCAATCGCGTAGACCCCATAGGGGTAAACGACGTTCATCCCAGGTCAATGCACATTGGGAAATAATCAATGGCGGGTACTCCGCTCTATTGGAAATTGGCGCTGCCATGACATCACTCCTGTCATCACCAGCGAGAATATAAGCAGAGCTGCAATAAATCGGGCTTCAAGTGTGTGTGTGTGTGTGTGTGTGTGTGTGTGTGTGTGTGTGTGTGTGTGTGTGTGTGTGTGTGTGTGTGTGTGTGTGTGTGTGTGTGTGTGTTCCACACTTTGCGTCAGTGCTCAACTACAATATCTAATTTTCTTCATGCTTAACTAGGACATTATATCATGTAACCACAATGAGAGTAGGAGATGAATCATCTTTGCATTTCAGTAAGATTGCTCATCTGGCTATCATCGTGGTAAAAGCTAAAACTTTTTCCTGAGATGCAGTTTATGTGGGTAATGAGAAAATAACAGACAAGGTTCTAAATTAATCTTAAGAATCGTTGATAAAGTTTGGAAAATGTCTTTCCAGAATCTCTATAAATTTGGAACATGTGAATCAGAGAAGCTTTAAAAATTTTACATTTATCTCATAGAGGATCAATATCTGCATGAAAATGAGATAATTTAAGTTTGGACATATGAGTTCTGTGTACCACCTTAAATTGTAATACACAATGAGGAATCATTAATCAAGCTGAGAGTAGAGAACCAATTTTCATCTGAAAAAGTTGTGTTCAAATCTCATTCCCAATTGCTCTCAACTGATTTTTAAATCCAATTAATTATTACAAATGTATGCTTTAAATCCACCATGAAAATAAAACCATAAGTTTTTTTTAAATAGATCAAGAATATTAGTATTTGAAATTCACAGGAAATCAAAGCTTAGGCTGAGCAAAATGTCTAATTTGTAATTTTTTTTTAAAGTCTGTTAGAAAGATTACATTTGGCTGATAATTGTATATATAAAAAAAGCAAAATTATCTTGAATATTGATGCCTAATCTATGCCATCCAGCAAGGATAGCTGAAAAAAGTGGTTATCAAAAATCAGACTAGCTAAGGAAAAAACCATTTAAGCCCAAAGAATTTCCTAAATTGAGCCCATATTCTCAACTATTTCTCATGAACAGATTGTGTGTCAATGTAGAGAAGGAAAATGGTAAAAAAATTATCTTAAATTTGCCAACATAAAAATTTCTAAAATGGCAGAGAGTAAATAGTGTTTTAATTGGTTTATCTTTGTCAGTTGCCTGCATGCTCTTAGTCTCCAAAAATTCATCAATATTATCTGATGAGGCTTTCCCTTTTGGATGTATTTGTACAGGTAATTCTTCATACCTTTCTAATTAGTCTGATGAGCCATGATTTTTTTTAGAATGCAGTTGGATATGGCCTTCTACTCCTATTTTGGTGCCCTTTCTCCGAGAACTGTACAGAAACTGCTAATCAAATTATCTCTCCTCATTACTTTGCAGCATGTAATACTTCAATATCTATTAGAAAATTATTTAATGGTGACCCAAGCTTTAATATTGAAGCAGGGACATTATTATAAATAACTTGTTTAACCATAAGCATCTTTCATGTCAACACAGTTGTTAATTAATATTGCAGTGAAATGGTTTGAAAGTAAAACAGTTTAAAATGATTTATAATTAAAGAGTTTACTACTAGTACAAGTAAATACAACTCTAGAATATGAGCACTGCAATATTTGATTCAGCCATCAAAGCTTCCTTCAACTTCTCATTATTTTGCTATTTAAAATGATAATCCTAATTTGTGACTTTTTATTGAAGAGTAAGTATATTGTGGATGATTTTATTTGGGCTGAAATTATTTTTAAATTCCACTTAATTTTCAGTATGAATTTCACTGTAACAATCTGCAGTGTATATTGAGCTTGTGATTTTTAAAAATTCCCCAGAATACACATCAGTGCCTATAGAAATGGAGTGCTAATTTTCTGGTCAGGAATACAGAGTGAAGATTACTTTGTTATAAAGGGAAAATTCTGTGGGATAAAGGAGGATTTGTCTAGTATACACTGGAAACGGGCTTTATGATGGGAGAGGTGAGGTGAGAAACAGTGGAAGACTTTCAAACAAATTTTTCAGTGTTCAAAAAAGTATATTCGAGTTAAAAACCAGGAATGTTAAGAAATTAAAAGCTCATATTAAAAGTGGCAAAGAGTTGAGGGAAACTTGAAGATTGGGTAAACTTAAATAAATAGATAGATAGATAGATCACACCGACAGAACCACTAAGGAAGATTATGAAAGTAAACTGGCACAAGATCTTGTCAAAAAAATGTTAATATCAAGTGGAAAAGGGTGGTCAAAGAGAATGTGAAGGGGGAATTAATACTGTATAATGCAAAAATGTCTGAAGCCTTGAACAGCCACTTCATGTCCATTTTCATTGAGGAAGATCCCTCTAACAGTGATTTTAAGGATGCAATAGAGATGAGAACCTCCATATTAATTGCCATCACTGAAGAGCTCGTACTGAGCAGACTTGTAGTTCTAAAGGTAAACAAGTTCCTGGTCCTGATGGAATGCATCCCAGGATACTGAAATAAATAATGAAAGTTACAGTAGAAGAATTTGTGATAGGTTGTATAAAAAAATTCTCTAATCTGGATAGGTTCTGGCAGACGAGAAGATGATGAATGTCATGCAACTTTTTTAAATTGGACCAAAGGCAGGTTAGCTTAATATCCATAATGGTTGCTTAAAGCATTAAGGAAGAAATTATTCCATGAAGCAGATACTGCAGGGATTCCAGAAGGGCATGTAATGTTTGACAAATTTATTGGTGTTCTTTGAGGGTATAATTAAACAGTTGATAGAAGGGAACAAGTAGATGTTGTAATACTTGGATTTTCAGAGGCATTTTGATAAGGTGTCATACAAAAGATGTCCATAAAACAAGGATACATGGAGTTGAATGGATAGAGGATAGAAGGCACAGAGTTGAGAGAAGTGTTTCTCTGGTTGTCGATTGGTGGTCGATTGGTGGTCAGTGGAGTGCAGTGTCCACAGAAATGGACATAAACTATTTGGAAAAGGAGACAGAGTATACAGAATCAGTGTTTGCTGATGACATGAAATTGAATGGGAAAAGTAAATTGGTTAATTGAGTGGACAAGAGTCTGGCAGATGGAGTACAATGTTGGTAAATGCGAGCTTTGTCTACTTTTGAAGGAAAATCATAGAATTATTGGTGAAAGATTGCAGCATGCTGTTGTGCAAAGGGACTTGTGAATGCTTGAGAGCATGAATTGCAAAATGTTGATTTGCAGATGCAACAGTTAATCAAGAAGGAAGATGGAATGTTGGCCTTCATTACGAAATGGATTGAATGTATGAGGAGGGAGGTTCTGCTGCAACTGTATAGGGTACAGGTGAGGCTGCACCTGAAGGACTACGTGGAGTTCTGGTCTTGTTACTTGATAAAAGATTTACTGGCTTTGGAGGTGGTGCAGATGGGGTTGGCTCAGTTTATGAAAAGAGATTTGAGTCAACTGGGACTATTTTTGCATGAATTCAGAAGAGCAAGAGGGGATCTTATAGAAATATATAACTTTATGAAAGGAATAGGTTTGCCCACTAAGGCAGGGAAAAGATGATAGGGTGAATTTCAAGAAAGGTGGGACATTTATCAAGAGGAAGAAGGAAGCATGCACAAGGTTCAGTAGCAAGAGTCAGGAAGCTCTCATGAGAATAGTATAGTCGCTAGAAAGGAACTTGAGAAAGGACTTAGGAGAGCTGGAAGGAAGCACAAGAAGGTCTTGGCACATAGGAAAACATGAAGCCATTCTACATGTACTGTATATGAACAAGCAAAGACATGGCATGAGAGAGAGTAGGATTAGGGATAAAGGGGGGAATGTATGCCTGGAGGTAGAGGAGGCCCTTTTTCAATATTTTTATTGGATTTTATAGAAATAGTACATACATTGAAGCCATTAATCAAAGGTAATATATGAAAAAGAATATACAAAAATGATATATAATAGCTTTATTTTTATTCTATAAACTCAATATCACAAGTGAAACAGGAAAAAAAGTAAACACTTAAAGGATACTGTGCATTACTTTAGTGCTCACCAGAGAGGGGGGACTTTAGTCTGTTCTACACTGATCTTGCATGTGACCAATATGATGGTCCATGTCAAGATAAGAAAGAGGAAGTTCTGAGTCTAGAAAACATTTGGATAGATGTCCCTGGGATTGGATGTGGTATATCTCAGGTACTACAGGAACTGAGGGTAGAGATTGCTCTGGTTTTGGCACTGATCTTGTGTTCTCCCTGTCTACAGGAGAACTACTGGAGAATTGGAGAATAGCAAATGTAGTCCCCTTGTTTAAGAGAGTTAATGGGGAGAATTCTGGGAATTGTAGACTAGTGAGTGTTGTCAGTGGTTTGCACAATATTGGAGAGGATGATTAGGAGCAGGATTTGTGAGCATTTAGAGAAGTATATTCTCACGAATTGTCAGTGTGACTTTGTGAGGGGAAGATTGTGCCTCAAGCCTAATTGAGATTTGTGAGGAAAAGAAATTGATGAAGGTAGGGCAATGAATGTGGTGAGTATGGAATTTAGTGAAATGTTTGACAAGACCTGCCATAGTAGTCTCATTCAGAAAGTCATGAGGCATTGGATCCAATAAATTTTGGCTGCATGGTTTTGGAATTGGCTTGCCTGCAGATACCAGAGGGTGGTTGTAGATGGAATCTATTCTGCCTGGTTGTTGGTGACTCATGGCATTCTGCAGGAATGTCTTCTGGGACCCCTCGTTTTTGTGATAGATAAATATTTTATCTTTTTTGTTAAATATCTTGGGATTTGTCCTCAAGGTTACTGCACAAGTTTGTTGGGTGATTAAGAAGGTGTATGGTGTGATTATCTTCATTAATCATGGAATTGAATTCTAGAGCTGTGAGGTAACGTCGCAGCTCTATAAAACTCTGGTTAGATTACACTTGGAGTAGTGTGTTCAGTTCTGGTTCATTCAGGAAGGATGTAGATCCTGTAGAGAGGGTGTAGAAGAGATTTAAAAAGAATATTGCTTGCTTTGGAGCAATACAGGATGAAAGGTAATTTAATAAGGTTATGTTAGACTGGACTTCCAGCATCTTTTTCCTGGGGTGACAATAGTGGACAACTGTTTAACTGGGTGGGGTAAATATTTCACGCAGTGGTGGGTGCCTGGAATACATTTCTGAGGGGGGGGGAGTGATATTGGAGGCTGATACTTTATGAAGAGATGCAGTAGGTTTATGTATTTCAGTACAACATTGTGAATTGAAGGGGCTGGAACATGCTACAAGGCAGAGGCAAGAAAATAGTTTCTACTACTGGGTGAGACTAGACCTGGGAAATGACTTCAACATTTTAGGGACCAGATCAAGGACTGAGATGAGGAGGACAACTTTTCCCCAAGAGTAGTGAATATGTAGAATGCTCTTTAAATATATCTTAGATACATTTAGATTTTTGCATAGAAGGGAAAATAAGGTTTATTGAGGAGGGGGGGTGGGAAAGAATGGGTAAGTGGAGTTGAGTCCATGGTCTTATTAAATGGAGAAGCAAACTCAATGGACCAGATGGCTGACTCCTGCTATTTTTTAATTTTCTTATGAGTTCCCAATTTTCATCATTTTCACCTCATCAGTTATTTCTCTGATAATTTTAAGTATCCACAGTACTTTCAAAAAGAAATTAAAACAAAAATTAGGCAATATCGTACTTAAAATATTCTTTTAAATTGTTTAAAACTGAAAAATATATTTGAAATGTACTTAAAATCTTTGTTAATCTAATTTGTAGCTAATGTAAGAAAAAGTTTGAATTGATTGAAATGGAGAGTGGCGTCAGAAATTGCCCAAATACTCGTATTAATCTTCCAGCTACACTTAAATTGCAAAAAAGAAAATTAATGTTAATGTTTTTTTCTGACTAAATTATCTCAAATAAAAATTGTTACTTGTTTTCTTAATGGTTGAGAATGAAACTACACTGTTGCTAATCTCAAGATTGCCTGCAGGTTTTAAAAAATATATAGCTGCAGTTAATCAGAAAGTATAACCATTTGAAACATGTCTATTGCCCAGACTGAATTTGAATCCCTGCTTCAAAGACTTTCTGAAGAGAAAAAATAAAAAAATTCTCAGGATATCACTTTAACTCTGCTTTTTAAAAAAAAAAAATCAAATCCTGCAAGCAAGCACTGAATGGTGGATGTGACCATCCTTGGCTCTGAGAGGCTGGCTAACTAAGGGAGAAACATCTTAATTTTTTTATGGATAAATTATAATAATGTCCAGTTTTTGAAATGGATTCTGATGGTATGTGTAAAGTGCATCTTCTGTGGCTGAAACCTTACCCTACCTGCTCATTCAGGAAGATTTGCTTTTAACAATTAAAAACCCCTGGTATCTGGCACCTAAGGTAAGCGGTGGATAAATGAATTCTCCAGTTCCTGAGATTTCATGTTGCGTGGATTGGCAAACTAATGGCGAAGTGCACTGATTTTAAACTTTTTTTTACCTTTGGTTTTCTGCTTTTTTTTATTGGTGATTGCTTGAATTCTAGATAACGGGTTTTACTGTGTTCAGAATTGTGTTTAGACATCAATTATGTTGATGTCATTTCAAAGCCATTTAACTTCCAACACTTTTTTTGTGAAAATGATACTGATGAAGCTTTGAGTATTAATGAGAGTAAATAATACTCCCTTCAGCCATTAAAATTTAATGAAAATCTACTGGAAATAAACTCTACAACATATAGAGAATGCATATACATTAAGCAGCAAAGTTTTACTTTAGGATAAATGGAAAGGATCAAGTGAAGAAGGATTTTTAATATTAATTGAGAATTGATCTAACTTTGTGATGGAGGTCTGGTATCTACCCAGTAAGAATATTTGAAACGGTTTGGAAGCTCTTGTCAAGTTTCAGAACAAGCAAAACCTGTAACTAAATCGGAACCAGGTTAAACTACTGTCAAAATTCGCATCACCACAATCGCAAATCCACTCAAGTGCTTCACTACAATTGTTCTGTTAAATTTGAACCCATCCACTCAGGATATGGTTCTAGTCTGTTACTCTGCCCTACTAGAATTTAGACTAGCTTTTTTTTTTTTACCCCTCTGTGCTTAAGCTCAATTAGAATCCAAGACTTGAAAGTGTCTTTTATCCAATGAAAAGTATTGAAGTACAAAATATTATGTGTTGGTTTGGTTTTTTTATTTGATTTGGTATTGCCCATGATGAATAATATCAGTTTATAATGCATACTTTCTCTTTCTTGTAGTTTAGATAGTGGCAACATTCAGGCCATGCATCGGAGACACACTACGCTTCGTGAGAAAGGAAGGAGGCAGGCTATCCGTGGTCCAGCCTACATGTTCAATGAGAGAGGTAAAAGCTTGACACCTGAAGAAGAACGCTTCCTGGATGCAGCAGAGTATGGGAATATACCAGTGGTACGTAAAATGCTGGAGGAGTCAAAGACTTTGAATTTCAACTGTGTTGATTACATGGGGCAGAATGCTTTACAACTTGCAGTGGGAAATGAACACCTGGAAGTAACAGAGCTTCTATTAAAAAAAGAAAATCTTGCACGGATCGGTGATGGACTACTTTTGGCAATTAGCAAAGGATACGTGAGGATAGTGGAAGCAATTTTGAATCATCCAGCTTTTGCACAGGGTCATCGACTGGCCATCAGCCCTCTTGAACAGGAACTTCGTGATGATGATTTTTATGCATATGATGAAGATGGAACACGTTTCTCCCAAGATATCACTCCTGTTATTCTTGCTTCTCATTGCCAGGAATATGAGATTGTACATATACTTCTACTGAAGGGTGCACGGATTGAGAAACCCCATGACTATTTTTGCAAATGTGTTGAATGTGCTGAGAAGCAAAAAAGGGATTCTTTTAGTCATTCCAGATCAAGGATGAATGCATTCAAGGGATTAGCAAGTGCTGCTCACTTATCTTTGTCCAGTGAAGACCCAGTTCTTACAGCTCTGGAACTAAGTAATGAACTGGCACGATTAGCCAATATAGAAACAGAATTTAAGGTAAAGAGTTTTTATTCTTTAATATCATATTGTGTTAAGATTGAAAATGTGCACGTTGGTTTTTAAAAAAAAAGTCCTTTGCAAGTTGACCTTGACCATGCCCTAGTTGTATTGTGAGATATGGCGTGTGTAAGAATGGTTAAATTCTTAAAGTGGATTTACCGCATATTTAGGAGGTAACCTGTGTGCAACGACAGCTACTGTTGGAAAATAATGGCATTCAAACTTGAATGATACATAATCCTCTGCGAGAGAGAGGCCCAATGTAAATTAAAGGAACGACACCTCGTACTGCACCTTAGCAATCTACAGTCCAATGTAGAAACCTAACATTTTCCTAATTTCGGGTAGCGTCCACACACTCCTCTGTATCCCTTCCCCTGCACAAATCCCCACCCATTCTCATACCCCACTCTTCTGGTTCCTTAAAATATTAATGCATAGATTTTATTTTACAACCAAATTGCTAACTTGTCATGGCATTCAAAAAACCAAATTGCACTCATTGAGTTAGAAAATATTTGAATCCATTCTGCTGCACAGAAGGAATGAAACACAGATGTTCTGTATCTGAATGATGTTGCAGTACATTTTTGGGCAATATAAATGAAAAATAAAATGAAGAAAAATTGGGGACAATGTAGGTTACAATAAATCAGTGCACCTGAATTGTGGGTTCTCTGTGCACCTGACCAAATAATGACATGTGCATGCAATATACCTAGATCCTCTCGAATTCTATAATTTCCAGTCATTTGTGCTTCATCCACAGACAGCATGGTCTAGAGATCTGCTTTGCTGTGCCTTATGGGAGGACGTAGCTGACTAATAGTCAGTCAATAGGATCAAGATCATGGCTATAGAATGAGGACAGGGGTGAGGGAAGATGAATCCTATAGTGTTGGGAGGGGAATGCTATCACAGTCGAGGAAAGAGTAGAAATGCATGAGTTAGGTTTGAAATTAGGAAAATGATGAGTCATGCAATTATGTGAGTTGGAGAAGTTCATGCTTTATATACATTTATATTTTTCATTTTCTCACAACTTGGAAGGAGCCTATTTCACCCAAGTCAAAACCAGTTCTTGAAATAATCTCATTCTTTGACTTATTTTTCTTGCATACTTACACTATCCAGCATTCTTCTCCAACCCACGGGTCCAAATAACTGACCAACCAACATGCTTTGGAGATCAGGGGAAACTCACACATTTACAGAGAGAATATGCAAATTCTACACAGTCAGTGCTTGATGCTGAGATTGAATTTGAATGACTGGAAGTTGGAAACACTAACACCTGAGTATCTCCCATGACTGGGAGCAATTCTGAGGCCATACTGTTCCAAGGGCGAGCCAGAACGAAAGGTGAATATGCAAGTTTAAAAACTACCTCACAACCAAGGACCTATTTGGCCACGTATCATTTTAATTCGTGGCAAAGCAGGGTTTGTAGTGACTTGTCCTATGAAATTAAACCCTACTACAATGCAATAAAGTTGTTAATCTCTGGAAAAATTAAGAAATAGAAAAAGGTTTAATGCTGAGGTTGCTTTTCTTCTAGAAGAAGCTGTAAAGTGGTAAAATGCATATTTTCAGAGATTAAATGAGCATTGAATAATGAGCCAGATTAAGTTAAATATTTGCACACACACACACACACACACACACACACACACACTTATGTCACAGGAGTGACATCATGGCAGTTCCGATCTCCGATTCGGCAGAGTTCCCCGCCATTGCTCGTTTCCCGCCAAGCAGGTAGTCGGTCACCTGGGTCGAAGGTCATTGGCCTCAACAGGATCTGCGTGGCTGCCATGTTCATTGGCAATATGCGTACCAGGTCATGTCTGGTTAATGGGCTACTACACATATTAGTTACTTAAAAGTGATCTTAATATGAATTTCAATCCAGTGTTTGATTAAAAAGATAAAACTACTAAAATTCAAAATGTAACTGTTGCATAAGCCAGTCCTGAAATACAGTATTTACTTAGTTGTATTAATGAACTGAAGGACAAAATTGAACAACCAATAGTGCATCATGGCAATTTGAATTTCCCAATTTTATCTGCTTGATACTTCTACAGTGGATACATATGATGGTCATCACTGCTGCTACATTAGATGGTCTATGTGTAACAACTAAATACCCAAAGATCTTAACCAGGAACAAGACATTTACAGAGGGTGAAGACCTGCTGCTATGCTCCTGATGGGGTTAGCCCTTGCCAGTACTGCTCTTGGGTGTGCAGCAATGTGGATACTGAAGATTCCTCACCAGTACACCGTGGGACCCTATCTCCATGTTTAAGATGTTTACTTTTGATGTAATTTAGGACATCAACTGCATTGATCCTTATCCCAGGCAGCTACCTTAGCTGACATAATCATTAATAGATATTGGGAAGCAGAATGTGTGCACCCAAGTCTCTCCTAGCCACCTGGAGGGCTTGATCCAGTCTCTAATGTCTGGCTGCAATCGCCATTCAAACTCTCACCTGATGATCTATCACTTGCATTTTGGTAACTTTGGACTTCATCATTACTGTTGGAATGTATGCATGATGTCATTGCACCAAAAAATGCAAGTTGTGTTATTAATGCACACAGTAAACTACCCAATTTTAATGTAAAATCTGCAAAGATTTTGATATTGCACACTGTTCAGTAAAGTAAAAAAGCCCAGAAGATCCATAAGAAAGTGGTGTTGGATCCAAAGGGAGAATGATGGGGGAATAAAAAACTTGTAACTCGGTTCCAATGTCATTGTGGGTTTTTTTGCCAAAATTTAGTATCAAGAGTTTCTTGTGGTGCATGTGTTAAAGGCTATAATGTGGAGGTAATGATGATGAATTTTGTAAATGTTGACCATCTACTTGGTTGTGAGGATTAAAGCTATGGACTGCATGAAGATATTTTTGTCCACCTGATGAAGGGAGAATTGTTAAGGTAAGGGAATATACATAAATACAATGTACTACAATGTGATTCATGTAAATAAATGCATCTAATTTGGTAGAATGGTGAGATCAGGAAAGCTAATGTATTCCTGATATTTAAATCTAGTGCACTAGGTTTACAGTTGGGTAGAAACTATGCAACAATTGGATGAAGTCCTATTTGGAACCAGATGGAAGAGGTAAAGGCATAAAACATGATAGATTGCAGTCATAGTGATTGAAATAAAAATACAATGTTGGAGAAACTCAGCAGGTTAAAGAGAGTACTCTCTATAGCAAAGATAATGATGCATAACCAACTTTTCAGGCTTGAGCCTTTCATCAAGGTATGAGTTGGAGGTGCACAATCCCACAGTCAGGAGGTAACAGGTGGAGAAGGGAGGGCGGGTGCAGTAGCAAACACGGAGTGGGGAACGCTATGTGAATGGAGATGGAAGGGGTGGAGAGCTGGAGGAAAGAAAATAGTGGGATGGGCAAGAAAGGGAGAACAGGGAGTAGGCTGGCAAAAACCAGAGAAGTCTGTCATCTGGTGGAAAGACAAAAAATAAGGTTTTGCTCCTCCAATTTATGAGGACTTGGTCTGATAATACATGAGGTCATGGCAGCCATGTCCGTGCAGGAGTGGGGCATAGAATTGAAATTGTTGGGCACTGAGAAATTCCTGTCATTGATATGGACCAAGCAAAGGTAGTCAGCATACAAGGTAAAAGAGGTAAAGGCACCTTTTTGAAAATGTATATGTTCTTTGAAGGAATAAGGGAGTCAAGGGCAAGAGGCCACAATTTCAGAACAAAAGGGTGTAAATTTAAAACAGAAATGTGGAGAACTTTCTTTAACCAGAGAGTCATGAGTCTGTGGACTGTTGCAATAGACAGCAGTGAAAACAAGGTCGATGGGTGTATATAAGACAGAAATTGACAGGGATTTGGTTATTCAGGGCATCAAAGATTATGGGGAGAAGGTCGAGGAATGGGGTTGAGTGATAAGGATCCGCTCATGATTAAATGGTAGAGCAGACCAGATGGGGCGATTGGCTTATTTCTGCTCTTGTATCTTGTGATCATCAAAATTAAACCTGGATTAAAAGTTTGAATTACCATGGAGGTTTTAGAAGCAAGGTAGCATTTTGTGGAAGTTGGAAGGTTGAGAGATGAATTAATCAAAGTTTTAAGGTATTGAGGGAAACTTTTGGGTTTTTGAATAGGAGGTAGTACCACAAGGTAGCCTGTGTATGACCAAATCACTTGGTTGTAAAGCTGAAGCAAGCCACTTGAATGATTATTGCACAAACAGTAGAAATCTTGACCATATAACCATATAACCACTTACAGCACAGAACAGGCCAGTTCGGCCGTACTAGTCCATGCCGTAACAAATCCCCACCCTCCTAGTCCCACTGACCAGCACCCGGTCCATACCCCTGCAGTCCTCTCCTATCCATATAACTATCCAGTCTTTCCTTAAATGTAACCAATGATCCCGCCTCGACCATGTCTGTCGGAAGCTCATTCCACATCCCTACCACCCTTTGCATAAAAAAAATAAATAAAATAAAAAATAAAAAAAAAATTTTTTTTTAAATTTCCCCTCATGTTCCCCTTATAATTTTCCCCCTTCAATCTTAAATCATGCCCTCTAGTTTGAATCTCCCCCACTCTTAATTGAAAAAGCCTATCCACGTTTACTCTGTCTGTCCCTTTTAAAATCTTAAACACCTCTATCAAGTCCCCTCTCAATCTTCTACACTCCAGAGAAAAAAGCCCCAATCTGCACAACCTTTCCCTGTAACTCACCTTGAAATCCTGTCAACATTCTCGTGAACCTTCTCTGCACTCTCTCTATTTTGTTTATATCTTTTATTTTGTATTCTGCAAATGGAAATGCTGAACCAGATACAGGAATGATAAATTATATAGGCTGAAGGGACATGGGGCAGAGTGAGAAGACTCATCACAGATGAGCTATAGATTCAAGATTCCTTTATTGTCATGTAATAGTACAGAACATGACATTGCCTTCTGTCTGCTGTTATGCCTCAAACCAGTACAATAGAAGACACCATTTAAAAGGGTTAAATCTTAACTATTAATAACATAACATAACAATTACAGCACGGAAACAGGCCATTAGGCCCTTCTAGTCTGCACCGAACCAAACACCCCTTTCTAGTCCCACCTCCCTGCACAATGCCCATAACCCTCCATCTTCTTCTCATCCATATACCTGTCCAACCTTTTCTTAAATAATACAATTGACTCCGCCGCCACTATTTCTCCTGGAAGCTCATTCCACACGGCTACCACTCTCTGAGTAAAGAAGTTCCCCCTCATGTTACCTCTAAACCTCTGCCCCTTAATTCTTAACTCATGTCCTCTTGTTTTAATCTTTCCTCCTCTTAACGGAAATAGTCTATCCACATCCACTCTGTCTTGGGTACTGGGATGATCAATGCTCCTTTGAAGCTGGTGGGAGCCTCTGACTGTGAGGTTGAAAATGTCTTTGAAAACTCCAGCTAGTTAGTTCGTGCAGATTTTCAGTAGCCTGCCAGGTACACCAGCAGGACCTGACATCTTGCAAGGGTTCACCTTTTTTTTAGTATTTTTTTATTTTTCACACTGTGAACCATATCAACCAAAATATATGCAAACATTTCTCATTAAATATACACAGTGGCATTTTCTCCCTTTTTTCCCCCCTATCCTCCAAAACCAATAAATATTCAATATGTACAATAAAACCATAAAACAATGTCTTCACACAATGAAAAATAAACAAGAAAAATGTGTCATCTGTTTTTACACACTGAATCAAATGGTTTTGTCTTCTTATCATTTTAGGGGGTGTAGGTCTGAGATAACCTCTCTCTCTGTTCCATGTGTGGTTCAAAAATTTGTTCAAATAATGTGACTTTATTTTTTAAATTATATGTTATTTTTTTCCAAAGGAATACATTTATTCATTTCCATGTACCATTGCTGTATTCTCAGACTCTCTTCCATTTTCCAAATTAACATTATACACTTTTTTGCTACTGGTAAGGCTATCATAATGAATCTTTTTCGCGCTTTATCCAATTTGAGGCCTAATTCATTACTTCTTAGGTTACTTAAAAGAAAGATATCTGGATTTTTTGGTATGTTATTTTTTGTAATTTTATTAAATATCTGATTTAGATCTTCTCAAAACGTATTCACTTTCTTACATGCCCAAATTGTATGTATTATTGTTCCCATTTCCTTCTTACGGTGAAAACATCTTTCTGAGGAGTGATATATAACTTGTGTAACCAATTATACTGTATCATGCGTAACCTTGTGTTTATTGTTAACTAATATGGCTACACCTCTAGCTTTTGAATTATATGATGCTGCCGCTACATATCCTACCCAGTCTCCCTTTAATTTATGTTCCACTTCAGTTAGATGCGTTTCCTGCATACATGCAAGATCTATTTTTTTTTCTTTTTTCAGTAAATTTAATAGCCTCTTCCTTTTAATTTGGTTATATATTCCATTAATGTTTATAATCATATAGTTCAACATGGCCATCTTATATCTTCTTGTAAAGATCATGATCCCCAGCCTTAAACGCCCTCGTTCTCACCCTCAGCAGGTTGAGAATTCTCTGGTTCAGAAAACTTATTCTGTTACCATTTCCTGAGCATTTAGCGAAAAGCTATGAAGCATTACAAATATGCTTTCTCTCTTTCTTCTTTTCTTTCTCTTTGACTTTGCTTCATAGACGAAGATTTATGGAGGGGTAAATGACCACGTCAGCTGCAGGCTCGTTTGTGGCTGACAAGTCCGATGTGGGACAGGCAGACACAGTTGCAGGGGAAAATTGGTTGGTTGGGGTTGGGTGTTGGGTTTTTCCTCCTTTGTCTTTTGTCAGTGAGGTGGGCTCTGCGGTCTTATTCAAAGGAGGTTGCTGCCTGCCGAACTGTGAGGCACCAAGATGCACGGTTGGAGGCGATATCAGCCCACTGGCGGTGGTCAATGTGGCAGGCACCAAGAGATTTCTTTAGGCAGTCCTTGTACCTCTTCTTTGGTGCACCATATGCTTTACAATAAAAATATATGTATATATTCTCAAATTATGTCAATTTGAATCCACGAATCATTTTCATTTTGATGTGATCAAACTTTCTAATCTGTGCGAGGCCAGTGTAAATATTACATTGATTTTATCCACAATGGCCAGTAAGTCCATTGGTTTTTTTCCCCCTCGTGTCTCCACAGATAATATTTCTACCCTTGGAGACAGCTTCTTAGGAGTCTATTATCTTGGAGCATCAGCTCACCAGAAGTAAATTGAAGAATGTGATTATTCCTAAAAATCAAAAGCAAAATCATACACATGCAGGGAAGTGGCCTTGAACTAGGCAATTGCACAGCAAGTGCCCATCTATCATGTGGAGAGATTTTAAACAGTTTCACAGGTTAAGAGACACAAAGATGAAGTGCACACAACTTTGTTGGTTTAAGGAGGCCAGCAAATCATTCTGCAATTGTCCATTATCTCTCTCTCTAAAATCCCAAAGCAGAATCTTGTTAGAATTATATAACTGTCTATTCTGATTTTTTTCTCTCTCTGCAAATACTTCCCTGCATTTTTAAATGCTATAACATCACATATTTACTATGGTTTCTCTCTGTCTACAAGTTCAATACACATTTGTATAAAACAGCCTAAGGTAATAATATTCCAGCTGATATGGAGAGTGACACATCTGCCAAGGAAGTTATCATCACCACAGGACTATGGAGTGTTAATTTTGTCAACCATGACTAAGAATCATGAAAATAATCAAGTTATGAATATTTCTTGATAATTAATTATTCAGTGTTATGAAGAAACAATGGGAGTATTGGAGAGGGAGGAGGATACAGTTGCAAATACTTTAAATCCTTCAATATATGTACAAAAAAGGTTAGACAAAACGAAGTGAAACAAAGTTCGTGGACACTGTAGTAAATACACTAAAGTGCTGGAGAAACACTCCAACACTTTTGTGTATCTAGATAAAAGTAAATGCACTTTCTAAATTCTTGGATGGATGGATGGTCTTCATTAATGTATAATTGTAAAATATTATCTGTGCAGGTAATATGTAAATAACTGAACTCACTGTAATTGTATAAAAGATACATTAAACAAAAAATAAATTGCTTGAAATGGCTGTTCATTTTTTTGTAAAGATAAAACATGTATAAAAATTATTGTATTTTTAAGAATGATGTAAGTATTTTTATCCTCTGAAGAATTGGAGGCTTAGATCTTCCAAATTTTCACATTGACAACAATTTTGCTGCAAGAGTGTTTTCATCATAAAGTATTTTCATATGCGTTTGGAATTATCTGTCATTTTATTTTGCATAATAATGTGAATTCTACTCCAAATAATGTCATATGTAGCAGATGATTTAAACTGTCATTTCATCAAAGAAAATTATTCAGGCTATTCAAATTTTTACATGCATGCTCTTCAAAGAGAGTCAATTTTCTATTTTGCTTTGATATTTGTTTATATTTTCTGGTGTCCATCAATGTTGCAACTTTTTCCATTGGTGTCCACATTGCAAAGTTTGTGAGTTATCTTTGCCACAGTCCCAAATATGCATGGTCTGGACCATTGGCAGAACGAAAAGAGCATGTTACACTTCTTGTGATCACTGGCCTCATTTATTGGGGGTGTAATTTCTCCATGTAAAATGGAATACTGTGGAGGGAGAAGAATATCATCTGGAACACCATTCTCTTAATATCAATATTAACCCAAAGTTGAGCTCTGAAATTTTGCCAAACATAAATATGTGGTGGAGTTTGTTGTAGCATTAGTTATCTCATAAGGGAGATTTTGCAGGACTTCAACCAATTTTTGTGGCAGAATGATGGCATTCTGCTTTTTTTTTAAACTTTGTTCTTGGTTGGCCACAAATGTATTGTACTATTCTAAGGGGGATAGATGTTTGAGCTGTTGATATTTGTGGGTTTAAGGTGGTTAGTAATACATTCTGCAATTACCATTGGCACCAGCTTGTCTTTCTTTACATGGGAAGATTTGCTGTGTAGAACAAGTATTCTCAGCAATGGAATAAAATGCACTCTGCTGGAGAAACTCAGTGGGTCGAACAGCATCAGTGGGAGAAAAGGAATTTTCAATGTTTTGGGATGGACCCATATATCGAAGGGTTGCCAGCCTGAAATTATGAATTTTTTCTTCTCTCTCTGATGCAGTTCCTTGAGCAGTTTTTGCTCTCCTCCAGCATCTGCAGTCTCTCTTGTCTTTGACAATGGAGTCACTGGATCAATGTGAATGTTTTTTGCAGGGAAAGTGTGCCCACTGAATTTGCTAGTTTCCAAATGCTATTTTTGGGGGTGGGGAGGGGGGGGTGTCACTGACTTCTCACCTTCTCAATGCAGCTTATGGCAGAACAAAAGGAGCATGTTCTGCTCCTTGCTGTGGTTAAGGCCTCATTTATAGTGACATAGACTCATTTCATCATGTGAATCAGCCATTCTTACAAGTTCATGGGGGCCACAGTATACTTGGGGAAATCATGGACTGAATTCAGTTTTTTATGTAGTCGGTAGGAGAGAAGTAATGAAGAAACCAACTAAACTTGACTGCTTAATCAGGCATGGGCCCGCAAACTTTTAGCAGAGTCTGAAGGGTGCAATAGCCAAAAAAAGCTTGAGATTAGCGGATGTAGATTTTAATTAGGTGACATATTTTCTTGTAAATGTATTTAGATAGACTTGGATTACTTTGAAGTCATTTGGGTTACAGTGAGTGAGATGAGCACCATTCTGATAGATGTTCAGCTTTGTAATCAGATTCCAATTGTTTGGGGCAAGGAGTTGATGTCAGTTTTTGTCTTTCATTGAAGCTTATATATATTAAAAAATTCACTGCCATTACTTGACCTGGGACAAACACATTGATCTGATGGTCAAGAAAGAACAACAACACCTCTGTTTTCTTCTAAGACCAAGACAATTCTGCTCGTTCCCCTTGCCCTTTTCATAGGTACACCATCAAAAGCATCTCAGCATGTTGTTGAAGTTGCTCGACTCAAGATCAGAAGCTACAGAAGATATTGAATGCAGCTCAGAACATATTGAAAACTCCCCTCCGTGGACTCCATCAGTAAGTCCAGCTGCTGAGGAAAGGCAGCCAACATATTGAAGGACCCACAACACATTGGCACACTCTCTTCCTCCTCCCAAATGGAGAAGACTGAAGAGTGTGAAAGCACCCACCAACAAGATTAAAGGCAGTGTTTTCCCTGTGTTGATTGTGCTATATGCTACCCTTGTTTGGTGCTAATTGATTTTTTTTTTCATTGTGATCCTATACTCTAAATTGTGCTCTTTACATGGCTGCATGAATATTAGAGAGAGCCTGTTGGACTGATCACAGAAGAACCTTTTTCATTGTATTAGGTGTTTTATGGCAAATAAACTTAAACATAAGCCCCTCAATCATTTAGCTTTGCATAATCCAAACACTTTGGAAAAGCATCTTGATGGAGCATTCCAATCCAAAATATTGTCTGACTCTTTCTATCCATGTGACCTGGCCTACAAATTTCCTCCTGCTTCTTTTTAACTTTTTTAAAACTGTCACATTCACTCTGAGGAAATAGCAGCCACTATACTTGTGAACATATTGGTTTCCCTGTTTTTTAGTATTTACAAGTTTGACCAACACTTTCAAACACTTTAATCCAAGCTTTATCTTTGCTGATGACTAAGTGATTGTGGTACAAGCAGGGAATTCAGGATACTTTTAGCAAAGTATGACAGCTGTACCAAAACGGATTCTAAAATTCTAATCAACTTCAATCTATCTAAATCTAAATCATAGGTCAGCAACTTTTCATTTGTGCTATTCTGATGTGGGACTGGTCTATCATACAGATAACAAAAAGAACCTCCTGTAGTATATCATTTGCTGACCTGAGACCAGCTGCAAATCTTGGGCAAGATGTAATATTGTAAGAACTTTTAGAATTAGCTTGCAGCACATTTGGACTAGGACCCTGCTGAATATTTCTTGTAGGAACAGTTTCATTCAACCATGCATGACTTCCACTGCAGTCAAATAAATGTGCTTTGCACTTAATTTTTTCACATTTCAAGTTTATTGTCATATGCATCCAGATAAAGTGGGAAAGGTAGTTTTGCAGCAATTCAGTTAGCAATAAAAACAGAGCAGAGTGTAGCATTACAGAGTTAGAATTGAGCAAAGGCAACATTATTTTACTGGTTTGTTCAGGGTCCCGATAATAGTGGGAAAGAAACTGTCCTTGTATTTGGTCGTGCATGATGTCATGCTTTGGATAGGAGGTAGGAGAAGAGTGTGTGGCTGATGTGCGATGAGTCTTTTAATATGTTCGATGCTTTTCTCAGGCAACAGATTGGTGGCGAGGGAGTTGGTGTGATGGTCTGATGGGGTTTTCAACTCTCTGCAATTTCATGTGGTCTTGTGTGGAGCAGTTACCATTACCATTATCCCTATAGGATATTTTCAGTGGTGCATATGTAGAAATTGTTGAGGGACTTGCACGACATACCAAATTTCCTCAGGCTTCTGAGAAAGTAGAGGTACATAGCCATATCTGCATTCAGGGGAGAGATCAGCATCATAATTCTCATGTGTTCAGCATATGACAATGAAGTCAGTAATAATTTTCATTGCACAGAAACATTTGCTCAAGGGAAGGACAGAACAATGCTATTCTTGTAAGCTCCATCATTTGTCAGTATAAACAATACAGAGTAAACGTGGATAGGCTTTTTCAATTAAGAAAGGGGGAGATTCAAACTAGAGGACATGGTTTAAGATTGAAGGGGGAAAATTATAAGGGGAACATGAGGGGAAATTTCTTTACGCAGAGGGTGGTGGGGATGTGGAATGAGCTTCCGGCAGACGTGGTCGAGGCGGGATCATTGGTTACATTTAAGGAAAGACTGGATCGTTACATGGATAGGAGGGGACTAGAGGGGTATGGACCAGGTGCTGGTCAGTGGGACTAGGAGGGTGGGGATTTGCTACGGCATGGACTGGCCTGTTCTGTGCTGTAAGTGGTTATATGGTTATAGAGCAATGACCAGCAGTGAATGTACCAGCAGTGGTACTTTAAGCTAAAGGCATAATTGCATATTCAATGTCAAATTATATTGAAATTGGGCAAATATTATGACTGGCTACTAAAGCAAATATATAGAGTTTGTCATGAAGTAAATTAATAGGAATGGTTGAGAAAGAAGAATTAGCATAATATTGCCACTTTTGATGGGAAGCTGTAAATTGCAGTAGTGGTATTTTGTAATTTTACATTGGATGTATAATTTGTGACTCAAGCCAATTGCTGTATAACATAATAAAATGTGAAAGATGGACAAACAATGTTAAATCGGTTGCTATAAAAGTGTATTTTTAGGAGTAAAAACTTTGAATTTGCATGTACTGATGTTACAAGCACATTGTTGAGGTTTTAGGAATTCTTTCATTTCTTAGGCAATGAATTCTTAACTGGTAAAAATTTTCATTGTGCCAATGTTTATTCTACAACGTGAATGAGGTTGAGAATCATTCCAGTATCTATTTCGTTGTTGTTTAGAATCCAAAAAGACCTGGTCTTTTGAAAGCAGTTTTCTTCATTCCCTCCCAATCCTACAACCGCCACCAGTCTAACTTCTAGAATTAAGTTTCTTGCATGTTTTCGATGCTTGGCATCTATGTTTCAATAATGTCATGTGAAAAGATTTCTTCTTGTATTTCCCTCCGATATTTTCCTAATGGTTTTGAATATATGACCTCTTGGCATCCAGCCTATCACCAGACAAATTTAGTTTCCTCGGTCTGTAGTATATTGTAGTTTTCTTGTATTGTACTGTATCTTGTAATTTCTATTCAACAGGGGCTTCAGAAAAACCCATGCTTATTGTAGCAATGGAAACCCAACTACCTAAAAATGCAGCAGGTAACTAACTACCTGATGCAAAGTAACCTCACCCAAACACATAGTGACTCTATGACACTGTATAATCTATGAAAATTTCTCAATTTTGTTCAGGTAACCTATTAATCTTTGCTCCAAGGAAAACTATTCAAATGTCACCACATGACTGAAGTGTCTAATCCCTGATAATGTCCAGGTAAAGTTCTTCAAATGGTTAATGGCTTCCAGTAATCCCCATGATCACTCTGCTATCATCGGGGGAAAAGGTACAAGAGCCTGAAGATGAGCACTCAGCACTACAAAGACAGTTTCTTCCCCTCTGCTATCAGATTTCTGAACCATAGACGCCACCTTACTTTCTTTTTCTTGCACAATTTTTATTTCTTTTGTAAGGAGGTTTATGTAATTGTTTGCACTGTGATGCTGCCACAAATTACATGACATATTCATGATCATAAATTCTGTTTCTGATTGTTAATTCTTTTTCCCTAAGATGCGATGCATAATTATTACTCCACCATTGTTCCTGTAGTAATTGAAAACTGAAACTTTGTCAGTTATGCTGCTGTATTCTTTGCAGGCTTCAATATTTTAGAATGTATTCAATCCACACCAGGTGGATTCAAAAATCACAATTTTTCAGTTTCTTTAACATTTTCCTCCATAACTATAATCTTAACATAACTCAACTTTATGAAGATTGTTGCAAAGCACTCATAGAATCAGGCAAATGTTCTGCCAATCTGTGAAGTCTTTCCTTAAAAGTTCTTATTTCTTTCTTGGGCTACTGTTTATACTTTACATGTTAGTAAAATGTTCATGGCTCATTTTAATGGTTTTTTGTTGTTTTCTATATTAACGTTAAATTTCCTCTAGTACTTTACGTAATATTCCTGGTCCTTCAATAAACTTTGCTCTAAACATTACTCTGGCAAATATGGGCAGCTGGTATCAGCACACATCCTGACAAGTTGGTTGTTACTTTACTTTCATTTTTAATTTCCTTGTAATCCACATGAGCTTTGAATGGACTTCATTTTCTCTTCAAGTCGATCTACCTAGTTTGCTGCTGATCTTATTTTTTTTCATTGAATGCTCTTCATTAATCTTTATCCTACAATCAGTTTTCCCAATCTCCAGACCTTAAAGCACCAAATGGACTCTTCGTAATTGAAATTAATATTTTCTAATCTCTTTCCATAATTAAACTAATTAATGTTAGACGTTTCTTTGGCTTGGCTTCGCGGACGAAGATTTATGGAGGGGGTAAATGTCCACGTCAGCTGCAGGCTCGATTGTGGCTGACAAGTCCGATGCGGGACAGGCAGACACGGTTGCAGGGGAAAATTGGTGGGTTGGGGTTGGGTGTTGGGTTTTTCCTCCTTTGTCTTTTGTCAGTGAGGTGGGCTCTGTGGTCTTCTTCAAAGGAGGTTGCTGCCCGCCGAACTGTGAGGCGCCAAGATGCACGGTTTGAGGCGAGATCAGCCCACTGCCGGTGGTCAATGTGGCAGGCACCAAGAGATTTCTTTAGGCAGTCCTTGTACCTTTTCTTTGGTGCACCTCTGTCACGGTGACCAGTGGAGAGCTCGCCATATAACACGATCTTTGGAAGGCGATGGTCCTCCATTCTGGAGACGTGACCCACCCAGCGCAGCTGGACCTTCAGCAGCGTGGACTCGATGCTGTCGGCCTCTGCCATCTCGAGTACTTCGATGTTAGGGATGAAGTCGCTCCAATGAATGTTGAGGATGGAGTGGAGACAACGCTGTTGGAAGCGTTCTAGGAGCTGTAGGTGATGCTGGTAGAGGACCCATGATTCGGAGCCGAACAGGAGTGTGGGTATGACAACAGCTTTGTATACGCTTATCTTTGTGAGGTTTTTCAGTTGGTTGTTTTTCCAGACTCTTTTGTGTAGTCTTCCAAAGGCGCTATTTGCCAAGGCAAATGTTAGATGTGGTCCCCTATGAAATAGCAGACTTAAATCATTTCATTTCCTGGAATCAAAACTGGCACTATTTCCTTGTTTATCAGATGATTAAATTTCTTCCTTCTCCACTTTCAGCACAGTTTTTTTTTTCTTGTCTCTTTTTGGATAACTGACATTACTACTTTATTTTTGTTATTTGCTTTTGAAATTTACCAAACTTTCTTCTTGCTGCTTGACGTTCAATTTTTTAAAAAAATCTCAACCGTCCAACCCTGTTCCTCAATAAGGCCAATTATATTTAGGTCCATCGATTCCATACTTTAATATTTGTAACAACAACATATTTGATATTGGCATGTTTTGTTTTCTCTATCACTCCTGAATGTTTGATCTCCAGGAACATTAAGAATCCATTCCTGGCCTTAAGCCACATACATCTGTTTTTGCAACTTCATAATCAACTTAACATTTTCTTTCTCAAGCTCACTAGGTTATTATTTCTCCACCTGGACAAATAACTGTAACTAGTTGAAAACATAACACTGAAGATGCTAAAAAGCAGACTGCTAGAGGATCTGTGAGGCAGGCAGTATCCATGAAGATAAATGGACAGTCCTCCATTTGAATTGAAACCTGCTTCAGGACTCCATGGATGCTGCCTGACCGCCCCCGCCCCCCCCCCCCCGTGAATTCCTCCAGCTCATTGCACTTATTTTTCACAAATAACTCACTCTTTATCATGTGCTATTTGTCTTGATCTCTTCCCCATGTTTTCATAATATCTCTAATTTTATTATTAATAGGATGCTGTCCTTTGATTTAATTTATACTTCTTTCTACTTCCAATTGTTTTACTTACCCTTCTCTGGATAAGGTAGTTTAACCCTCTCCGATTACTTATACTTGATAAGTACGCAGTGATAACGTCAGCCATAATGTAGAATGCAGCTGGTCATTCCATCTTTCCAAATACCATATTTTTATGTTACATGTGTTTTTTTTTACAAACCAGGTACTCCTCCCTCCACCCCCCCCCCCACCCCCATTGCGTTACAGGTGTTTGTGTACTATATGAGAACATTTTTACACATTGAAATAATGCGCAACAATTGTGAAAGTCGCACTGGGAATTTATAGCGAGCATGGGAATGTAATAGCAGCAATGAAAGAACATGCACAATTTATAGCCAGTGTGGGCATTGGGTACATACAAAATAGGAACATTCAAAATTTTGATCTTGGGAATATCTGTTTGGCCTGAGTGTCATGGTATTCTGAGAAATAGGATATTCTGGCTAGGGCATGCACCTTATCACTGTTAATTGCCCAATCCCATCCCCTGATCTGACACAACATTAGGATGATTCTGCACTATGGCATTTTAATCATCCTCATTACATTAAATCAAACCATAAATGTCTCAATTGCACACTATTTTTAACAACATGAGGTTTCTTTTAAAGAAAAGCATTTTAAATCATGACAGAATTGAAATCCTGCTTAACTCTGAAGCCTGACTTCAATCTATTTAATTGATTCCCCTCTAAAGCTTGTTAATCATCTATATAATGGGCAATTGACACCTCTGGGAGAAGGTGAATCATTGAAGATTAATTGTGGAATGTGTTTGCCTCGTGTCTCAAGTAAATACAAATTGTTCTGTGACTTGGAATGTAGAATATTACACCTGTGTGTTATTTATGTGTGCGCTATACTCAAATATTTTACTCCATTAATGATTTTCCGCGCATTATATGCACGTGTGCATTATATGAGTGATGACATAGTACTGTCTTTAAAATTAAGAATGCTTTTGACCAAGTGTGGAATCAAGAATATTAATAAGGATATCTTGAAATTTGATTACATAGCTGAGTTACTCAAGATTTTAACAACCCAGATATATTAATTGTAAATTCTTGTGTATAAATCTTAATAACATAAAATATTGATCTCACTGATACCACCACTGAAAGTCCTTGCTTATTTATCAAGTCAATGAAAAACAAAAACCTACATTGTCCAGCTATTGGTGTCACAATAGGTAGAATCAGTCAGTTCACGTGAATGGTTAAGCACAGTAATCAGGATATAACTTTTTTCTGAAAGCTGCATTCTAGAAGTATCTCTCAAAGCAACTCGATGTTGAAATCATTCGAAGCTTACAATTTCACCGTTATTCTTAATCATATCAGAAAATTTAAGTTGGTTCATTCAGGGATGGTGATTTTTTTTAAAACTCACTATCTAACTTTTCCACAGGCACTAATTATTTAATTTTAGTTATCTGAAATATCATTCCTTCAGAATTTTAATTTTTTTAAAAAATCTAAATATTTTTCTGCATTACCTTTCTTCCTCTTAATCTCTGTCCATTATATTGGCTTCTGTACTGATTTTACAGTAAATCAATAGTTAATTAATTGATCTCTTAGTTTGGAGTCTGTCCCAGTCTGTTTTATTCTTTTTGATTATGGAGATATTTATATGCTCACCACTGACCACAAAACCTAGACCAATAAAATATCAGTCATAGTTAAATCCAGTTATTTATTTATTTATCACATTAACAACTCTTCAAAATATGTTAACCTGTTATTATCTTGTGTATGACTAGAAGTAACAGAACCATGGATGACAATACAGAGTGTGTTCTTTCCTGAGTAAGATCTGAAGTTTAAAAAAAAACAAATGAATAAGATTCAAATGAGAGATGGCACAATGACAATGGATCATTCTAAAATTAATGAAACTTTCAAACAATTTTATTCTAATCTTCATACTTCTGAATTTAAGAATAATTTTGCTTCAATGGCAGAGTTTCTAGAACAAATAAATTTACCCACCCTATCTCAGGACAAGTGTACAAGACTAGAAACCTATTTCTCAGGATGAAACCTCTATAGCTATCTCCTCTTTGCAGTCTGGTAAATCTCCAGATCAAGATGTATTTCCTGCAGAATTTCATAAATCTTTTTCTCAATGGCTTGTGCCTCATCTAAGCTCTATATTTTAAGATTCATTTAAAGAAGGTATACTTCCCTCATCTTTTTATGAGGCTAGTGTTTCACTTATTTTGAAAAAAGGGAAAGAAGCAACAGAATGTGCTTCTTGTGGACCAATTTCATTACTTAATGCTGAAATAAAGATTTTATCTAAAATGTTAGCATATAGATTAGAAAATATTCTACCAACAATGATTAACTCTGACCAAACAGGCTTTATTAAAAACCATATTCTGAGTATTGAATACACTGTATTTACCCTCTGCCCATGCGACGGAATGTGTTCTTTTACAAGATGCTGAAAAAGCAGTTGACAGGTGGAATGGAAATATCTATTTATTATATTAAAGAAATTTCATTTTGGTCCATATTTTATTAATTGGATTGGTTTGAAATACTATATTTATGTCCTATGGCTTCATTTCATTCTAATCTAATCTACAACAGTTGAAAATATTTAGACTCTTTAAAGGAACATGACAAAGATGTCCATTGTCCTTTATTGCTTGATACAATACTAGAATGATTAGCAGTAGCCCTTTGACAATGTAGAGAATTTAAATGATTTATCAGAAACAGAAATTAACATAAAGTATCTCCTATGTGGATAATTATGGATTCCTTGTATATGGATTATTATGTTAAATTTAATAAAAATATTTTTAAAAAGAAAGCAAGACATGAGCTTAGCAAGGAATGTCCTGAATCAGTCACAACTACAATGGCCTCCATAATGTTTGGGACAACAACACCTTTTTTTTTGTTTATTTATATATCTTATCTTATATCTACACCAACGAAGCAATTAAACATACTGAGTATGCACAAATACCTGTGAAGCAAATGTCCCAAACATTATGGTGCCCTGAAATGAGTAGACTATGTATAAAATGTGCTGAAATTTCTACATGGTTGACCCAAAATATATACAAATAACCTTGAATAAAATCTGGAATATGCACTTTAATTACATGTGAATTGTTTGATTATATATGTAAAATTGTGGAGCATGGGCAAATAAAGTTTTTTAAAAAGTGTTGTTGACCCAAACATTATGGAGGGCATTGTATATTCACCTGAAATTTTGGGAATTTTATGTATCTGGTTTCTCCTGAGATTTTCACCAACTCAAAAGGTGATCTTCAATCAATTTGATTCACTTCAAATAATGCTAAGAAATGGCAAGATCATTGGGTACAGCAAAGGCAATAGAACAAAACAGAAGATCATCCCCAGTATTAGCAACACCTCAAGTCCAGTTGTTCTAGAACAATTACAACATGCATCAAACTGACAATATTAGAAAATTGCCCAGGTACAGTGCCCTGCATAATGTTTGAGACATACACTTTTCCTTTATTTGGTCATGTGCTCCACAGTTTTAAATTTGCAATCAAGCTATTCACATGTAATTAAAGTGCACATTCCAGACTTTATTCATGGTTATTTGCATACATTTTGGTTTACTTAACTCTTGTTTATCAGGTTCATAACAGCTTCTTTGACATTCATTGGCACAACTCTGGCCCTCTTGTTGAAAATGACAACTTCAGACTCCAAAGGTGATCAAAAGCTTCAAAGCATTCCTCCCTTATAATGATAGTGATCATGCTTGCATGGCAACTAGCAAGGCCTTGATTATAGTTCCTGTTTGATTAGCCAGTTGGGGGGCTGATGCACAGCAAGACACCGTATGCAAGATCTGTAATGGAGGCTTGCAGCCTCATGGCATGCCTTATGGTGCTGTTTTTATCAACTTTAAAGGAAATGACCTTTTCCTTCACCAATGTGTTACCTAAGAACTCATACATACGAATACAAGATGAAACTTGGTGTCAGAAGTGGAATGAAGGAAATTAAAAGGAAGTACTTTAAAAGGTAAAATCTAAAGTCAACAACTGATCAGTGAAGAGAAGATAACACAGTGAAACATGGAAGGATTACATCCACCAGCGAAGCTTCAGCTAATAGGTAGTGTGGCTGAAAATTGGAACAGAATTAAACAGCATTTTGGATTGTATTTAGTGGCAATCGGAGCTGACAAGAAAAGTGAAAGTGCTAGTTTTCTTACATGTCATGGGTGATGAAGCCCTGGAGGTATATAGTAACTTCACATTTGCTGCTGAAGGAGACAAAATGCAATTGGAAAAAATAATGGTACAGTTTGAGGCATACTGCATAACTAAATATTACATGATGTTTGAGAGGCACAGATTTTTCACGTGTACAGAAAATGAAAGTATTGATCAGTATGTGACTGAATTGAGAAACAGAGGCAAAACATATGAATTTGGTGGACTGACTGACTCACTGATAAAAGACAGACTTTGGTATGGTATTCCAGATAATAGTCTAAGGGAAAGACTGTTAAGAGAGTAAAATATAAACCTGGAAAAGCCATAGCACTCTGTAGAGCTACAGAAACTGTAAAAATGCAGGCAAAAGAGCTGTTCAGTGAAACTAGCTGCATTGTGGATGCTGTGAGCAAGAACAGACATGAACCATTTAACAAAAAGATCACCAAAGTAAAAGAGAGGCGTGGCCAGCAAACAAAATTGAAAGGCACAATCGAAAGACATGTCGTCGATGCAGTACACAACTCCTACCAAAAAGTGTCCAACATATGGTAAAACATGCTAATGTACACAGCAGACATGTTATCTAGAGCTGTTGACATAAGAGAGCCCACAAACATCAAAATGGATGAAGACGTAAACGCCTTTGTGGAGATGATCACAGTACACTGGCCATATCAGCTGCAAAAATGGAGCTCATAAAGACAGAGACAAACAAAGATGAAACACTGAGACAATTGAGAAAAAGCATCTTGTATGGATGTCCCAACGTGAAGCAGGACTGCACCCCTAACGTTTCAGAGTACTGGAACTGCAGGGTGGAACTATCAGTGGTTGAAGGCATCATCTACAAAGAAAGTAAAATCCTTATCCCAAAGAGTCTGAGAAAAGAGATGCTAGAAAGGGTCCATGGAGGGCATCTCAGAATCGAAAAGTGTAAGAGCACGAGAGGTGATGTACTGGCCAAGAATCAACAATGATATAAACAAATGAAGTGTCAAACTGTACAATATGCCAGAAATATCAAGCATGCAATCCTGCAGAACCACTAAAGGCCCATCCAGCACCATACAGACCTTACCAGAAGGTAGCGCTGACCTATTCGTATGTCAAGGGAAGGACTATCTTGTAGTCACAGACTATTACTCCCTGTATCCAGAGGTGTGTAGACTGAACACCACCACTGCAAATGCTGTAATTTGAAAGCCATATTCACCAGACATGGTGTGGCAAGTGAAATCTTCACCGATAATGGACCCCAGTTATGCAATTCAAAGTTCTGACAGTTTGCCAAAGAGTGGGTCTTTGTACACACCACGTCAAGTCCTTATTTTCCACAGTCCAGTGGTCAAGTGGAGAAATCAGTATAGAGAGTGAAAAAACTGATAAACAAGGCAAAAGATAGTGGAACGGACCTCTACTGTAGCATGCTAGTATACTGCACAACTCTGCTTGAGTGTGGTATGTCACCAGCACAACTCCTTATGGGATGTAGGCTAAGATCAAACTTAACAATTCAGGAAAACCTCCTAAAAACAAAAGAGGGGAGAAAGTGAGGAAATGCAAGGAACAACTGAAAGAAAAGCAAAAGTATTACTTTGACAGAAGAACAAAAAACCTACCAGAACTTTTCACTGGTGACTAAGTAAGGCTAAAAGATAAAACTACTTATGGACTCAGGAGGGAACTGTCCTTAGTGAAGTCCAACCAAGATCATGCCCCATTCAGACAAATGAAGGTGCTGTTCTGCAAATAAATTGTTGAGACCTTCAAATGATATCAGCCACAATAGATAGAAAGATGGATACTGCTGAACAACCTGAGTACACAGCTGAGAAGACATTTTCTGAGGCAACAACTCAGATTCAAGGACAATCAATCAGGATATTGTTAAGACATGTGAATCCTCCTAAGAGACTAATTGAGCAAATTTAAAAACTCCTTTTATAGAATGAAGTAGTGCTATCTTATTCGCTCTTCAAGTTTTTTTAGTGTATGTAAAGGTGAACACACAAAACAAGTTTAAAAAATGTTAACAATGTTGATAATAATGAAAATGTAAGTTCCTGTGTTAAAGTTAAAATTGCAGTTAGATAAAGAAAACATGTTAGTTAAAAGTAAGCTACTTTTGTTTTAAGAAAGGGAGATGTAATGATAGTGATCATGTTTGCATGGCTACAAGCAAGGCCTTGATTATAGTTCCTGTTTGATTAGACTTGGCTGACACAGAGCAAGACACAGTATGTAAGATCTGTAATGGAAACTTGCAGCCTCATAGCACTGTTTATATCAACTTTAAAGTAAAGAACTTTTTCCTTCGTCTGTGTTGCCTAAGAACTCACACATATGAAAACAAGATGAAACATCCCTCTCTGATACTTGCACTAATGAAGCAATTAAACTTACCTGAGTACTTATAAATACCTGTGAAGCCAAATATCCCAAAATTATGGTGCCCTGAAATGAGGGGCACCATAATTTCTCCTCTTTTTCAACCAAGCAATTTGTCACTAAAAAGTACATTAATGTCTGATCATAAATGGGAAGGTACTTTCTCATGTTCTGTCACTGATCAGTTTGGATCTTACAGTATATCTTTTCTCCTTCCTATCCTAACAACATCATGCATGAAGAATGCTTGCTGATCCTTGGCATCAGATATCACTACATCAGTACGTATCAGTTACTAAGAAGCAAGGCCATTCAGCGATCACAAAAACTTTTATCAGATCATTGTGTTAAGTTAGTGATTAATCAGAATTACAAATCATTTACCATTATCAAGCATGGGACTGTAACCAACTTTCCATTCCCCAGTATCTCATTTCTATGATGCATTTATCCAACTGCTCATCAATATTCCCACATCTTTGAAATTGAGCATGAAATAGTGCTGATTGATGAATGGAAAAGCTAATACTGTATACATTGTGTTTGTTATTTGTATAGTATTCACAGTGTGTACATTTAAAATATGTGTGATTGTCACTCATTTATAACCAACAAAATAAAGGAAGTCAGTGCTCTTAATCCAACAGTGAGCAGATTATAGCATTTGGTCTCATCACAAACGTTACTATTTTCAAGGCACATTAAAGTTTATTAGTCGAACACATCAGTACAAGACTCTGGATTTTTTAAAAAAATGTTCATGTTAACTGGTAAGTCACAATTTGCAGCTTTATTGAACCTATTGGTTAATTATGCATATTATTCAGTAAACTGTTAAGAATAAAAATGAAATGTATAACTTTTAATCAAATTTTGGTCATTCTGATGTATTACAGCTAAGATTTGCAGTTGCCTTCTCTCAATTTTAAACTTTAATATTTTTTATCTATTTATTTTCTGCTAGTGAAACCTCGTTAGAACGCGATTCGTTAATCCGCGGAATTGCTTATAGCGCAGGTGTCTGTGGACCACAAACTGCTAAGGGGCGGGCTGATGACAATCAGCTGGCGACTCAACTCCCCACATCTGACAATCCCCGTCCCCACTGCCTGACAATTCCCCTCCCCGCTGCCCCCCGGCGCGGGACTTCGGGGCAGGGGAGGCCGGCATGGGACATTGTGGGAGGGGCTGCCGATGCCCCCACACTCTGACATATATGCATCTGTTCCGCAACTCGGCTGCAATGCGATGTGAAATCTTGGACCCCAACTACCGTGTTCTAATGAGGTTTTAATGCATTTGATTTTTTTTTTGTCAGTTGCTTGAGGCTGCTGGTTGCTTGAATTCTGGATAACGGGGATTTTACTGTACCATTAATTTTAAAGATCTGTTTAGTTAGCACCAAAAATTGTCTTATCTCCAACAGAACACTAAAAATGTTCACCATTCCCTTGGCTGCATTTCTACATTTTGCCAACTTTCTAGTTTTAAAAGCATTGGATTGATGACTGCAGTAATTCTTAGCAGATGTTATTTTCTTCTGTTTAGAATGATTACCGGAAGTTATCTATGCAGTGCAAGGATTTTGCTGTTGGTGTACTCGACCTGTGCCGGGACACAGAGGAAGTGGAGGCCATTCTTAATGGAGATGTGGATTCTGAGCCTCAGGGAGATCATCACCGGCCATCTCTGAGCAGAGTGAAACTTGCCATTAAGTATGAAGTTAAGAAGGTAATGCTTTACGAATTAAAATTGTTAAAGGATTAAATGATTACTACACATTCTAGTTGTACCTTGAAGCATAATTCACTTAACCGTCTAATACAATTTTGAATTATGTTTTATTGATGTAATGTTGAATTTCCTCAATATTCTGATATAAATTGTTTGAAGTCTTAATGCACTAAATATAATTAAAATGACTGAAGTTCCCATGTACAGCTGTTCTCTTTGAATTTCTCCATTAATTGGAATATTGGGTTGCATACTGTTTTTCCAGATGGCAAGCATTTGCTCATAGCAGAGATGATGGCAGAGCTGCCCAACCTGATTATTTTTTTATACTGATTATCTTACACATCAGTCATTGAACAGGTACTTCTTTTGAAAACTGGATCTTGGTGCCCAAACTCCAGCTGAATTACTTTAAAACCTCCTCACAATACTTGATAGCCAGCCTACTAGGATGTTAGTCCCAGAAAAGGTATTTATCATAGTTCAAGAAACAGATTGCCTTACGAGTCATTCACAGCTGATGTAAGGAAATCTATTGTGATTGATTAGAGTAATATAGGATGATTTCCTAACTTGGTGTCTACAAGACCCAGAAAGTTCTGAGTGGACATGAGATGGTTAATTGTACAGAGAGTGTGAAAAACAACTAGGGGACTCGGTTTCTTCTATGTGATTCCTTCTGAATGTAATCAAACAAACTCAACTGGGGAATATTGGGAATAGCAGTTAATGAGATGGACAGAAAGAAAAAGAGCATTTTTAGAGAAGATAAGATATTGCATTTTAGATTTGTAATCATTAAGGAAGTGGTTAAGAAAAGCTTTTGATAAGACAATGCTCATATCCTTGGAATTGCCCAAGTAAATTTCTTTTGGAATGTACATATATCATTTCTTTGAAAAGGGAACTAACTGTCTGCAGTGCTAATGTGTAGTCTCACCAATGCCCTACACAGTTGTGACAATGTCTCCCTATTTCTAAATTCCAATTTTCTTGCTATTTACTATCTTAATCACTTGCTGCAACCACATGTTAACTTTGATGAATCATATACTGTACAAGGTAACTTAAATCTCTCTATATATCATTCATCTGTAATCATTAAGGAAAAAAAAACTAGGAAATTAAATTGGTTCATAATTGTCATCTTAGCAATGTGAGAAATCCTTCAGCTTTATCAAAACACAATTTAAACAAGATTAGAGGAAACATTTCAAAATTGTGATTTTTATAGTTATTGGGGGGTCACACAAATAGGTTGGTTGGTAAAGAAGGCATATGGCATGTTTGCTTTACATTGGTTGGGGCATTGAGTACAAGAGGAAGGAAAGTCACATTGCAGCAATTATAAAACTTTGATCATGAGTATTATGTGCAATTCTGGTCACCCCATCACAGAAAGAATGTGGTCTCTTTGGAAAGGTCTACCAGAATACTGCTTGGATTAGAGCATATGAAGTGTATGAGCTATAAGGTGAGGCTGGACAAGCTTGAGTTCTTATCAGCTCCTGAGAATCTTTATAATGCTATCTATTGATCTAAAATCAAGGCGGCACTATTGCAGCACCAGCGACCAGAGTTTGAATCCAGTGCACATTCTTCCCGTGACTGCATGGGCTTCCTCTGGGGACTCCAGTTTCCTCCAACTGTTCAAAACTTATGGGGATTGTAGTTCAATTGGGTGTAATTGGACAACATGGTCTTGTGAGCTGGAAGGGCCTATTACTGGGCTCTATACCTAAAAAAAAACAGGTAGGGAAGGATTTTAATTTCCTGATATACAGGGAATAAGATAGGTCTGGAATTCTCCAAAGGGCAGGAGACCCATTTAATTTGACAGTAATTTGTTACAGCTGCTTTAATTCAACCATTTTTTAAACATATTGATTCCAGGTTTTCTAACCAATGAGGCAGAACAGGCACGATGATAATCTACTTGGGTTTTTAAAAATACATTGCAAGCACGTTTGATGGATTCTCTTGTTACGTTAAGAGAGAGAAAAAATCAGTGTATGTCAAAACAATCTTCAAATTCACTGATGTAAAAGCAATTTCAATGTGGGTTAACAGGGGTGTACAGACACTTCACAGTGGCAGGATTAAGAAACCTAGAGACAACAACAGGGCTGAAGGTGACTACAGAAATATGTAACACAAACTGTATAAACATTAATGCGGAAATTACCTTGAACAATGGTATCCAATAAACATTTAGTATGGTCATAGCAAATATTTATGTTATTATAATGTGGCCATCAATATATGTATTATTCATGCTAATGGTTAATTATCATTCAGTAGCATTTCTCACAGCATTTCGTACAGATAATGGAAATTATTAAGAGCTAGATTTTTCAGCTTCTTTAGATTCAGCTGGTGTATAAAGCACATGTTTGCATATTCATCCTCATGGAAAAAATAATTGTGCTAAAGATGCCTATACCTTCTACCATACAAGCAAAATTTGGCTCCACAGATTTTTTTTAGAAGTGGAGTTAAATGTGCAACTGCTGCAAAGAAGTGTTTTTAGTATTAGAGATAAATGTCCAGGCAATTGGGTCAGAACAACCAAAGTTATTTTTAACTTTCTAATGAATACACAGGCTAGGTTAGAAATTCAATCCAATACAAATCTCCTCTCTTGCTATCAACACTGGGGCATCTCCAGATTGCATGATTAGTCTGCTGCACTATTCTCTCTGCACACATGACTGCATAACCAAGCTTGGCGCCATAGCAATTGCTGAAGACCCCACCGTTGTTGACCAAATAATGGAAAATTATGGGTCAGAACCCAGGACAGAATCTGCTTGGGTAGTGCCTGAACAACAATCTTGCTCTCACCATCACCAGGACCAAGGAGCTTATTGTTGATTTTAGGAAGAGGAGGACAAGGGACCATTCACCCAATGGGATGGAGGTTGAAGGGTTGGTATCTTCCTGAGAATCCATATATCAAAAGACCTCTCCTGGAGCCAGCATGTCAAAACAACTGTGAAGAAGGCAAACCTACTTTCCAAGAAGGCTGAGCAGGTTTGGCATGTGGCAGAATACTCTATCAGACACCTCCAGGTGCACTGCAGAAAATATACTGAGTGGTTGAATCACCAGCCTCTGACATCCCATCCATTGAAGACATACTGCATGAAGCATATCAGCTTCTGTCTGATAATCAGTGACATGGATATGTTCCATTTGGCCTATCATAGTAACAGGTCTTTGGTGGATGCCTCCTCACTGGCTCTACACAAAGCCCTGGAACACCTGGACAGCAAAGATGCATACATCAGGATGCTCCTTATTGACTACAGTGAATAGTGAAGCAGACTAATCATGCAGTCGGCATTCATCCCCTCAAAATTGATCAGCAAACTCCAAGACCTGGCTCTCAGTACCTCACTGTGTAATTGGATCAATCTCCATCAGTACCTGCTCCCCCGAGGAAGCAAGGTTAACGCCCTGCTCTACTTCCTTTACACCATGACTATGTGGCTTGGTATGACAACAGCACCATATACAAATTTGCTGACAATACAACCATAGTGGATTCTATTTAAAAAAAAGGCAATGAGTCAGCATACAGAAAGGAGATTGAAAAGTTGGCTGAATGGTGTACTAACAGCAACCTCTTACTCAAGGTCACCAAGGCCAAGGTGCTAATGGTGTGAAGAAATCCCATTAGCACCTCTACTTCCTCAGGAATTTGCTGCGATTTGGTATGTCATTGGAAACCTTAGCAAACTTCTATAGATATGTAGTGGAAAGTATGCTTGTCAGCTTCATTATGGCCTGATATGAGGACACCAGTACCTCTGAGTGGGAAAACCCTGCAAAATGATAGTGGAAACACTCCCACCATCGAGAATGTCTACATGGAATACTGCTGGCAGAGAACAGCAGCAATCATCAAGGATCCACTTGAGGCAGGACATGCTCTGTTCTCACTGCCATCATGTAAAAAGTATAGGTGCCACAGGGCTTGTAGCACCAGGTTCAGGAACAGTTGCTACCCCCCTCAACAATCAGACTCTTAAACCACAAACTCAATCAGAGACTCATTTAAGGACTATACCTCATTATTTATTACTAATTTTTTAATGTATTTGCACAGTCTTACATTTCTTTCCTAGTTTATATTTCTCTTTTTGCATACCTATTTCTTCTCAAGAACAGCTGATAAGTAGGAATTCTGCATGGCCCACAAGAAAAAGAATCTCCAGGTTGTATGTGATGTGCTCTAATTATAAATTTGAATTTTTAACTTTGTTATATGCACAGAGGAACACAATCAACAATTAAATTAGAAATTTGGAATTTTATGTTTACTGATTTTTTTTTATTTATTTGCTTTACCTTTTCCTTTTGAACTCCCCCCCCCCCCCACTTGTTACTATATTGTATTTCAAATGTTTTAAGAAATCCATGAAGTCCCACAGATCTGTTGCTCTTCAATGATAGATGACAATGGAGTTTGTGCCTCATGTTTGACTGTTTGGAGGGAGAACAGATTGTTGACAGTAACTTAAGGAAATGGTTAAAATGCATCTTATGATCTATTCAAGCAAAATGAAATGTTAGATTTATACAATAACCTATTGCATGTGTTGGAGAAGACTGGATGTAGCTAACTAATATTTATTTTATTCCCACAAGTTTGTTGCTCATCCGAATTGCCAGCAGCAATTACTTACAATTTGGTATGAAAATCTCTCAGACTTGCGTCAACAGTCAATAGCTGTTAAGTGTCTGGCTGTGTTTGGTGTTACCCTAGGACTTCCATTTCTTGCGATTGGATATTGGTTTGCTCCATGTAGCAAGGTACAGAATTGTTAAAGATGTTTACTCTAATATCTGTTTAACTGATGTGTTTAACTAAGTTGTGGCCTTATCAATTGCATATTAGGTTCATAAATTTCCAATGCAAAGGCTTCTAAATGCTGTTAAAATGGATAGTGGACCAGTGCTAAAACAATGTCTGGGTCACTTTGATGCAAACACGGTACACATGAGTTGCATTGAGGAGACTAGCAAAGGCATTCTGCAATCACTACACAAAATGCTATATAAATTCAGTAGAGCAATTTGTACAGTGACATTTTACCTGGAGTCCAACTCATTAATATTGAATCAAAATAGTGGTGGCCACAATTTATGCTGCAGGCAGTCCCCAAGTTAAATACGAGTCTTTAACTCGAATTTGTATTTAAGTCGGAACAAGTACAATTGGTCCTTATTTACTGTCAGTGAAGCAAATGTTTATCTTACTATGTAGTATATTCAGTATATATTTTACCTTTCAATGCATACAAAACAGCTCTAAAACATCTTAAAAATAATAATGCAGTACATAATGATGCAGTACTGTACATAAGCAAATCTAAGATTGATCTCCAAGCAAAACAGATTAGAGTTCTATAGCCAGTCTTTGACTACACTATTAATGTCATAAAGTAAAAATAATAAATCACATCAGTTTTATTGGCAATTCAACACCCACTTCATATGTCATTAAGTGCTGGAAGCTACAGTATAAAGGATTACTTTAGCAAGGGGGTGAAGGGAAGGAGTAGCTATGGATCATATTCTGTTTAGTATTCACTATATTTAACAAAAAGAAATCCAAGGATCAAACAGGAGAAATGAACCCTTGAAAGTTACTAGATGGCAGCCAGTATTTTAGGAACAGCACACTAGTGGGAGAAGAAAACCAAGAGGAAAACATTTAAAATTCAAGACCCATCAGCAAATGCTATCACTTTGAGTTTTAACAATGCTGGTTTGGAGTATAAGTTTTCATTTCTCATAAAAGTGCTCGCTAACAAAATTAGCAGATAAGTGTTTTATTTGGGTGATTTACAACATAGAAAGGTGGAGTCAATGTTTTTCATCTGATTCAGAAGTTATCCAATCCAGAGGAGGGAGGTAGAGGCTGGGCAACATCAGGTGCAGAGTGGCGGTCAAGGAAAAAATATAGGAAGAAGAGCTGATATCAAAGATGTATGATTGATACCTGGGCAGCGTCAGAGCAGTGAGCAGTGTGGGGGTGGGGTAACCGCACTGTGTCAGAGCAGCGAGCTTGGGTCACCATGTTGGAGCGGTGTGCGGGGTGGGGGGATGAACTGCATCAGAGTGAGCGGGGGTGGGAGGGGGGAAGGTGCCACTCTTGAATTTAAATTATATTAAATCACGCAAACCGTAAGTTGACACCATTCTACTTCCAGTCAGCTTGTCAGTTCGTAACTATAGGTTGTTTTGAATCCAGGGACTGCCTGTATTTATGTATGAATCTTGGTAGTTTTGGTTAGTAGAGTTCTGCATACTGAAACAAAAACAGAAAATGTTGAAAATATTCAGAAAGTCAGGCTGCAATTATGGGAAGGTGTGAAGAATTTGCCCAATGAAACTGACAAAGACAATCTGAGACAAATCTTCAGAGTGAAAACTACAGCATTTGCCTGGACTGAATTATTAATAATGAATGCAATTAAGGTGTTCATTCAGAGGTTATTCATTGGAACTGAAAAGAAGGCAAAAAAAAGTTCATAAAGCTGCAGAGGTGGTGGTGGGGGGATTGTCTCTGATAAGGTGAAATGAGGGTGACCATTGGGATAAGCTGTAAACAAATTTTCATCAATGATTGAATGAAGTCAATATGAGAATATGGACAAAAATGGTCCCAGCAGGTCAGGCGAACATATTCCCCATTTCCAGAGGAAAAAATATAGTAAGAAGAGCTGAGCTAATATCTAAGATGTATGATTGATACAGATTAAGGATCTAGCTACGTGAAGTAGAATTAAGTATCAAGTCCAGAAGGCTGCAATGTGCTCAGATAGAGGATGAGATGCTGTTCATCAAGCTTGCATAGCCCACAGTGAGTGTACAGGAGGCCACAGACCCATGTGTATATGAGGCTCACTTTTATGAGAGAGCTCCCGGGTCCTAAGACAACTCTATGGTCTATTCCCTCTAACTCAACATACACCTCCTCCCAACAAATCTTGCATGCTCTTGGAAATACTTGAAACCATTTCAGTATTTGAAATTAGTGTTGCTTTCCTGTGACATTGTTTTTACCCTTTTACAACCCTATCTATAAGTTTCCTCAGGGGTGGAGAAACATATTCCCAGTGAAAAATGTCAAAAATTGTCATTTTCTTTTACACAAATGCAATACTTATGTGTAGGTTAGGACTAGTGTAGTTTCATTAATACCAATGACTGAAATCACAGCCAAAGGTACAAAGTATATAAATAATTCAATCTTGTGTAGCTGACCATCATATTTTTTTCTATGCTTTGTTGTTTTCAGCTGGGACACATTTTAAGAAGTCCTTTTATGAAGTTTGTAGCACATGCAGTTTCATTCACCATCTTTCTAGGACTTCTGGTGTTAAATGCATCGGACAGATTTGAAGGTGTGAAGAATTTGCCCAATGAAACAGACACAGACAATCCGAGACAAATCTTCAGAGTGAAAACTACAGCATTTACCTGGACTGAATTATTAATAATGAAGTGGATTCTAGGTAAATCATTTTCATTTTAAATTAAAACTACAAATTCTGGTCTTTAAAGTATTTTCATTTGTCTATGCAATTAATTTTACCTTTGAGCACAAGCAATAGATATAGAAAAGGACTCATGGAAGAATACATACTAGGTTCCATTGCACAAGTTGCACTGGACATGTATCACTTTCAGGTGAGTACATTTGACAAATGGTTACTGCACCCAGAGGAGGCTGCAGCTCTGGACATTTTTCATGGGCATTTTATAATTGACAATTAATGCCCCTTGTACCTGTTGCCCCTTTCAAAAGATCATGGTTAATTTTTTTTATTACTTTCCTGCACTTTCTTTGACATCCTGAATATTCAAATTATCTCAATCTCTGCCCTGAATATACTTAAAAACTGAACTTGCAAAAACCCTTTCGGTTAAAGAATTCCTTTGCATGAAAAAATTCATCCTTGTCTCAGTTCTGAATTTCAAACCCTTATTTTGATAGTGTGATCCCTGGTACTAGATGAACCAACCAAGAGGAATGTCAGATCCTTTCATAATTCTTCTAAATTCTGGAGATGATAGGCTGTATTTGTTTAATCTATCGTCAGTGGACCTTCCCAGGGTTCAATTTGGTGAGTCTTTATTGCACCCTATCCGTTTTGTGAATACCCTTCCTTAGATTGGAAGACCAGACCTGTAGATAATATTCCAGGTATGGTCTCAGCAGAGCCCAATAAAATTGGAACCTGCTCCCTCTACTCTTGTACTCAAATTATTTTGCAATAAAAGCCATAATACTGCTTTCCTTTTTAAATGGTTGCAGTATCTGCATATTAATTTTCAGTGATTCATGAGAAGGGTCCTTTGAATGCCAATAGTTTTCAATCTCTCTCTATTTAAGGAACGATTATGAGATTATTACTACCATAATTGTTAACAATACACCTACATTATCATTGCGATGAATATACAGAATACTGAAAAAACATAAAATATTAAATAAAAATATAGTATGCTAATTTACGAACAAACTCTTACTGACGTCAAATGATCATGCCTGCCTTCAGGTTGTATGTCACATTGTCTAACTTTCAAAGATGCTTACTCAAGGAGGTCAATGCTTAAGTGGGAACAAAATGTAAAAAGGTCAAACTGAATGTATTTTGATATGTTATACAAACTGACAAAAATTGCAATTTTAAAGCTGTCATTTATTTTTGGTATTTAAAGACATTCATAGAAAACTATTCATGTTTCATATTAATTGCTTTAGATTTCTTGACTGAATTAGTCTCAAATGCAAAAATAATGGTTTATAAAAGATGTAGAAGTATATAACACCTTTTATTATCATTTTCCATTCTTCTTTGGCTTGGCTTCGCGGACGAAGATTTATGGAGGGGGTAAAAAGTCCACATCAGCTGCAGGCTCGTTTGTGGCTGACAAGTCCGATGCGGGACAGGCAGACACGATTGCAGCGGTTGCAAGGGAAAATTGGTTGGTTGGGGTTGGGTGTTGGGTTTTTCCTCCTTTGCCTTTTGTCAGTGAGGTGGGCTCTGCGGTCTTCTTCAAAGGAGGTTGCTGCCCGCCAAACTGTGAGGCGCCAAGATGCACGGTTTGAGGCGTTATCAGCCCACTGGCGGTGGTCAATGTGGCAGGCACCAAGAGATTTCTTTAGGCAGTCCTTGTACCTTTTCTTTGGTGCACCTCTGTCACGGTGGCCAGTGGAGAGCTCGCCATATAACACGATCTTGGGAAGGCGATGGTCCTCCATTCTGGAGACGTGACCCATCCAGCGCAGCTGGATCTTCAGCAGCGTGGACCCGATGCTGTCGACCTCTGCCATCTCGAGTACTTCGACGTTAGGGGTGTAAGCGCTCCAATGGATGTTGAGGATGGAGCGGAGACAACGCTGGTGGAAGCGTTCTAGGAGCCGTAGGTGGTGCCGGTAGAGGACCCATGATTCGGAGCCGAACAGGAGTGTGGGTATGACAACGGCTCTGTATACGCTTATCTTTGTGAGGTTTTTCAGTTGGTTGTTTTTCCAGACTCTTTTGTGTAGTCTTCCAAAGGCGCTATTTGCCTTGGCGAGTCTGTTGTCTATCTCATTGTCGATCCTTGCATCTGATGAAATGGTGCAGCCGAGATAGGTAAACTGGTTGACCGTTTTGAGTTTTGTGTGCCCGATGGAGATGTGGGGGGGCTGGTAGTCATGGTGGGGAGCTGGCTGATGGAGGACCTCAGTTTTCTTCAGGCTGACTTCCAGGCCAAACATTTTGGCCGTTTCCGCAAAGCAGGACGTCAAGCGCTGAAGAGCTGGCTCTGAATGGGCCCATTGCCCATTTTCCATTAATCTAGTGGCAAATAACAACTAAACCTGGAAACAGATCTTTTCAATAATGGTCTCTTTTGGTTTTCATATTTTTATGTGACTATTGGGTTCATAAACTTAATCAACAAAAAGATGTTTCTTCAACTGCAAGGTGACCAGATTGCACCAGCCACATATTAGGTGCTGTGTAGTCACATATTAACTTGCTTTTCATGTATTTACTGGGAGGACTGGAAAGTTCACATTGATTGTTCATTCTTCAAGGTGGTAACAGGTGTGGTATTCTTTTGTAAAGATTCATAAGAAGAAAGCAGATCATTATGTTAATTTGGTCAGATAATCTAAGATTTAAATTGATAACTCAGCAGATGAGATCCTTGCAGGAGCACAAGTTCATAAGAATGTTGTTAGATGTCCCTGTTAAATCACTGTGAGTGTGTGCTCCATGGTATGTTGAAGGAATCATACTACATCCTTCCTTTCTTTCATTTCTGTCACTCTTCATTTATCCAGTGTTTTCCTGTGACAAAGGGGTTTTTAAATAACATGAATGAATTTTCCAGTGGAAATTCATCATTTTCACAGTACTACAAAAAAGAAAACAACTCATGGAGCAATACAGACCCAGGCTAGGTTGCACAAGGCACACTGTACATACATCCCTTTCAACTGGGTACTTTTGTGATTTGGGTAAATGATTACTGTATACAGAGGCTGCAGCTCTCAACAAATTTAGCTGCATGGGTATTTTATAATTAACAGTTTTGCAGTGTGTTTTTTTTACAAAGGCAGGTCCCAGATGGTGGTGCTTTATTTGATTCTGCATGAAAGAGAGAATGTCAGAATGTCTGGCCTCCTCTGCCAAGACAGCCCATTCACATTTGCAGACATAATGCCATCTACTTTTATGTCAGGGACTTCCTTGCAGTGAAATGGGACTGATGGGAATGCCCAAACAGCTGAAAAAGTGACAAATATTTTCCAAGGTAGCCAAACTCGATGCACTTTAAAAGAAGGTTGAGACTATGGCAGATCCACTGTGTTGAGCTGGAGGAACTCAGCAGGTCATGCAGCATCCGTAGTGGGCAAAGGAGTTAAGGGTTATGGGGATAAGGCTGGAAAGGGGTACTGATAGTAGTGATCAGCCATGATCTGTAAAATGGCGGTGCTGGCTCAATGGGCTGAGGCCTACTCCAGCTCCTATTGTCTATTGTTCTATTGTAATGTTGGCTTCATTTTCAGTGTTTAAACTGCATTAATACAGGCATTTTGTAGTCAATTACAGAATATTTTTACTGTGAAGTATTCATACGATGAAATATGAAGTGGTAATTGATGTTCATTATGAACAAATCTAGTACCATTTCTGTCATTCAAAGATAGAAATTCCATCAAATATGAATAATGGCACTACTAGTCAGCGGATAGAAATTGTACAGTCTGTGCTCAACCATGTGGGCTGAGAGTAGCCTGAAGTGGTCTCAGACCTCATTACTTCAGTTGACAGTTCTGTCCATTGTACTGATCCTGCTAGCTCTAGGCAGCTCACGCATTAAAGGTAACCATGGTAAACAAGAAATCTGCAGCAGATGCTGGGGTCTAGTTCAGTACACAAAAGTGCTGGAGAAACTCAGCAGGTCATACAGCATCCATAGAAAGCAAAAGAGAGTCGTCATTTCAGGCCTGAGCCAAAAATCAGGCAGATGCCCAAATATAAAGGTGGGGAAGGGAATTGTGTGGGGGAGGGGGGAAGGGAGAAGAAAATGGAGCTGAAAAGTGATAGTGGGAGAAGGCTAATAAAGATAGCTATCTGATTGGAGAAGGAAAGGAAGGAGTTGGGGATCTGGAGGGAAATATCCAAGGTCAGGTCTGAAGCAGCACAAAGCTAAGTTGTAGATGGAGGCTCAGAGCAAGCAACAGTGGGAGCAGAGATAGGGGATGAACACATGGCAACACCTGCTAAAGAATTCATCTGCTTTCCAGAGCAGTACCTGAAATGGTTGTTGATGTTCTGTGTTGTGGACCTCCCATTATGTTAACAAGCCACCAGGAAATCTTGAGAAACAGCCTGGCTCATTTCAAGCCCCACAAGTATTTTTCAGGTAACTTGGGGCAGAGTAACTGTACACTTTTTATAATTTTAAAATGAGTACAGTCCCATTGCTACCTCACTGATGAAACAAATTCAGTTGTTGATATAAACATGTAGAAACTAATTGCAATTCTATTATTATGAAGCATTTGAGGTTCATTTAGATTGAGTTATTCAAGGTTTTTTTTTCCAGACTTATCTTAATAATGACACATTTCTTGAACAGGTATGATTTGGACAGAATGCAAAGAAATGTGGGCAGAAGGCCCCAAAGAGTATATCATGCATCTGTGGAATATTCTAGATTTTGGAATGTTGTCGATCTTTGTTGCCTCATTTACGGCAAGGTTTATGGCATATCTAAAGGCCTCGGAAGCACAACATTATGTGGATATGCGTATAAATGCCAGTGACCTCTCCAAGGCATCACTGCCTCCAGAGATTGCATACTTTACATATGGTAAGTTCAATTTCTGCCCGATTCTGTTTACTGCACTAAACTGACAGCAAGTGTAATGAAATACTTCACTTCTAACATTTTCATCAGGAAATGTTAAAAACCGTGAAACATGTTTTTCTTTCTTTTGGGTTGAATTAACTTGGTAGGGAACAGCTTGGTATTACAATTATATTCAACTCCAATTCTTCCCACACAATGTTTACAGGTCGCCACCATGTGGTGTAATCCATCCTTGCAATTAAGCTAAAGCCCAATGAGATAAACATAAAAGAATGCATAGCACTTTGCATTTCTCATGCCATAAACTAACCTTTCACACTCGTCACCATCCTCAAAACGTTTGTCATATCAGTCGTTCATTTGCCGATTGTTTTACTTTATTATATACAAATTTCCTGCTGTACACAGCAATGATCTCTTGCCTTGTCCTTGAATTGCATTGAAATAGATATAGACAAAATGCAAAAAAGATATGGAGTATCTTAATCAACTAAGATGCCTCCAAATAATGTAAGGCAGCACTAAATTGTGCTAGTATAATAATGAGCCCTACAGTCAAAGCTGTTGCTGAGGAAGGTATGATACAGAACCCGGTACATTGGTCAGACTATGTCCTAAGTATTCTTCATTCTTCATTGCAAGAAAGCAGGTCATTTAAAAGCTGGAGAAAATTAGAAAAAATGTCAGGGTCTGAGTTGTGGGTAAATTCCAAGGGACCAAGAGTCCAAATTACCTGTATTTCCACTGTTGTCTAATCCACTTGAAACATTGTTCGTTTCAAGTTAGAAAGGTTGCATCAGTAGATTAATATATAGTCATTTTAGAATAGCAAATAGAGTGAAAATTGTAAATCTGCAATTAATTGCAATCAAGAGATTGGGGTTGGGGGACCTGGTGAAGGGGAAGTTCCACATTAAAAAGTTAACCAGTGATTGAAATGGATTTCCCAATCATTGAAGAGGTAAATATCTTGAAAACATTTTGGGAAACAATTGGAATCCCTAAAGGGAATCCGCAGGCTTTTTATTTTTTAAATATTTGTATTGATTTTCACAAACAAACATATATATATATATTTGTCCTCTTAGGTAGAGAATTCTCTCCACAAAAAATTTCTTCTCAACCCTGCCTCGGGTAGTATTTCTCTTTTAGACTGTTATCCTTGATTTTGGACACATCAACGAGGGAGACATCAACTCTGACTTTATCCTGTCAAGTCCATTATTAATTTTGTACATTTCAATGAGGTGGTCTTTCATTATTCTAACTCTGGAGATTTTAGTTCCAGTCTACTTAACTTTTCCTCATATGACAAACTGCCACCCAAAAATAAGTAGAACCTTTGTTACATTCCCTCTATCATGTGCGTATCTTCTTTAGGGAAGGAAATTCACAGTGCACAATATTCCAGATATGATTTCACCAGGGCACTTTGTAATTAGAGCAAGGCATCTATCTATTTTCTAATCCTTTAGAATAAAAGGTTAACACACCATTTCTTTAACAAATGCACTATTAGTGCTCCTATGATTACACAGGACAACAAAAATTTTGCTTCCTGAACACTTTTAGGAGTATTTTGGGCAACTGATCACAAAAATTACCTTTAAAATTTCCTATCACATACCATTTTTGGATATTACCTATTTTTTTATGATATCTTGTCATATTTTAAGTCAACTTCAAGTTTACAAAACCATGAAGTGCAGCGTGTCATTGTTGTCACAAGGACAATGAGACCATGGAAAAGTGGTATCAGGGAAACTGGAATCCATCAATGCTGGCCGACTATTGTTGGACACTGACACGAGAGGCATCAGATACTGAGTACAAATGAAAATCAGTGGCAAAACATTTTTAGCTCAGTTGAACTAATCACATCATTATGCAATTAAACATGCTAAATTCAATAAAAGTTAATTTAACATTTCTCCAACTACCTATGAGATACAGCAAATCTGAAATTATCTTTGTGTTCAGCTTGAAGTTGTCTATCACAATTCAATTTTTTTTCAGGAAGCATATTTTTGGAAAAAAATGTGTTGTCCAGTGTTATCAATGTCTTAACTCCTCAACAATTAAAAAGTTTTCTACTTTTTTCTTTGTGTCAAAATTGATAACATTATTTCACTAAATAGGAAATTCTCAGTCCTCGAAGATTCAGTATAAATGTACTAAATGCAAAAGAATGTATCTCGTTATGCTGAAAATGAAGAACAATGCAGAAAGGAGCAGGTTTATTAACATGCATATCTATTTCTTAATCAGCACTGGGAAATACTTCTCATCAGAAATGTGTTTTCTCCTTCACTTTTCCCAGCTAGGAACAAATGGCTTCCATCTGATCCACAAATCATATCAGAAGGACTTTATGCAATTGCTGTTGTGTTAAGTTTCTCCCGAATTGCTTACATTCTACCAGCAAATGAAAGCTTTGGCCCTCTGCAAATCTCTCTCGGAAGGACAGTGAAAGACATTTTCAAGTTCATGGTTATATTCATTATGGTGTTTGTAGCTTTCATGATTGGAATGTTCAATCTTTATTCATACTATTTGGGAGCAAAGTATAACCCAGCCTTTACAACGTAAGTAACTGCATAGTTTCCACTGCATAATTCTAAAACTAACATCTACATTTTTTTGAGAAGTTAGACATATGGCACAGTAACAGGCCCTTTCTGTCCATAAGTCTATGCTGCCCAATTACACCCAATTGTTTTGAACAGTGGGAGGAAACCGGAACCCCCGGAGTAAACCCACGCAGATATGGGGAGAATGTACAAACTCCTTACAGACAGCGCAGGATTCGAACCCAGGTCCCAATTGATGGCGCTGTTTTGTACAAGAGGAACATGTAAGGTCATTAACATTTATGATTGATTTTTGACAGTATTTTTCATTAAATATGCAGCAAATATATAAAAAATGCAAATGAAATTCCAGTTTACCTTATTTTTTAAATATGGGCACTATTGAACTCTTATTGCTTGAATAATAATCATCAAACTTCGCATAGGTAAGTGCTCGTTTAATGTTCCATTTTGTAGGATATTTTGTACAACCATATGTAAACAGCCAAAGATTCAATGTTCTATAATCTCGGGAAGATTGTGCCCTTAGTCTTTGAATATTAATTGCTGCATTCATAAATCATGATGGGCATCTTCAAGATAAAATATCATCATTCTGAACAGATTAGGAATCATTTCCTGTTAGAAAAAATGGCTGTGGAGTATTAGGAATAGACAAATAGGAAGCAAGAAAATGCCATTCAGTCCATCAAGAAATTACTCTTAAACTGAAAAGCTCAATGTGAAAGGATTCCACAAGATTTCCTTCATGAGCCTGGCTGGATCACTGACTCCTTTCCCTTTTCTCAGTTACAGCAATTGTCTGTCATGACTTACACAAGAGTAAAGAGCACTCAGAGCTATCTTGTTTGCATTCAGTCTTATTCACAACTCTATAATTAGTTTTTTGTTATATATTGATTCTACATAGTTATCACTTGAGAAATCCAATCACATAATTTAATAATCAGGTTTCCTAGTCTTCCAATCAGAAATTATTCTTATGAACATTTGCAAAATGTTTTAATCATGCATCCCAAGCTTGTTCCTTATTCGTTGAAAACAAATTCAATTGTGTGACTAGTTCTTCATAACTTAGTGTCCAAAAAACAGAAAGCTTCATTTGATTCTTAATGGAAATAATTCTGATTGATCATTGATACCGAAATGAGCACGTAGTACAGGTGCCTAACATTTATTTGGAATTCTGAAAACTGGCAACCTCCAAAAACCATCACTTTTTATGGTAGTTGATATTACACATAAGTAACATTAATTTCCTGTAATAAATTCTCTGTTTTCAGAGGGAGACCATCCCCCCAGTCCCTGTCATTCCAGTCCCCACCCCCTTCAGTGGAAAGGTGACTCTTGGTCCCCAGAACCTGGTGGAAGAGAAGCAGACAGCATCTGGCTAAATGTGGGAGCAATGACCATCTTCTTTACCCATAATTCCTAACACAGCTGGAACCGCACTGACGCTGGCAGAGTAGTTCCAGCTGCATGGGTAACAAAGACGGCAAATGCTCCTGCAATGAGCAGTTGCCACGATCCGGTGCAATGCTTTGTAAACTCTTGAGCTTGGCAGCACTGCACCCCTGCTACCATTTTGGGAGTTAGATGAAGGGGGGGGGGGGCAATGGATGGTGCTGCGTTGCCGGGGTGTGCTTGAGGGCTGGCCCGATGAGTTAGTGGAACATCGAAAAGCTGCTGGTGCTTGGCTCCACCGCCCTAATGTCCCTGCTCCTCTGCACTTTTGCCCCGCTTGGCTGCTGGCTCAGAGCAGCCGACGCTGCCGCCTTTTTGGCCGAGCTCCCAGGCCATCCCATCGCCTCCAACCTCCACCTGACCAATACGCTGGTTGAAAGCCTCCTGTACGGCGTATGTGGGACCACTGCTCAGCAGCCCCACCTCTGCTCAGCTTGGCCATCCAGACGGACAGACATCTGGGGGAGGGGGCCAGACAGATGGATGGCTGGGGGGGGGGGACTGATGGACAGAGGGAGCAGAGGGATGGCAGGGACTAGGTGTGAGGCATTTGCTTAAAGGGACCAAAATCAAAATGATTCCAAAATCCAGAAGATTCAGAACAATGGCAGGTGTCCAGTCTCGATGATTCTGGATAAAAGTTTAGGCACCTTTATTCCAATATACCAGTCATCTGTGCATAATTTTATGTTAATTATTATCATGAAATATGATTAATTCACCTATAATAAATTCATTTATATATTCATTTGAACAAAAATGGAAATTAATATATTTTTCTAATGTTCCTGGGTTAAATCCTCCCTAATTATTTTAACATTTTTTGTTACATTAGCAGAAATTAGACTATTTAATTCTTGTCATCTCTGCAGCATGCAGTTTCTATACTTTTTCATTCATAGAATTAAACTCCCTGCTCTGAGTATATTGATCCCTCAACCAGAGGGTTACCAATTGGTTTGCCTGACTTGTGAGTTGTTGAAAGTTAGTCAGCCTCTGCTCAACAAAGTAACTAAGAAAGATTGATTAAATAAAGATGATTAATGTTATGGAAGTGTCAGCATGAAAAATACTGCCATCAAGAAGTTAGAAGCAAGTTTAAATTTATGAGAAATAAACTTAAATTTTTCCCTTTCTGGAATCTTGAAAACTGCCTGTGGAGGATAAGCGTTCCAATTGGGAATCTAGATCTACTAATTCTACTCAGACCCCAATCTTTCTACTACATGCTGATTAATAAGGTGCATAAAAAGTGTTGGAGAAATTCAGCAGGTCAAACAGTTAGAGGTACATAAGCAATGTACTGGGCTTGAGCCCTTCATCAAGGTATGAACAAAATGTGAGCAGACACTCAAACAAAATGGTTCTTGGGGCAGGGGAGGATCACAGTCCCACAGGCAGAAGGTAATAGGTGGATAAGGGAGGGCACACCAGCAAACAAGGGGGAGGGGGTTGGCCTTGTGAATGGAGAGGGAAGGAGTGGAGAGCTAGAGGAAAGAAGACAGATGGGGAAGAGAGCAAGTACAGGAAGTAGGCTAGCAGAAACCAGAGAAGTCCATGTTAATGCTATCAGGTTGGAGAGTGCAAAGATGGAAAATTGGGGTTTGCTCCTCCAATTTATAGGTGGTTTGGGTTTGGCAGTGCAGGAGTGGGGTGCAAATTTGAAATAGTTGGCCAGTTTGACAGTTTATGAAATCTGGCAGTCTCCAATCTCATAGCATTAACATTGATCTCTAGTTTCTCCTAGCCTACTCCCCATTCTCCCTCATTTTTTCCATCCCCGAATCATCTTTCCTTAAGCTCGCCACCCCCCCCCCCTTTCTGTCTCCATTCAAAATCATCCTCCCTCCCCTTGTTTGTTCAAGTGCCTTCCCAAATTTTGAAGGGCTGAAGCCCAAAATGTTGGTTCTGTATCTATCTTTGCTACATAAAGGACACTGATTGACCTGCTGAGTTTCTCCAGTGGTGTGTTTTTATTTAAATCACAGTGTCCGCAGACTTTTGTATTTTATTATTAATAAGGTGCATCTTTACCTCACGGATATCTGCTCAAGATGTTAATGGGAAAAGTTCTGAATGGACATGTCCCAGAACTTCCAGTGGGTTAGCATTTTTGTGAGGTTTTAACTCCAATTTAAGTCATAGAATTTTAAAACTAGACCAATTTATACCGAAGAGCTCCATTTCAATAAATTACAACTATTCACAAACTAAATGGTTAAAACAATTTTGTAGCTTTAACTCCAACCATTAACATGATTCTGAATTGATTTTCTAAAGACCATTTTTAAAATATAATTGTGCTTTAAATCCTGCTTTTAAAGGAAGAGATATAGTTAAAAGCTTTTTTCATTGAAATTATTAATATTTTATCATCTGTTTGGTATTCTTCTATTAGTGTTGAAGAGAGTTTCAAAACCTTGTTCTGGTCGATATTTGGCTTGTCAGAAGTGATATCCGTTGTACTCAAGTATGATCACAAGTTCATCGAGAATATTGGGTACATTTTATACGGGGTCTACAATGTTACCATGGTGGTGGTGTTGCTCAATATGTTAATAGCTATGATCAACAGCTCATATCAAGAAATTGAGGTATGTGTAATATTTTTCGTTAGAACATAAGCTCTGTCACTTAAAATACTCAAGTTGAACGAATGAGAGGATATAAATGCTCAAAATCAGTACAGTACCAAGTAAACATTGCAACATCCAGTTGATGTACATTTTCTAATAATGGTGGTCCAAAATGTCACTTCAAACGTTTAAGTGCGAAAGCACTGCACGGGTTCAACAGGCAAAGCTGAAAATAATGGAGCAGATTTATTAAAGAGGTAGGCATCACATTGTAGCTGCCAGAAAATTTAGAAAATCTATTCTAACAAGGTCGAATAAGAGTCGACTAGATTTTGAAGGATTTCTTCTTCTAATGCCCTACTCCCATCTGTTTATTAATAAATCTTGCTAATTGAGATTAGAACTTTACGTCTTGGTCGTGCGCCTGTGTCGATGGAGCTGATTACTCCAAATGTTATGAATGGAGGTTCTAATACTGACCATGATTTACTGCTTCATAAGTGAAAAATGTTGCTTCTGTGTTGTTGCCTCATTATTTGTAGCTTGATATTCTTGCTTCAATACTTAAAATTTATGCTATTACAGTCAGAACTCACACTGTCTTGAGAGGATGAGAAATGAAAGGGAAATGTGGCCTCAAGAAATGTCATCAAACCAAACATGTCAATCCCATTTTGTTAAGTATCTTCTTCACCTGAGCCATGTCATCCATTTCCTATGATTACTTTCCGATTTAGAAATGCATCAAATTGTTTATCTAATAACTTTATTGCAAGCCTCTAAATCCTGATTTAAACTTTTGACTGAATCAACTTGGTCAAATTGATTTATTCTTCATATCACACAGCAGAATTCAAGTTCAATTTACTGCATTCCAATTTAATTTAAATTTAGACATACAGCACGTTAACAGGCCTTTTCTGCCCATGAGCTCGTGCCACCCAATTAATCTACAACCCTGGTACATTTTGAAGGATGGGAGGAAACCCACAGACATAGGAAGAACATACAAACTCCTTGCAGACGGTGCCTGTTTCAAACCCAGGTTGCTGGCGCTGGAATATAGTAGAGATAACCGCTACACTAACCATGCCACCCATTCAAGTTGCATATGTATTTAAGTTCAGCTGGTCTGAACCCCTGCCTTCCCTGCTGCTACCATTGTACACTACTTTGCTGGGAACCTGCTGCAAATCCCTGCCTTTCACTAGCACTCCATAGCATCGAATCAATTGGTATGGATAAGACTGCTTGCTGGTTGCATGTTAACCACTGTCTTTTTGTTTGGCTGTTCTGATTCCACAATTTTTTTCTGTGGTAACAAGCTCAATATAAAGTGATCACTATTGAACATGTTCTAAGGAAAATAATTTTTTCAACTAAGTTGCAGAGAGCTTTTACTGTCAGATAACAAGGGGCTCACTATTTGTTCTGTGGAGATCCTAATAGAAGCTACACAAATGTTCTGGGCCACATGATCCTGTCCAGGTGACACTAATGAAAAGGGAAGTGAACAATAATTGTGAAAAGTATTTTGCTTGGGCTGCAAGCCACTGTGCAGGCAGTTTAAACATGCCAAGAATATATTTATTACAATTTTGTATTTATATAGTTAAACATTTCAAAATGCTTTAGGTTTAACAATGCAGGTATTTTGCAAGAAATATGGAAGTTGATTTTGTATTACTGGCCTCCTCCAAGATTAACATTTGTTACCATAATGACCTCTTTCACTAAGTTTTGACTGAGAGATACATCTTGGGTAGAACACGATGCCACAAGATTTTTTTTACGATGACCTGAGAGAGCTGCTAGGCATTCGTTTAAATCTTCATTACATCAAAGAATCGACAGATTATTTTGCTTAAGATATTAGATTGGGGCTTAAATATATAAGAAATTGCAATTTCTCGAGGATGGAAAAAATGAGGGAGAATGGGGAGTAGGCTAGGAGAAATACAAAATACAAAAGTCTTGCAATAAATCTGGTTGAGATTTATGTCATCATTAAGTACATGTCAGGTGCCGGAAAACTGGATGGTGGTAAATGTACCTCTATTAAAGAAGGGCTACAGAGAAATGCCTGGAAACTGCAGGTCAGTGGGCCTAACATCTGGGGTCAGCAAGTTACTCAAGAGTATTTTGAGGGAGATAATATGTATACACATAGATGGACAAAGACTCATTAGGGAGAGTCATCATGGTTTTGTAAGTGGGAGATCATGTTTCATAAATCCAATCGGATTTTGGTGAAATGTGGCCAAAATAATTGAGGGGGCAGAGCTATAAACACATAAGGATTTTAACAATGTATTCAATCAGGTTCCGGAGAGTAGGTTGATTGATCTGGGAAGTGAGAGTGCATGAAATCCTAGAATACTCAAATAGATAAAAAATTGGTTTCATGAAGAAAGCAGGGGGTGATTGTTGATGTAAGGTTGCTTCTCAGACTGGACACCAATGATGAATGGTGTGTCTCAGGGTTTGGTGCTGGGTCCATTCTGTTTGTCATCGATATCAATGATTGAGATGAAAATGCACATGGCATGATTAGCAAGGAGACACTAAAGTATCTGGTAGTGTAGTGGATACGATTAGTAAAATTTGCAGCAGGATCTCGATTGGGTGGGCAGTGGTTGATTGAATTTAATACAGAGAAATGTAAGATCTTGCATCTTGGTAAGTTTAATTTGGCTAGGACCTAGAGAGTTTTGTAGAACAAAGTGATTTAGTACAGGTACATCATACCTTGGAAGTTGCATCACAGGTAGATTGGGTGGTCAAAAAAGCTCTTAGCCCATTGGCCTTTGAGCATTGGGTATAAAAGTTGGGAAGTCATATTGCCATTGTATAAGACATTGGTGAACCCACATTGGAAGCATTGTGTTCAGTTTTGCTCACTGTGTTGTAGAAAGGATGTTGTCAAACTTCAGAAGGTGCCGAGAAGATTCACAGGGATATTGCCAGGACTCGCAGGCCTGAGCCATAGGGAGAAGTTTTGGTGACACTGGCTTTATTACTTGGAAGGGAGGTGGATGAGGGGTTATCTCATAGAGGTGTGCAAAATCATGAGGAATAAGTCAGGTGAATGCACAGTCTTTACCCAGACAGGAAATTAATAACCAGAATATTTAATGAGAACCCAAGAGGTAACACTTTCTTTAAATACAGGGTAGTGGGTGAATGGAACAAGCTGCCAGAGGTGGATGCAATGTTAAAGAAACATTTGGACAGTTACATAGATCGCATAGGTTCAGAGAGATGTTGGCCAAACAGAGGCAGGTGGAACCAGTTTGGATGTGGCTATTTGTTCAGTGTGGCCAACATTAACAAAATAGTCTCCATCTGCACTAAAAAGATCAGTGATGCCATGATTTGCTATTGACATAACATCAGTGAATTTAAATTCTCAACCTCTCTTTTATTCACATAGGAAGATGCAGATGTTGAGTGGAAATTTGCTCGAGCTAAGCTCTGGCTATCTTATTTTGATGAAGGGAGAACGCTTCCTGCTCCATTTAACCTTGCACCAAGCCCAAAGTCAGTTTACTACTTTATATTAAAAATTAAAGTCTGCCTTATTCATTTGTGCAAATCCAAGGTGAAAAAATCTGAAGCTGACCTTGAAATGGGTATGCTGAATTCTAAGGTAATGTACACAATCACATTTTCTAAATGGGGTCAGGATCTCAATTTAAAATAACTATAAAATTAATTTACATGTTTTAATAATAAATGTATTCACTGGTTTCTGTTCTATTTAAACTAATATGATCCTTTATTGTTTTAAAGAAAAATTCAACTTTTTTTAATGAAAGAGCCACCTTGGTTTTGTAATCAAGTTGTCATTATTACAAAATAAATTTACATTCAATCTCATTCCAGCCAGGTCAGCATTATCATTCCAATCCTGCGTGTGCAGAAGGAGGTTGTCTGAAAAAGCCCATTAGCAATCCAACAAGATATCAGGTTAGTTAACAAGTTTTACACTGGATTCCTCCAATTGCTTGCAGTTCCTCAAGAGGGTGACATTAGGTTGGATTTCATAATTTAAAGTGCACGAAACTGCAAGATACAAAAATCAATCAATTAAACACCTAATGAATCAATATATGCATTTTTCCAAAATGCAAACTGCAAGTTATCTTATTTGATGACTTCTGTAATTGTTTAACCGTATATTTTAAGAGAAACTTGCATTTAATGCCATGTTACATTATGCATTGGCTCCAATTGATGTTTGTATAGACATATCAATATTGAAATAAGATTCCACAAATTGTATTTGGGTGAACGAATGGCAATATTCTTCTTAAAATCTTGATGAATGCTGGCTAAAGTGTGCTAGCCAAGACATCTCAGTTTAATGTCTCATTGAAAGGACGGCACAACTGCAGCACTGGTAATGAAATTGTGAGATTAATTATCGCAGCAAGGCATGAATTCACTACTTTGTTTCTTAAAAGATGTGTCCTTCCATCTGTATCCTGTAATCCTTCATTTTTCGACTATGGTACAAACATAGACCGTGCAATTGACCCACCTAGTCAATGACTGGCAAAACTCCAAAAGAATCAGGGAAATGAGGTCATCTTCAAAAGATGTCTCTCAATTTTTTTGAATGGGCAGGTGTTCAAAAGCTTGAAAAGGAAATATTGGAGGAAGCTTACTCTTATGGCATTCTCCTTTTATCTGTCGTAAAATCAATGTTTGTAAAGTGAAACCAAATTACATGATTGAATGCACCCACGAAACTAATTATCTTTGGGTCTGTTTCTCTCCCAAAATGAAAGGTGATTTCTTGTGTTACTGAAAACAACTGAAAAAAAATTTGCTTATTGTGGCAGGGGGCATCATGGTTAGGAAATGGAATAATTGTTTTCCTCCATTTTGACTGTCCAATTCAGCAATGAAAATGCACCCTCAAATCTGCTTCCAATAGGTCAGTTCCCTCACAAGCTCCCAATTCCTTCACCTAAAATTAAGATTTTGTTTTCATTAAAGTTCTCATTTTTTAAGAAAACAATCTTCAGGATAAAATGTTTATTTTAAAAAAAGAGATTTTCCAATGTTTGGCATAGAACTTTATAGGTGATTTCAAACTGGCTCTCGAAGACAAAAACCAAATCAACCCTGTCTGATGCAGCAAGTTAATTTTTAAAATTGTTTATGTAGGTATTTTCGTGATGTGGTCACTTCAAAGTTCATATTGTCAGAGTACATATTTCTACTTAGCAGTACAAAAACTGCACTCAAGAAAAGATGCGTCTAAAAGTGGAATTGTAAGCAAGGTGGTGCAAACAAACTGTGAAATATAAAAAATAAATTCAATAATAAATCATGGATAAAGTCAGTCCTTAAATGAGACTCTGAGTTTGTTGTTTAGGAGTCTGTGGAGATGTAGCAACTGTTCCTGAACCTGGTGATGCAAGATTTGTGGCACCTATGGTACCCTTCATGTTTTCCTTTATTTGCCCCGTACACCTCGGATTGAAATTTGTAATCAAACTAAAATATATACACAAGTATCCTTGAATAAAATCTGGAATGAGCATTTTAATCACATGTGAACTGTTTGATTATAAATTTAAATCTGGAGCACAGGGGCAAATAAAGGTGTCTGCCCCATATTGAGGACACTCTATTTCCTTTCCTGATGGCACCAATGAGAACAGAGCATGTTCTGGGTGGTGTGGATCCTTGATCATTGTTGCTGCTCTCCAACATTCCATGGAGATTTTCTCGATGGGGGTGGGGAGGGGAGGGAAGAAAGAGTTTTGCCTGTGATGTGCTGGGCTGTGTCCACTGAGAGAAAGGCATTTGTGGATTTGAATAAATGGTCTCACCTCAGGTATTCTGTGTGATAACATACAATGGTTCAGCTTTAAATTGTAGATAAAAAAAATGTAATCATCATTGCCAATGAATACAAGTTATTCATCACAGATAACACATCTTTATAAAGTGTGTTAAAATATCTCAAACTTTCAGATTTGAAGACTGATATCCTAATGATGTGGAAGTAGAACTGTAATATATAGTAAATTTTTAATTAAATTTTATTTATCATTCTGTCCAGAGAATTATGAAGCGGTTAATAAAGCGTTATGTGCTGAAAGCACAGGTTGACAGAGAAAATGATGAAGTTAATGAAGGCAAGTAGTTTTCAAGTTGGTAATTAATTCAACTAATATTTAAATGTTTTAACTACTGATCTCAAGACAAGTTAAAATTCTTAACAATATTCTGACTTGTATTGAAAGTAAAATACAAGTTAAAACATTCTTATTCAGGGAAATTTGTGAACACCTGTCCTTGAATACAACTCCAAACACAGAGTAACATGTCTCTGAATCTATTGCTGGCCTTGCCATTGAAACTCACATCTACATCTTTTTAAAAATCATGCTTCATCTTGAGTGTTTCCTCTTTACAGACACAACAATTTTTATAGGAATTTATATGAAGTATTCATTTGAGCTTTTAGGACCTTTTTAACATTTGCAGAAGGGTAAATACATTCAAGTCAAAGAACCAACACCTAAAGGTTAAAATTCAGAAAAAATAATCAAACATTTGGATTATCCGAAATCCTCAGTTATCCAAAAATTATTTGAACTTGGAAGTGACCTCTGAAATATTTTGGCTAAATGAGGATATCCAAAGCAATCAGAAATCTTCAGTTATCTGAATTTTTTTTCCAGAGCCAAACTGTCGTCACAGATTGAAAAAATTTTGGAATTTTGAGTTTTTGGTGTTGGATTTATCTTTGTTCAGTTTGTTTTTTTTTTGGTAAGAATTAAACATTATTTCATGCTTTAAAAGCCTTCCCTTGTTGTTTAAACATTGTAACAAGTGATTGCTACTGGGGTGGTTTTTTTTTTAAAATGACCAGTTACCCGAAAAAATCATTTATCCTAATAGGCCACTTTCAACCATTTTGGATAATCGGAGTTGTAGTGTATTTGAAAAATGGCGACTTTGTCAACTCCCACATTCATTACTCTCCTTAAGCCTTAGTCACAGGAGGAAGCCATACAAGACTCCCCACACATCCCCAAAGTCAAAGACAGATCTTTATGGAGCTATCCTGTACATTATATTTCCTCATGGACCCAATACCCCTTTTGAAGGTCCTGATTGGCAGTTTCTTCCATCATCACACTCAAGAATTGAGCTTAATTTTGCTAACCAGCATTGTATATGGTACTTTGTCACAAATACTTCTGAAAACCCATAGACAAAAATCTCTTATGTTTCCTTCATCAATCTTCTCTATTACATCACCCAACATGACTTTTCATGCCTCCAATTAATCAACAGGTCTGGGGCTGCTTAATTGGTTTCCTCTGTGCTTCTCCCCTTCCAACTATATAAAATACAAAAAAAAAAATTATTTCTATCTGTGCCCCCCCCCCCCCTTAAATGTACTGTGGCCTCCTGTTATCTAGAGCTCAGCCTCTTTCTATCACTGCAAAAAGGATTATCAATGACTTGTGCAGAACTTGGATGGGCATGCAGGGAAAAAAGGGCAACAGGGATACAAAACTGGGACTAAATTAACCATATAACCATTTACGGAGCGGAAACAGGCCATGTTGGCCTTTCGAGTCTGCACCAGTTCACTGATTTTGTGCGCCCACTTCAGGCATTGGTCCCGGTAGATCTTCATTCAATAACGATGGGAAAAGCTATGCTCCAGAACTATGAGAAATACAATAAACACAAGGTTATGCATCATACAATATAATTTAATACCGACGTATGGAAGAAAATGTGGCTTTCTGGTCACAGAACTATACTGCTCAGAAATAGGTCCTTCATCTGAGTTTCTATAAAGATACCAGGACAATTTACTGAAAATATTTCAAATAACTTTTTTTAAAAAAGTGACATGCATCTAGGTTGGAATAATTTTAATATTGACCAGCAATATATAAATAATGACATTGAAAATCAGCCCTTTGAACCAAGGACAATAACTCCGAAATAAAGCGTCACTGTGCGTATGTTCAATTTTTGAATTATTAGTCTTGAGGGAGATTAAATATATCAGCCTGATATTCTGAAAAATAAGCTCAGAAACACAACCCACACCCTGTTTTCTACCAATAATGTTCTTATCTCTAAAATAATTAATGAGAATTCTCCAAACAATGCACTTTTAATTGAATGTCTTAAGCAGGAAGCTTTGCATATTTCTTTCTTGGCCATCTGTGGGCCAAATGTAAATTGATTGCTTTTTATTGTAAAATGTGATGAAAAGCCTACTTTTGGGTCATAAAGACTGAGCTTAAATCTTATTTGAAATAAAAAGCAAGTGCTCTTCCTTCAACATGGAATAAAGAATAAATTTGTTTGGCATGGGATGGGAACTTACATAGGACAGGGGGAAGTAAAATGGAGAGAGATGCACAAGTTAGAAAGGGAATTGTAAAAGTGAAAGTCAGAAACACCAAATGCAAGTCAAAAAGTACACATTGCAAATAGATTGTAAAAAGTCAATGAGTGCAAGGGCACTATACCTGAACAAAGCAGTACAATAGGATGATTTAATCACTATTACAGAAACATAGTTGCAGGGATATCAAGTAATTTTGAAGGATAGGTAGGAAGGCAAGCAAGGATAGTGTGGTAGCATTCTTTATTAAGGATGAGATGATCAGGGCAATAGTGAGAGATGATATAAGCTCTATGGAGCAAAATGCTGATTTGATTTGGGTAGAGATTAGAAAGAGTGAGGAGGAAGAAACTATTGGGATAGTCTGCAGCCCAAATAAGAACAATGCAATGGTGTAGGCAATAAAGAACTAACAGATGTATTCAAGAATGGAATGGCAAATTTTAACAAGCATATTGTTTGATCAAGTTAAATTGGTTGATAAAGCTTTGAGAAGTTTGTAGAATGCAACAATGTTAAGATTTCTTGAGCAGCATGGTATGAAACCTACAAGAGACCATGCTGACTTAGATCTGGTCCTCTGTAATGAGAAGATAAAATTAATGATATTGTAGTTAGGGATCCTCTTGGAAAGAGTGATCACTGTATGGCTGAATTTCTAATACAGATGGAAGTAAAATCTCAAACAAGTGCATTATACCTAAACAGAAGAAACTACAATGCAAAGAGGGAAGAATTCACCAATGTTGTCTGGGAGCACAGGCTGTAATGATTCTTTTTAAATTAGAATATACTTTTGAGCACTGTGGAAAAACAAGGACAGTAAGGATAGTCTGCTATCTATAACCAAAATAAGGGAAGCATCAAATTAAAAGCTCATGCAAAGGGGTCAAGAGTAGTAGGAAACTGGAAAGAAATTAAGAAGCAGCCAAAAAATCTTAAGCAATAAATCTAGATTAAAGTAACTTAGAACAATATAAAAACAGTGGTACAGAGAGGTGCACCAAGTTGATTCCAGAGGGGATTATCTGATGATGAGAGATTGGAGTATAAGAGGGGAAGGGATCATATTGAAACAGTGTAAGAGGAATAGATAAGATGTAAGCAAGGAGGTTGTTTCCACTGGCAGTTAACAGAAGGTCTTGGGGTCATAACCTCAAGATTCAGAAGAGTAAATTTAAGATAGAAATAAGAAACTGCTTCTCCCAGGCAAGTGAGCCTGTGAAATGTTCTACTCAAGGATGCAGCAGAGGTTGCTTTTAACTATATGAAAGGCACAATAGATAGCTTTTTGAATATTAGGAGAGAATTCAGAAAGCAGAGGTCCAAAGGGACTTTGGGAAGGACATGGTGCAGGATTCCCTGAAGGTTAATTTGCAATTTGAGTCAGTAGTAAGGAATGCAAATGCAAATTTGATTTAATTTTGAGGACTAGAATATGAAGGCAAAGACGTAATGCTGAGGCTTTCCAAGTCAGACCACGTTTGGAGCACTGCCAGTTTACGAGAATGAACCCAAGTATGAAGGGGTTTAACATACAAGCTGCACAAGGATCAAAACATTCTAAATATTGAAAGAGCTAGAGAGGATGTGGAGAAGTTTTTTCCAGTAATGGGAGAGTCTAGGACAATGGTTCTCAACCTTTTTCTTTCCACTCGCATACCACTTTAAGTAATCCCTATGCCATAGGTGCTCTGTGATTATTAGTAAGGGATTTCTTAAGGTGGTATCTGGGTGGAAAGAAAAAGTTTGAAAACCAGTTTTAAATGCACCTAATTGACTCGTACGTGCACGGTTTCAGAACTCTAAAAGAAATGGGCCCATGACAATTTTTCTCAAGCAAAATATTTCAGTAACAATTGGGTCAAGAACAGATTCTCAACCTTCCCTTCCCACTCACATACCACTTGAAGCAATTCCTTACTAATCACAGAGTACTATGGCATAGGGATTACTTAAAGTGGAATGTGAGTGGAAAGTAAAAGATTTGAGAACCACTGGTCTAGGACCAGAGGTTATAGCCTAAAATCAAAGAATCTCCCTTTGGAACAGAGGAGAATCTGTGGAATTAGTTCCCATGTACAGCTGTGGGGTGAGTCTTTGGGCATATGTAAAGTGTTGGGGTGTCAAAGGTTATTGGGAGAAGGCAGGAGAATGGGGTTGAAAGGAAAAAATATTAGCTATGATTTTAATCGCCTTATTGTCTTACAGATGGTGTAAATTTTGTCTTAAGGTCTTAGATTTTAAATAACAGCAGCCTAACATTCTGTTTGTATTTCAGGGGAACTTAAGGAGATCAAACAAGATATTTCTAGTCTTCGTTATGAACTCCTTGAAGAAAAGTCACAAGCCACAGGAGAATTGGCACAACTCATTCAGCAACTCAGTGACAAATTTGGCAAAAACTTGAAAAAATAATTGAAATTAATGGGGAGTCAATTGTGGTGTTCCTCAAATGAAGTGGGAATTTTGATATAAAAAAAATTGTTTGAGACAAAATAATAAGTGGGTCAATTTATTTAATAATATTTAAAACCAGTTTATTTAGCTGTGTACAATTAGATTCCTTCTTTGTTGCCTTACTGTAAAAGGCAAAGAATTAAATGATTGAAATTCAGCAAAGAAGGGTTAGATGGTATCAGCGCTAAAACAAGGAATATGTATGTATTGGTGACACATTGGAGCCCTGCACCCAATAATTAACAGGTGTCTGCTAAGCAACTGCCAGTTCCAGTCTCATGCTCAGAGATATATTCAGTATTGTAAAACACGAGAACTTGTAGCACAGTTTGGAAAACATTTTAAATTAGAAAAATTTGCCCCTCATCTGTTAGACTTAATAGGACATTGGTATTGGATCAACTGCATTTCTTGCTACCCATGATTTTATAAATGTTGAAAATACATTTAAAATTGAGAAAACATGAAAAGTCTCAAATTAAAAATCCCAATACAATCTATGAAACCAATCTTTGACCAACATCTGTACACTTTAATTCTTTGTTTATTTAAAGTGTATTTTGCACCAAAAACCAACATCCATCTCCATAAACCAAGAGATTCATACTTACTCAGTATTACTATTTGGCAAAAGGTTAATTGGCACTCTGCCCTGTTGTCAATTTCCAATTTTCATAATGTTTATCTTAGTAAATTAGTATCAAAACTTTTCTTTGTTCATCTAAAGCTGTTTTACTCTAAATTTAAAGTTCTAAGAACAATGTTCTCAGATAACAATATAACTTAGACTTTAATGCTTTTGTTTGTTGAACAGCTAAGTTGATTCCTTCCAATTTAGAGTCAGAAAAACAGGACCATCATCAGCCCAGAGTCTACACTGACCATGAATCATCCATTTACAATATTCCAATATTAATCCCACATTCTATCAAATCCCTCCAAATTCTACCATTCATTTGCACTCTAGGAGCAATTTGCAGTGGCCAATTAACTATTCAACCCACATGCCTTTGGAATGTTCAAAGCTGGTGTACCTGGAGGAAAGCCTGCGCTGAATCTGCAAATACCATAGACAGAATATCAGAGGTCAAGATGGAATCTGGTACTTCAGTTTTGCTGATTGACTGTAACAACTTTTTGATCATGAATGTGAAAGTTGTTCAAGTAGCTAGCACATTAAAACAAATATTGTTTTGATTACACCAATATTAACAGCTAATGTTGAAAGTCTCTTGCATATTGTATTGTTTTTAAAACAAATAAAAAGTAGTCTTTGGAGTGATTTTTTTTTAAACCATTAACAATCTTTCATCTCTTGAATATGTGAAAACTCTGAAACCTTGGAAAAAAAATTCAACTGAAGCAAATTTTTAACATGAACCCCCATCCAAATATAAACTAATTTATACACCCTCAATATTACTACTCTATTTGACAATTCGAAAGAGGCCTCATCCACAAGTAAAAAAATTACAATTGACAAACAGGGTCCAGAATATTCCTCAGTTACAAGTATAGGTTCAAAAGGTTGCAAATGCTTCCATTGTAATCCAGGAATACACTTACTAGGTCTATTTATGTTATTACTGAATATCAGTAATAAGATTCATGTGATATTTGATCACTCTGGAACATGCAACTATCACATTTACCTTAGAAAAAGTGAAGGCATTTCTTCTAGTATCTTTACTTGCAGCTTTGCATCTGCAGCATATAAAGTTTCAAAAAAAATTATAAGAAACTACAAGCAGCCAAAGAGAAATATGCTGAAGAATGAAAAGTTAAAGTGTACAAGGGATTCACAAGAAATAAAATCAGACAGATCCTCAGATCCCACTGAATATCAATTAAAGTGAATGGATGTCCAAAGATACACTGATTTCATTATGATTCCCATCAGATGCAGTGGATTAAAAAAATGCATTAAAAAGTTTTATTAACAATCACTGTTGATTCCAAGTTACAACAACATCCTAGTGAAGCATTCAAAACATTAAATTTGTCTAATTCAAAGGCATTCCTTCTGATATCCTATGGCTATTCCAGTCAGAATTGTCTACATCCACTTTATGTTAATATGTTTACCACCAGAAAAAACAAGTTTCACTTGTCACTAAGGATCTTCCTTTGACATTTTTAAACTTTTTGAATTGAAATTTTTAAAATTTATATTTAAACACCAAAAAAATTAAAGCTATTTACTGCTTTCATCAAGCAAATATTTCAATATTAATCTGTTATGCTGAGAATCCTGGAGATATTTCCACAATATGACCACAATAATCAACTCAGACTGTTCCAAAAATTGCCATAAGGACAATATTCAAAATTCTTTTATTGTCATGCAATAATACAGAAAATGTATTACATGAAAATTCCTTCTGGCTGATGCAAGGCAGACAAAAAGTCGCCATTCTTATTGCAAGGTGCCCCTTATAGCAAGGCAGAAAGTAGAGAGCTTCTTCAAAGACATTTAGTGTCAATGGATTTGCCTCCAGCCCTCTTGCAGTCTCTGCAACTGCACAGACCCCTGTTCTAGCCATCAGCCACCCAAGCTCGAGTTCAAAAGGTTCCATACGATCAGTAAGCTTTCAGTGCCCAAGGCTCTTTGGGAGCTCTTCTTGCTCTCGACACCTTCACGAAACTCAGTTCCATGAGTCAGCCACAGGTCGCTGATCGCTTGTAGACTGTGTGGGTCTGTTAGCAGCTGGGGCCCTCATTAGTCTGCTGCTGTGGTCACCGCCCTGTAGAGTCATCTCCTCTGCTCCTTCTCAATGTGGGTTGTTCCCTACATTTCTGGTTCTCTCCCAGTCTGTTGCTTCCCCTGGAGTCTGCAACCCCACGTGGCCGCTGCCAAACATCGACTTCACCATCTTGGGTACAGACTTGACGGTTGCAGGATTTTAATTTAAAAAAAACATTGGCTCATTTAACACACCCTTTAAAGCCTGTATGGAGTCGCCAGCATTACATCCAGCCAGTTGGACCCTGCAGAGCACCACTGTGTCTCTGCTCCCCTGGATCCACACCAGTGCTGCCATTTTTTCATCTGATATGAATGAATTAAAATATACAACAGAGTAACAGGCCATTTGGGCTTACGAGTTCATCCCAACAATTTTACACTCAATTAACCTACACTTCCGGTACGTTTTGAATGTATCTAAAAGTGCTGAATTATCCAAGTTTAAAGATCACAAAAATCTAGTCATTGGGTTTAAAAATAATTGAAGGATGTTGAAGTACTGGCCTTTATTTTATAGGACCTGCAATACAAAGTGCTAGGAGCTATGTTAAACTTACAGAGGTCTAGTTAGACGTTTCTGGAATGCCACATTTGGTTCATATCATACTGGCACTAGCTTGGGCAAATTATTGTTTGAAGTAGCAAATGAAGGTAAATAGATACATTTCTGAATGGAAGTCGCAGGCAGTGCTGTTTCCCAGTCACCACTAAAATCACAGGTTTCTCCCACATTAGAACACAGAATAGTGTGAAAACTCAAATTATTCCTTTTATTGAGGTTTGGCAAACAGGGAAGATGATGCCAGTTAACTGGCAGGACACAAACTCTCAGAAAGGGCAGTTCAGCATCAAGAGGGATTTACTGCAGAGAAGTGCAAGACATTTCATAGGAACAGAAGGGGCAGAAAGTGCCCAAAAAAAATCCATGTTACTGTAGTGTAAATATAAACAATGCCACTCTTTTTGTTCAAATTCTGCAGTATAATTACTAGGATTGAAGTATGAAGTTAGTTGGAATGTAGCATGAATTAAGATTACCAAATTTAACTTCTCCATTATGAAAGATTAAAGGGTAATCAAAAGATTATTAACAGGAGAATAAATTGAAATTCTTTGAAATTGTGAGACTTCAGGATAGAGAATAATAATCTTAAAACTGCAGCTAAACCAAAAGGAGGGCAATGTTAAAAGCCAATTAGAACCATAGAACACCACAGCACAGAAACAGGGCCTTTTGGCCCTTCTAGTCTGTGCTGAATCATTCTTTGCAGAGTACCAAATATCCAGAACTGTCTACTCCCTCTGCCCACCAATCCCAACTCTATAAAATAATTAGAGGCTGAATTACGTAGAAATTCAATAACTTATTAACTTCCCCATCTTTGATTCTGATTTGCATAGATCAAACCTGTTGAAATCAGCCTATTTTAATTGTATAAATTCTAAAACTTATGATACTAATAGTATTTGTACTTGTTCCCCTTAGCCTGCTGTATGCCCTTGAACCAAGCTCAGCAATGTCACTGGAACAGAAACATCCTGGTCACAAAGATTCACTCCAAAACGTCGTCTTATATTACTATGCCAATCTATATTAGGATCATTAAAGTTTCTTATCATCATAAATCAAAGGATTTTTCACTTCCTCATTCTTTTGCACAACATCCTTCCCACTATTTAGCAACCGAGAGAATACTCCCAGTGACATGGTCTTTGGGATATCACTCTTTAACTTCAACCAAACAGATACTGTTTAGATCTGCTCCTTTCCAGCGTAGCATTATCTCCATTATCAACAGTGCGAACCCTCGCATGCTCCAACCCCTCTCTTCCTTATACCTTGAAATATCATATCCAATTCCACTTTTTTTCTTTAAAAGCAAGGTCACTGTTGTCACATCATAGTATTACATACTCATTACAGCTACAGTCGACAACTTTTTAAAAAAAAAGTCTGGTCCTACTAAAGTTGCTGTTTCTTGCTCCTTTCTCCCCCTCTTCTCCATGGCTGCATCATGGTGGGCCTTGCATTTGAAATGGTCCTTACCTGTACTGCTACCATTCATTTTCATGTACCTACCCCACACAGCAGTAGCCAACCTCCTGCAAAAACATTGGTTCCAAATTCATCTGGTCCCACTCAGAACCGTACTAATGCCTGAATAATCTAAAGCATTGTTCTAGTTCAGTGTCCCAATTGTGAAATGGAACTCATTTAATATACACTGAAAAACAAGAATTATCTCTTTAAACAACTAATTAAATGAAGATAACTAAAACACTGATAAAAAAAAATTAAATACTTGGAAAGCAAGTACTGCACATTTAATAATATTGTACATGCAATCTAACACAGAAGTGTAGATAAAGTATCTTTGGATGCTTTATTACATTAAAGGAGCTACACCAGCGCAAGTTACTTGGATAAGTCTAGCCCAGCAAGAATTAGTAAATTAAAAGATGTAATCAATCTTTATGAATCCTCCTGAGATATACTGCAATTTCTGAAGCAAATTAAAGAGTACAGAATGTATATATCCCACATGCTTTGAAAGTTACCTGGTCTGACAGCAAGCAATTAACTGTTGTGCCATTAAAAGAACATCCAGATCAAATTTTTATGTTCACTTGTTCAAGGCTTTCAAACTTTTTTTTAAAGTCAGGTTTCTCCTATTTTCCCATTGCCTTAATGCTATAAGAACAGCGAGAAGATTTTGGTTCTACGATTTCCAATGCCAAGCCCTATCTGGTTATCACATCTCTTCCCAATTATTTTCCTGTCATATACTTAGTTCCATGCATTTTTTTTTTTGCCACCTTGGTACCAAGTCCTCAAGTATTTATTTATTAATTTAAAAGAGAAGGACTTTTTTTTGTTTATGGATCAGAAATTTAATACTTCCAAAATGATTTAAGACAAAATTTAAAAATCCATTAGTGAACATTTACAAACTCTTCTACTCACTTCTTTCCCTCATATGGCACTGTATTATTGACAGTGTTCAAGTACATGGTTAGAATCTGCTTAATGACTGTACATTATTGAAGTAAACATTTCAAGGTAATCAGAACTACTTGCAGTTCTGAACCATGTTCAGGCTGTCTTTTTCAAAATTGAAAGCTATTCTTAGAACCTCTAATTTATGATGCCGTAAAATAAATTCAAATTTGCCAGATTTGACTCAATGTACATTGTTAGCTAATACTTCTACTTCCACAAGAGGGCACAAGTGGATTTTCTCGTAAAAAAGGCTGAAGATTTTGTGACTCTGACCTTACTTTGATTGAACTTTAACAAGATACTAAATAAATATTTAACCACTTCAAAATAAAGCCATATATTCTTACCCCTCAGCAATCAAAAATTCACTGCTAATAATTTCTCCGTTTTGTTTTTTCTCCATTGGAAATAGAATGGCTATCAACCAAAGCATTGGAGATGAAATGATCCAACTTTAAAATAGAGCATTCAAAACACAAAACAACCCATGAACAGGCAAATGCATTGTCTTTATTAAAGGAATTCTGACAGTACACAGAAATTTCTATGCTATGTGAACTCAAACCTGTTCAATCTTACTATTTTCTGTGATATGAAGCCAGATTTGCACATTTAAAAATGCAAATGTTTATCAGCACCAAAGCAATTTGTACTGCCAGAAAATTAAGATTAAAAAAATGAAAAGTCAGTGAAAAATACCTGAAGGCAATGGCCACATTTTAATTAGGATATGATCACTCTCACTTCTCAATACATCTTTGAACAATTTCCAACTTTAACAAGTCTTTTTTGTATGGAGGTAAAAGGAATGGTGTTGTAGAGCTGATGCGGCATTAGGAAAATAACTGCTAAAAAGGTCACTTTTCCAATGTTTCTTTCTTCAAAGACCAAGTTCACCAAGTAAAATGTTTATCATTCACCACTTTTACATTAGCACTGTGTCCTATTTAGCCTTGCTTTGCAAATGGTATCTCCCAAGTGAAATTGAAAACATTAGAAACAAATTCTGTCAATTAAGTTTATAAAACACCAATTTCTGATTGTAAACTAATCAGATGTAAAATAGTGACAAAAATACAATTGGCACACATACACTGATTTCATTAACCTATTAGGCAAGAGTTAACAATTTATACTATTGAGAGGTTTCACTGCCATCGATGCCGATATCTCTTAACACATTAAGCTAAAATGACAACAAAACATTAACTATACAAATGAGAGAGTTACATGTGGCTTTATATAGACCTAGAACCTGAAGGAGACAAATGTTAAGTTCCTGTTTTTTTTGATGCATTCATTTACTGTGGAAAATATTACTTATGTCATGAATGCCCAGATCCTCAAACTCTTATCACCAATGAAGTCAATGGCAACAGACCTAGGAAAACCCCATCTGCACATCTCCCTCTGAATCCTACACCATATATTGTCGTTCCTTCTGTCATTAGGTTGAAATTCTGAAACCTGCTGCTCAACAGCACATGGATGTTCTTTCACCAGAAGGGCGTCAATAGAAAATAGCTAACGATCAAGGGGCGGCCAATAAATGGTGGGTTGCCAATTACACCAGATACCTCCCCAAATATAAATAACGTCATGTTACCTGTAATATGAAGATTTTCTCCTTGTTTTGTTGCTCTGCTCTCTAATGAAATTTTAAAGTGATGAGATGAAATTAACAAAAGCATGCCTGGTAACAATCCACTTTCCTACCTACAATTTGTGTAAATAGCTTGGTATCAGATAGTCATTGCTGAGAGATAATTTTTAGTTTATTTGATATACAAATTCCAAACCAGAGTGTTGCTTATTTGAATTAAGCTATAGAAAAGAATTTGACAAAGTGAATTTTGATGCACGCCTACATTATCCATCACTAGGAATGGATTGACAAGAATGAATCAAAATATGCAAGGTTTTAATGCATGCAAATTTGAAAGTTATCTCCAACTCTACAGCAACAGCGCAATGCCTGCACTTAGGGACAATCCTGCTGCAATGACTACACAGTGCACTATGAACTGTATCCTTGGGTTCACCAGCACTTTCCCTAAGATCAGTAACGTCTATAATAGCCCAACAAAGACCATCTTCATTAACTATGAACTGTATCCTTGGGTTCACCAGCACTTTCCCTAAGATCAGTAACGTCTATAGTAGCCCAACAAAGACCATCTTCATTAACTATGAACTGTATCCTTGGGTTCACCAGCACTTTCCCTAAGATCAGTAACGTCTATAGTAGCCCAACAAAGACCATCTTCATTAACTATGAACTGTATCCTTGGGTTCACCAGCACTTTCCCTAAGATCAGTAACGTCTATAGTAGCCCAACAAAGACCATCTTCATTAACTATGAACTGTATCCTTGGGTTCACCAGCACTTTCCCTAAGATCAGTAACGTCTATAGTAGCCCAACAAAGACCATCTTCATTAACTATGAACTGTATCCTTGGGTTCACCAGCACTTTCCCTAAGATCAGTAACGCCTATAGTAGCCCAACAAAGATCATCTTCATTAACTATGTATAAGCTCACTACAATGCCTGTTGGACCAAAGAGTACTACATACTATGATACAACTCCAAGCTCACGAAAATATAATACAAAACTTAAGACGTCCCAACACTGGATGCAATATACAAGATGACAAATGGAAATGCTTTTCTACAGGAAGTTCAATGTTTCCAACACAATGCTTAGAACAGGCTTGAATGTTACTGCATTTCTGAAAAAAAGACCATTTTCATTTTGTCAAATGCAAGAAAAAGTGTTCCAAATGGAGAAACTTTTCAGCTATCATAATCTCAGAAGTTAATTTCCCTGGAATAGTAAATGACAATGATCTTTAAAATCCATTTTCATAAGATGTTAACACAATTGAAAAGATTATTAGCCTTGTCATGCTGCAACTCAAGTTCTCATTTTACTGCCCTTAATTAGCCACCTAAAATGCATATACAGCTCGTTCAATGGAGTTGGACTTCAGATCAAAGCAATATGTTGATTTAAAGTATGACAAAAGTTCTGACTTCCATCAACAGTATTTTAACATTAACAGCTTCATTGAGCCGAAGGCAAAATCTATAAATGCCACGATGTATTAGTTTGGCAAAACTATTGGTGATTGGTCATAAAATCTCAAACAGTGCCAATTGAGTTTTTCTTATTGTTCTTCCAGTACATCTTTCACAGTGTCCAGTTTAAATAAAATTTTCCACCCTCTAGTGTTTTCCACAGCCCTGTTGATCATACTTCACTGTTAAGATACAGAGGAGATAGGATTATGAGGGGAGCCCATCTGGGTAAGAACTTTGTCCAGCCATTGAAGTGGACCGTGAAGATGAATTTCTATCCAACATGGAGTGCTGGTTACATCCTGCCGATGATATTCTGCACCCCAGCCCTGTAGAAAAATGAAGAACCGTATCAAAGGGATTACTAGATTAACAAAGGGGTTACTGGTCATAGAAGACAAATTATCTGTATTCATGAACACAAAATCTTGAGATTTTTTTTAACATTTCAAGCCACATTAGTCTATTTAAAACAAGTCAACAAAAAGGAAGATTAAATCTTAGGAGTAAAACACAAAAGATTGCAGAGACCATGATTGAAGTAAAAACACAATGTTGGAGAAACTCAGCAGGTCAAACAATGTATTTTATGTAGCAAAGATAAATACATTAACCAATGTTTCGGGCTTGAAGTCTTTATCAAAGTATGAACAAACAAAGAAAAATCCTAATTTACTTCCATTTAATTTCAATCAAGATCACATTGCAATATGCTACAAATAGGATTCTGCATTTTGTGGTAAATTGTGTTATCAAGATGAGGAAGCTCTGAAAAATGGAGCTTTGTCTATTTGCACATCATTATATTGTACTCTGAGATCAATTGCAGAGTACTGCTTAAAAAAAAAGTGGAGTTCTAATCATTAATTTTGCGAAGTTCTGCAAACCAATGGTCTAAATAATTATAACTTCCAAGAAATACGGATAGGAATGGCTGAGAAGAACATGGAATAAATGCAGACAAATGGGATTAGCCCAGAATGACAACTTGGTTGGCATGGACAAGTTGGGCCAAGAGGGCTGTTCCATGCTGCATGACCACAATTCTAACACATAGAGGGTAAAAGATCCAATAGGAAATGAGGTGGGCATTTCTTATTTTTAGTAAGAAACAATGGCAACAATTTTCAATAAAATTGGTGAGTTGAAGGTTAATTTGATCCTGAATCAACTGAGTTAAGTGAATTAACCAGTTTACTTGCAAAAACGCATTGCTATTGACTAACAGATAATATTAATCCGGAACTTAAGAGAGGAAAGACATGAAGCCTTTGAATGAATAATCAGCGAAATAAAAAATGGAACATTTGAATATAATTTATGGAGTAGTTAATTCAAAAATTACAGTTCATTTTTCCTTACCTTAACAAAACTCATGCGAATAGTACACATCTTGGTCAGTTCATAAACTGCCTCAAAGCCATGATTTACAGATTGAGCTAAAAGCTGAGCGAACTCTTGGTTGTTGAATATCTTCAGGCTGCAACCACTTGGTATCTTGCATACAGTGGTAGGATGAAAACCATGGTGGTAGTTGCAATTTCTACTCTGTACAAAAATGCTGCTGTCGCTGAGACATTCAGCATAGACTTCACCTCCCACATAGTATAAATGGACACCTGCAAAATAAATAATAATTCTAGCATTACAAAGCAATCTTTCCTTTCTGTGATTGATAGAAATAGTGAGAAAGTATTAGTGAGAAGTTTTGTGGGAGGGGATAGAGAGCGAAAAGAAAATAGAAGAGACAAAAAGAGGTTATTCCTCCTGAGAGGTAGACCGATTGTTAGTTTCATATCTACAGATTCTTTTTTGAAGACATTTTTGTCTGCTACTCGATAGACTGATACCAAATGATTTTGAGGAAAAATTATTAATAAAGGGCAGGGGTCATCCTGAACTGATGAAGCAAAAACAATGTGCCTTTGCCAAAGCATCTGAATTATGCTGCAACACAAAGAAATAGGAAGGAAATCATTTGTTTTTCAAGCAGCTTCACTATCACCATCCAATTTTGATGTGATATTAAAGAAACGATACAATAAAATACGAACACTGCTTGCACTTTTTGTTTTCTTTAGCTTCAAAATATTGAAATTATTGCAATTTTTAATAACAAATTAAATGGTCATAATGGGTGACATATATAAACGATTGCCAGATAGTAAGGGCTCAGCTAGGAACCAAAAACAATTCTGTTCAACAACAAGTTGTATGTTTTGTACAACATAATTTTTTTTTTTATTTACTAAACCATGATGATGAATATGTTGAACATACAATTAATGAATACAACTTAAAAAGACAAAATACATTCATAATTTTTTTTAAAAACTAAGCCCCTACAACCCCCCACCCCCTTCCCTAACCCACCCCCCCAAAGAGAAAAAAGAAGAAAAAGAGATCACATAACATAAAATTCGTCAATTAATTCCATGGTTCGGAGCCACACCACCAATGAGTGGAAAGGATTTAATAATTCAACCCCATATAATCCAAATACGGGCTCCAGGTTTTAGAAAAAAAGAAATAATTATTTTGTAAATTATGTTATCTTTTCCAATGGAATACAAGATCTCATCTCTGAATACTCAAATCTTGTACGGATTGACATTTCTGTTCCAGATAGTTTGACAATTAGGCTTACCTTTACCAATGTGTCGCCTGGTGTTCTCAATCGTGGAGTTGCGGTTAACATTTGAGAGAAGACCAAGACAAAACCGGTTTTTGTTGTTCGATGGATCAGTAAATCCATCCACTAAAACACTGGTAGAGGAAGCATGGAAGGCCTCTCCAACTCTATTATTTAATTCATAATAAACAATGGAACACCAGTGCTTTGGCTCTTCATAAGCAACTGGCTGGACATCTGAAATAAACCAATTAGCAGGAGATTAACATGGTGATAATCTGGATCGCAAGATTATTTGTTGTTGTTCCCACTAGCCCTTCCCACCCCTTTATTAATAAAAACATATTGCTCTTGAGAAGGTGGTGAGCCAGCATCCTGAATTGTAGTTTCTCTAGTGAAGCTACTCGCACGGTGTTGTTTTGACGGGAGTCCCAGATTTTAGACACAGTAACAATGACAGAACGGTTATTTCTAAATCAGGATGATGGGTAATCCAGAAACTGACCCTTTGGCTCATCTAGTCTCATTTATTTGCATTCAGCTAATATTTTTCTAAACCTTTCTTATCCATGCACCAGTCTAAATGCCTTTTTAACTTTACAATTGCCCCCACTTTTACTACTCTTGCAGCTCATCCATACAACTAACACGGTCTATGATGATGCCTTGCAAATACTTCCCCTTTGACCTTAAATCGATACCCTCTAGTTTTCAATTCCCCTACTTGGAAAAAAGCCTATGACTATTTACCTTATCTATGCCCCTCATGATTTTGTAACCTTTAAATGGTCTCTTCTGCTCCAGAAAGAAAAGCCCTAGCATATCCAGTCATTCTTTGTACTTCAAACTTACCAGTCCCAAAAAAACATTCTTTTGAATCTTTTCAGCAACCTTTACAGCTTAATACTTTTCCCGAGAGCTCAGTGGCCCAAACTGCAAACAATAGTCCAAGTGCGGGCTCGCCAATGTCTTGTAGAGTTGTAACATGACAATCCTGTGCACAATGCCTTAACCGATAAAGACAAGCATGCAAAACTTGCTTCACCAATCCATCTACCTGCATCAGTACTTTATGCCACTACTAACCAGAGCTTTATAATATACTGACTTTAACTTTTGGAAAAAAAAGTCAATATCTGCACCAGATCAATGAGAATAGAATAACTACATTCACTTTTAACCTGTGGGTAATAATGAGAGAAAACATTCTAATATATTGGACAATAGAACAATTCCCATTGTGATTACCTATTACAATCTGCAGGCTCTATTTAACAACATCAAAGATTATATTTAAACATTTATTAGCATTCATCATTAGAAAAAGGCTGCAGGAAGATCTGCACCAGCTCTGTACCCAAGTAATCAAGTTGATCCCAAACCCTTGCCCTGTCTCTTCCAAGTACTCTATAAACTTTTTCCTTTCACATTATCAATTTTTTTTAAAAAACCATTATTAAATATGTCTCAACCTCACTGATAGTGCATTATCGATCTTAACTACCTGTTGTATGACATTTATGATTCTTTTTTTTAAACTTTATTTAAGATTTTATAACATGAATAACATATAGAATTACATTAAAAAAATTAAGAACAAAATAATAAAATTACAATACAGTATCAGTAGTCTAAATAAACTATACCCTCCCCAATAATTATTACACATTAATAACCCAACTCAAATTAGTCCAACCCCCCCTTTCCCCCAAAATAAAGAGTGAAGAATTAATAAAGTTAATAATATATGTGAGAAAAAAACCCACTTACAAAAAAAAACAAAAACATAACCGATTAAAATACTAACAAAAAGAAAAGTAATTAATACTAAGATATCAGACTTAAAAAACATATTTAAATCAAACTTAAATGCATATATTTAACAAATGGAGTTAAGATGAAACATATATTTAACTCAAACTTAATATAAAAAATTAGTAAAGTTAGTAACATTATCTATCAAAAATTCTTAAACAATAATCAATTCTTAAAAAAAATTGTAGCATGAAAAAAAGATGAAAAAAAAACTTTCTCTATAGAGATAAACCTTCACCAAATATCTACTAACTTCACATCTATCATATTAGTCACATAAACCACCATCTTAAAACAAAATTCAAACCTCATTAAGCATTGTACAATTCAATTTTAGTACTCTTCCACCATTTTTCCCTTTTAACCTTGAATAATTACCCAATAAAAGCTCCAATACCACATTTAAATATCCCCAATCATTATGTTAAAATTCAGATATCCGAATAATAAAAACACATCTACAACGAAATCTACATCTTCAACAGATGGAGCCTAAACCAGACATTTATGATTCTTCTGCCAATTAATTCCCATCTCCGTTCAATCAATATTTTGATCCACCAATGGAATCAAGTTCCTATCTATTGCCTTAATCTTTCATGATTTTAAACACTTCTGCTCCAAGGAAAACCCCAATTTCTCCAGTCCATAATTCCTGCATTCATTCCAGTAATATCTTCAATACCTTTAGACCTTCATGATCATTCTGAAAATGGCCCAGAATTAGACACAATGCTCAAGCTGCAGCTAAGTTCACACTCATTGTTTGTGTGTTTTACATACATGTTTAGCTACAGTAAGAATTTCACTGCTTTATGCATCATTATTTAGAAATCCCATGTGCATTTTTAAAACAAAATCAATCATTGGTCTGTTCTACCATTTTCAACAACCTATCCAGATCTAACTGTTCCTGTACCTGTTTCAAAATTGTACCCTCTAGGTTTTATCATCTGTCCCCTCATTCTTCTTACAGAAATCTAATCACACATTTCCCAACATTAAATTTCAACAACAGGTGTGCATATATTCCATCAACCTGTCTATAATCTTTTTCTCCGTTGTTATTACTCATGTAATAGTTCACTGCTTGGGTCTTCTACAAACTGTGCACAATTAATTATTAGTTCTAGTAGTTATCCCTGGACAGTCTGAACAATAATACTTTATTGCAACTCTTTTTCTGCCACTAAAGCCATTTTTCTATTCACACTGCTGCAGTCCTTTCCATTGTTAGTTTTAATTGTGATGAAGAGCATAAATGTCACAAAGAAATGCTTATGAAAGTCCACTTATATCAAAACTGTATCTGTTACAGACAAAAAAAAGCTTGCTTTTAGCAAAACTATGCTGTTTTTACCTTCAACAAGTTCCAAAAACTCATCCACGAACGAGGTTAAATTGACTGGCCTATAACTGTTGGAATTCTCTTTTTACTCTTGATTTGAATCATTTACAATTAAATCATTCTCAAACACAACTCACATTCCCACTTCTAATTCCATCATTTATCAAGGTGGAAAATAATTTCAACCATCTGACTTTTCCATGTACCACCACTATTATTAATTTGTCTATTCAATACTACATTAGACACCAATAAGATCTTTCTTGGTACAGATGCTCATTTAGTACTTATGAGTTGATTTTTTAAAAACGTATTAACCCTATTTCTCTTGCTATACATTATAATACACAAAAGTGCTGGAGAAACACAGCAAGTCATGCAGAATCCAAAGTAAAAGGCAACCAACCTTTTGTGCTTGAGTGCTTTGAAACGTTGATGGTGTGTGACCAGAGTTTCTCCAGCATTTGTGTATTGCACTCGACCCCAGCATCTGCAGATTTAACTTTTATTCTCTGTTTATGTTTACAGTCCAAACAAAGGAATCCAAAAATCTTATATTTGCTATGAATTTTTTCTCTTGGTGTCTTTGATGCTCATTTTATTTTTAGCTACCTATCTGATCTATACGAAGTCAGCATTTGCATTACTAGCTTGACAGACATTATAAACCGTATTTTTCTTGTTTTACTTCACACAGAACTTTAAATTCCCCCATCTTTTCTCTTTCAGAACATACCTAGACTGCAGCTAGCTCAAATTTTGTTCAGAGTCCTATTTACCAATCTTCCATGATTCCACTTGTCTCAGGTCATAAATTCTTTCATTTCATCTGACTCTTCAGTTCATTATTTTTACCTTGGAGTTTATACATGTCTTTTTGTCAGAACCTTTCTAAACCTTAAGACATTATGACTCTAGAACTGTCCCCTAAATATTTTCCCAATAACACAGCACATCCAGTATATCTACTGTCACACAGCTCTAATGTCCATGTTCAATTGTGACTTCTGGAATGATCTATGTGTGTTTGCATGTTTTTCCTAACTGCCTAGGTTTCCCATATGTGCTCTGGCATGCAAGTTGGATGGCTAGGTGCCCTCTGCTTATTGGCCCTAAGCTTTAAGAGTTGGGGAAATCGGTGGGAGTGGATGTGGGAGAAAATAATGGAATTAATTCAAATGGATGCTTGATGGTCAGCATGGATTCAATGGACATGCTGTGCAATAACTTACCTACTCCACATGGCCTGTTTCATTTCCAGAATGAGAAAAGAACAGGTGCAGGAACAATTCAAATCTTACTCACCCTCAATGCTCCTATTATTATTTTTAATCCAATCTACATAAAGGTTGAAGGGCTTCAGACCTCCCACAACATATTGCCTCCATCATCCATTCCCTTTATATGCCAAGACATGAATGACATCAAGAGTAATCATTAAGTTTCACTCCAATAGCTCCCAACCAATGGGCCACAGTGTTTCTCCATGTGGGCCACAGAGATTGATTTTGATTGGGAGTTCTTATGTTCAGTGTGTTGCTTGCGGTGTTTTTTGTTCTTTAAAAATGTTAAATAAAATACTTTAAATTAGACAAAAATGTGTTTCTTATAAAGCTACCTTTGACTTGAAAATATTGCTTTACTCATTGCCACTAGTGGGCCATGGCCATAAGCCAGGTGGGCCTTAGTCCGAAAAAGGTTGAGAAACACTGTCCTACTTTCTCAAATGTCTTAAAATCATAAACAATGTCAACAATAATCTCTCATCTCATCTTTTTCTTCAAATATACCTGCCAAGCATAGTCAAAATGATTGAGATGATTCTGAAGGTCTCAGTCTCCATTTAACAAATTGTTCAACATGCATGTTAAAAATATGCTTTTTAATTCAAATTTAAACACATACACATCATGGCTCAATAGCACTAATATAAGCTTCTTGGTTTTGGAATCTTACCCCTGGCGGAGATAATAGGAAGATTCGGAATGCTAGAGGTCATCATAACATTCCCTGTATCCATAGGTTGCGTACTATCTTGATTTATCTGCTCTTCTGGTGGCATGTAAGCAGGAGGAGGGGTGTCAGCTGTGTAAAGGAGAACACTTTAAGACTCAAAATTGTTTCAGAGTTCAAAATAAGCATTAGGATCACTCAGTGCAACCAATGACTTATCAAATTACTTGCACATGAAGTCTTTCTTGTGAACATATGTCACTCTGGACATCATGATCACTGATGAAAAAGTAATAATTTTCAAAAATAAAAATTCAAGCTATTTGTTTGGGACCTGAAATTGGAAACTGAACTGACAAGCATAAATATCCAAGGTTGCGGAAGATTCACTTGTGAATTGTACTAAAATTTAACTCACGTCAAAATAAAAAGGTAACCAAAAAAAAAAATCCAGGAGATTGTTTTAGGGTACAGGTAAACATAGAAATAGAGAAAATTTGTATCTTTATTCCGAATATTAACAATTGGAAGATTCAATCTCATTAATATTTGACCTGCCATTACTTAATATTGTTTTTATGACAGTGACGACGGAACTAGAATTACCTGTAATTTTGGGAAGTATTCTACGTAAACCTGCTGTTGCAGGAGCTTTGACAGCCTGAAAAATTCGAAAAATAATTCTGACTATGATGACTGTACAAAACTTAAATTAGATCCAAATTTCAATCTTTATACATTATAGCAAAGCAATCAATTTCAGGGTTCCAAATTAATTGAAAATTCACCAATAGATGTAGTACAATTAAACATTTGACCTCCAACATGAGAAGATCATTTCTCCGTGGTTGGTGATGGATATTCACTATGGGCGTATAGGGACTCTTTAGTTAAGAGGGGCAGAGTGATTGTTGTCCCAGGAATTTTACATGGATCCACCTCACATCCCACCTCTGGACCCGGACACAGGCCACTGCCTCCTCCGCGAAACAGCTGCCAGCACAGGACGCAGGAAGGCCATCCCCGACCACTCTGACGCTGCTCCATCCCAGGCCTAGACTCACATCCATCCCCAGGTTGCTTCATCATCCAGGGTAAAGCCCATTGCTGTGGGAACGACACTGGGTGAAGCTACACAAACACCCCGATGTCATCACGCAGAGATGCAGGAATTTCACAGCAAGTCATTCCATCTGTTAGCAGCAGTCCTGCACCCAGGCTGCGACTGCCCTGTCAAGTGACGGCCAGCCCCAGCGTATGCGTGCTAACATCACAGGGCCTGAACACTGACACTGAGCACCACTGCCCCACCAACGAGCCAGTTCCCAGAGGAGGTCGCGGCCTATGTCCGGACACCAGGTTGGAAGTGAGATGTGAGGTGCCCCAGGCACGAAGATGCCCAGGGCTGGGATGTGGTGGAGCAGGGCCACTGTTATTGTTAATTTGTTTATCTTTTCACTTTCTCTGTCCGATTTCTTTTTCTTCTTGCTTTGCCCGGATCGTATACTTATGATATTCAGAGCCCAAAACTGCATTTCCAACATTTAAATATAAAAAAAATGCAGGCACATCTTTTAAATTGTTTATGCACCCACGCATAGGCACACATGCTGAATACAAGCTATCTGGCTGGTGATATTTAGTAGGCAGTCCTTTGTGGACATTGGCAAAGGACCTCACAAGAGATTATGCAGAATCTTTAGCCAAAATGATTCACTTCTGAAGATAACAAATAGATTGCATTAGACAGAATTTTGGCTCAATCCATGTTCATCCAGAATGGCCATAGCACCAACAACTTGGCAAGTGGAAAGTGAAGTGAAATTATGTTTTATTTTTTAAAAAATCAACCTAAACAATAATTTTTAACAGCCTACTATCAAAGAAATGCAGGTCCTCTTTGTACTTTGGATTTTAGTCAATAATTGGTCAAAAACAAGAAATGTGGAGATACAGCGAAGAACTGTTTATGACAAAGCTAGATTTGAATAGATGAGACAAAGGGATCATTGAAAAACTGAAGTAAGTGAATAAAAAGGAAAACTTTCTTGCACCTGAGGACACAGGTACATGAGAAAGGCAGTCAATAATATGGAGGGTATTATTTTAGGAACTGCCTTGGAAGCATTCTTCAGTTAATGAATGTACCTCTGTCATTAAGATGAGAAAAATTTGTTACTTGCTGATAATTCTATTGTGTTCTGCTTCATTTACTACAAATAATGAAATAAACCTATGTTAAAATGAACAAAATCTGGACACAGAGGCTTGGGCTGATAAGCAGCATGTAACATTTAAAATACGTGCCTGACTTTCCATCTCCAGCATGAACACACAAAATTCAATGAAATCCTGACCTTCAAGTCGCAAGAAATCACAATTAAACAAACTTAAATGGACCAGCAAGAAATGCTTTAGTTATTGGAGCAAATCTAATGCTGACTATTCTAAAGAAAGTAGCTCAATGCCCAATTTATTTAAACATATCCACCATTTAAAGATAGACATCAAAAACAAGCTGAAATTACCAGAAAATATTGCTGAACCTTTAAAACAACTTCAAATTTGCGTAATTTTATATCATGCCATAAAATTTGGTGTTTTTAGTTTTTTTTAAAATTAGGTCGCTTTTTAAATGCGTCACTAATGTTTTAAATCTTGATATGGTAACCTACAAGCAAAAACAAATAGGAAAAATTGCTAATAAAAAAGAAAATCAAACAAATTGGTTGCAAAAACAGACAGCAAATAGGCACATTTATAACATGTGGCAATGCTGAATTTAAAAGTCTAACTTGGTTAAATTTGGAAGGAATAAGGATGAGTGCTTAGAATTTGATTCTTTTTCATTTAAATGAAGGCAAATGAATACTCTTTCACAAACACAGGCTTCTTAAGCTGCAAGAATTAGCTGCAACATGCATCACATCCCATGATAAGATAGGATTTCAATTTAAAAGCATGCTTAGGCTTGTATTTTTCGTGCAGTTAAAATGGAAATACCTCAAAACAATGTAAAGCAAACATTCTAGTAATCTCAACAAAATGTCTGTCTTAATAGTTTCTCCTCAAAATGTCAACCATTCTTTGCTTCCACTGATGCTGCTTGACCTGCTGAGATCCACCAGCAGTTTTTTAGCTTTAGATTCCAACATCTGCAGTGTTCTGCATTTCTCCAGACTTTTTAATAATACCATGTTGTCCAGAAAAAAGATTCCTCAAAATAGTTTAAAGCTTCAAAAGCATTTGAATTTCAACAATTAATCCTCAGAAGTTCTATTTTAAAATGTTTATATAGTATATTCAATATTGTATTATGCATACAATGAAAGATAAAATAATATCTTAATACAAACTATTTGGGGAGAGGATCTAGAATACTTTACTTTTGTACTTGTATCGTATCTTCTCTCCTGTATTTTGTACATAAATTCATACAAACTTCAAAGAGGAATAGCTATTAACAAACAAGACCTTAATATTTTGCTGAAAAAAAGATATTAAATCTCATTACCTGGTAGCTGGAAAGGACTGCTTGGTCCAGAACTGGCAGGAGAGCTGGGATAGGTACTGCTGGCTGGTGATGGAGGGTATGGGCTATTTGGGGAAATTGGAAATGGATTGCTATTTGGTTGTTGGAAGGAATCGGGAAATGTAGCATTGTGTGGCATATGGGGTTCGTTATGACTCAGATTACGAAATTGGACGAGAAGGCTGTGCTGTGGGTTAAATTCACTGTGTCTTGGAACCAAAACTGGAGGCAGAACTAGAATTTAAAAGACAAAAAGAGAGAGATTTCTTAATTTTAAGTGCTAACTTCAATAAAAATGTTGCTTTAATTTGGAAACATGATCCCTTTGGTTCCACTGTTTCCATCTCTTCTTTCCCTATTCCTGTACTTTTCTCTCTAACTTTTCTTTCCCCCTTTCCCAGTGATCTCCCCACCTGTCCAATACCATATCGCCCCTCAACCACCTCCTAGCTTTATTCCCTCTTTATGTACATAACATAACCATGTATTTACTTTAGTATCAATAATATTGTAATATTGTAATCAACCCTTTAAAAAAATTTTTTTCTATTTTTCTTTAAATGTAATTCTTTATTGTATTCATGTTATAAAAATTTTAAATAAAGTCTTTAAAAAAAAAGATAAAGCAGACTAATCTTTTCAACTCCTGTGCAAGCAGTCCTCAGATTAAAAATGAGTTAGTTCCACTGCCTCGGTCTATCTTTTACTCAAATTTGTGTTTAAGTCAGAACAAGTACATACAGTCCTTATTTAACGTCAGTTAGTCAAATGTTCATCTTGGTATATAGAATATATAGTATATGTTTTACATTTCTGTACATGTAAAACACTTAAGAAACAGTTCCAAATACAGTATAACATCTTAAACATAATAAAAAGTATGTAATTCGATGATGTAGGAGCAGATAATGGAGTGATGGCTACTGTTGGAGAGGATGGACCTTGAGCTAGAGAGTCAGGGTTTGATTCTGCTGCTGGAGAGGCAGAATCAACTACAAAGAAGTATCTGTTCATTTCTAGCTGTCTTTAACCCAAGGCGGCAGTAAAAAGTCTCCAAACTCTTGGTTCACAAGTTGCTTATAAACAACAAAATAAAGAGTATACAGTATTATACAGGTGTGATGTTCAAATCTGTAATTTTCAATTTTGGATCTGATCCCACACTTGCAAGATGTGATATGCTACTCTCAGGTGATGGCAGCATTGCGCGAGAGTATCGTAGAGCATATACTCTTGCAATGCCGACTTATCCGCAGTTTAACCGGAAGTTGACGCCGTTCTACTTCAGGCCATCTTGTCAGTTCGCAAGTAAGAGTTATTCATCAATTTGACGTTTTTATCCAGGGACTGTCTGTATATTGTCTGATCTGCTGAGTACCCCAGCAGCTTCTTTTTAATCTCACATCAGTACAAGCATTAGCTCACTTCTTTTGTTATCTCCTCTATTTTCTCTTGTATAATTTCTCAAAAGACCTCCAACTTAATTTTGCATATGTCATAGAATTATGATTGCATAGTGACAAGTAATTAGGCAAAATTGTTGAGAAAATGTCAAAGCTTCAAATAAAAAAGACAAATTATATTCACTGGAAATCCAAAATCAAAAAAGGGGAATGCTTATGCAGGCCAGGAAGCACGTTAGGCATACCTAGTTGAGAAGTGATGAAACTCGGTTCTAACATAAAGTTATCAATTTTAAATTAACTGCATTTCTCTCTTCATGAATGTATACTTCCCAGATTTCCAGTCTTACCCATCCTCATACATTGCACATCGATAAATTAAATGTCCCTCCAGTATTATAAAACCATGCAAAAATGCACTTGAATAAACTGGAATATGAATAAGGCTAGCACAAAGGAAGCGTGCATTTACTTGAACCCTATTGCTCCTCAGGCAATACACATTTTTTAAAAATCCTTTAAATATTCCAGCTACATAGATGAGATTCACCTTGACCCCTCCCACTCTCCCTCCCATCAAACAATATGCTGAAGAATTTAGATACTGTGTTCGATTTTCAAAAGTTATGTTAACAGAAAATCTTTAATTTTAAACAAATCCATGCAAGAACTGAAATATCAAGAATAAAATCCCTTAGTATTTGCTGAATAAACAAAATAACTTTAAAAACCTTTGCTGAAAGTTTCACATCAGTGTAAAATTCCATGTGGCTACGTGCACTTGAACAGATATTAGTTGACCTTGCAGAAAACAAAATATCTAATTAATAATAAAGATGCTAATCAATCTTCAATAAATACAAGGGAAGTATTCCACATACCAAATGTAATGAGGATTTTTAACTCAAAAACTTATGATCTGCTCTATCACCAGTTCCCATGCTTTACACTGTTGGTCTGCTATACCTGCATGCATAGCCACTCGTGAGAATTTGACACACCGTAAAAAAAAATGTTGCTGCTTTTTGATTCATGCTAAATTAGTTTCTGCTCCTTCATTCTAATTCTACTACTGTACATTGTCGAATAGTATACTTTCTTCACCTAGCTATTCGATAAGGGAGGGCAAGAAAAAAATTCAATGTTAAATGTGAGAGAGATTTACTCAATTGCTCAGTTTCATACACTAAAGTCCATTAAAAATACATTAAATTTCAAGGCTCACATTACTGAAAATATCATAATGTCAAGATAAATATTGGTCATTCAGATCTAGGACAGAAGACTGAGCAGAAGTGATTTTTCAACAATGCAGGGATTAGCTGCTGACCTGGCAGTGCATCCAAGGAAGAAATCAACTATTTGGCCAGAAGTGAACCCGGATGATCCACTTCTTAAAGATACTTTTTCCTGGATCTTTTGGCAAGGAGAAAATAGCTTAGATATTTTGCTGTTTCAATTAATCACTGCAATGAGCAACTTGAACAAAAAAACATTCGTGCTTTGATTCAAAGCCAAATAATTTTAACACAAGAATACAAATTCCACATATCTAACAACAGCAGATGTTTCAACCCATCAGGACTATCCTATTCCCCTCAACATTTTCACCCCACAAACAGATAAAGAAGGGCTTGCATCTGCTCGGCCATTCAACAAGAGTATGGCTGATCTTTTACTCTGCATCACTTTACTGCAGTATCCCTCCGTATCCCTCAACAACTGAGTTTCTATTACACTCTTGAATTGAGAGAATTCAAAAATTCACTTCATTCGGTAGGTAGTTTTATTTCTGTCATGAAGAGCCTCTATGACCCAGTTCCACACATGATTCTGCACCGACATTGTGAAGCCTTACAAGGATCACTTTCAGTAGTATTGCCTTTCATTCTTTTAAACCAGAGTGCTTGATCGCTCCTTCCAAAACAATTCCCTCTCTCTGAACCACCAAAACACTAGAATTTGATCTGGTAAACTTCTGCTTTGCCTACTCGAAAACAAATGTATCCTTCCAAAGGTAGGGAGGCTAATGTAATCAAGCAAACCAACCCGGGCATAATTCAAGGAGCAGCTTAGATGAAAGTTAATTAGAAAGGAGGAATGGGTATTGATCAGGTTAGCTGCAGGAGGATGGAAGCAGGATCAGATGGAGCATAAACAAACTTAAAAAATAAACATTTGTGTCAGTTTCAGAATAAATAGGACAGACAAGAAATGCTTTCATCTGATAAATTGTGAATCTTTGAAATTCTCTATGCAAGAGGATGAGAGCTTATTTCCATGGTGAAAACGGTCTGTAACAGGAGGTGCTTGCCATTTCAAGTCATTGGAAGTTTGCTTTCAACTGCCAATCAGAATGAGAATATCCAAGGAAAGAAATGCTCATCCAGTTATCCATGCTATTTGCATTTTTTGGTTAATAGCATTCCAATTCATGCAGTTAATTCACCATCTGCAGAACACACCTTGATGTCAGCCTGTTACATTTTTAAATCAACCATACTTTCTTCCCAGTAAAACAGGTGCTGTGGTCCAGCAGTATTGCCATTTCAAAGTTATGTAGATGCTATGGTACAACTGAAATGATACAATTTTGGTTCTCATTTATTGAAAAGAAAAACTAGTTTTACCCAATTCTTATAGGCTAATCACACAAATAATGTGTTATTTATCTGTATTGTGCTAGAAAAGACAATTTGGAGAGGTTGTTGTTGCTGATTGAATGAGGTGGTCACTGTTACTTTTTCCCATTTAGTGCTATATTACTTATAGAAGTGGGCAACTTCAGAGAAAGAATGAAAGTTTGTGCAGAAATGAAGTAGTTTTCTATGGTTTTATTCCAGAGTTGTGAATTGTCCTAACTTTGCTAAGAGTTCAGAAGTTATTAGTGTTACTCCATATCTGCATTTTGTGGCCATGCTTCAACCAATAGAACAAGGATCAGCCTCAAACTATTGATAACATCACAACCAAAGGGCCCAATCAGATATTCAGAAACATGCACTCTCTTCCAAGAATGACCAGGTAATACTCAAAACTGGAAATCCCATCAGAAACTGCAGTTGGTAAGCTAATTTAGCAGAAATCAAGGATTTGTGTTGAAATCATATGACCCAAACCAAAACAACATTCACTTTTTTCTCCCCCCCAGAGAATATTCAAACATATAATGCCTGTAAAAAACAGTAAATTCTGTCTTGCCATCTATGAATGATCTGGCATTGTCTGTAAGGAGTTTGTACATTCTCCTTGTAACCGATGTGGGTTTCCTCTTGGTGCTCTGGTAGGTTACTTGGAGGTAATTGGGCGGCACAGGTCTCAATAGCCGGAATTGGCTTTTTCTGTGTTGTAAGTAAAAGGTGTCACATAAACATAATTGAAAGCTTGATACATTAACCTATTGGGTTGCGCAGAGAGGAGAACTGCTGTCTCATAGTTCTACATCCACAGGAGATATGTAATATTTTAGCCAAAGTTGGTTAAATCCCTTGAGTTAGATGAGATTCACTGAAAGGGAAAAGATTGCTGGGGCTCCAAGATTTTTAAATCTTCACCCTTTTCAAGAAGGGCATCAGAGAAAAGCCTGGTAATTACAAACTCTGAAGCAACATGGAGCAAATTAGATACTTGAGGAGTATTAAAAAAAATGCAAGAAAAATCTCAAGAAAGAAATCAGGAAGGCTAAAAGGTTTCAGTCATATTGCTGAGATTGCTTTGGCAGACATTGTGAAGAAAATCTTTAAGGTTTCTGCAGGTATATTAAGAGCAAAAAGATAGTAATGGCCAAAATTGGTCCCCTTGGTCAGTTTTTTATGGAGCCGAAAAAGATGAGGGAGATCTTAAGTTTTTTTCCCCCCAATCAGTATTCACTCAGGAAATAGGCAGAATCATGGGAAGTAAGGAAAACAAGTAGTGAGGTCATGGAACATACACATATTAAAAGAAAAGGAAATGCTGCCTTAAAGCAAATAAGGGTTGATAAATCATGAGGACCTGACAAGATGTTTCCTCAGACCTTGAGGGAGACTAGTGTGGAAAATACAGGGGCTGGCAGAAATATTTAAAGTGTCCTTAGCCATAGGTGTTATGTGCAGGATTGGAAGATAGCTCACGTTGTTGTGTTGTTTAAAAAACTCCAAAAGTAACCCTGTAAATTATAGGCTGGAGAGCCTGATGTCAGTAGTAGGTATATAATTGGAAAGTGTTCCAAGAGATCGGATATACAATTATTTGGATAGCTAGGAAGTGATTAGGTATAATCAATATGCCTTTGTGTATGGTAGGTCATGTTTAACCAATCATAGGGATTTTTTGAAGAGGCTATTAGGAAACTTATATAACCACTTACAGCACAGAACAGGCCAGTTCGGCCCTACTAGTCCATGCCGTAACAAATCCCCACCCTCCTAGTCCCACTGACCAGCAGCCGGTCCATACCCCTCCAGTCCTCTCCTCTTCATGTAACTATCCAGTCTTTCCTTAAATGTAACCAATGATCCCGCCTCGACCACGTCTGTCGGAAGCTCATTCCACATCCCTACCACCCTTTGCACAAAGAAATTTCCCCTCGTTCCCCTTATAATTTTCCCCCTTCAATCTTAAACCATGCCCTCTAGTTTGAATCTCCCCCACTCTTAATTGAAAAGGCCTATCCACATTTACTCTGTCTGTCCCTTTTAAAATCTTAAACACCTTTATCAAGTCCCCCCTCAGTCTTCTACGCTCCAGAGAAAAAAGCCCTAATCTGCACAACCTTTCCCTGTAACTCAAACCTTGAAATCCTGTCAACATTCTCGTGAACCTTCTCTGCACTCTCTCTATTTTGTTTATATCTTTCCTATAATTTGGTGACCAAAACTGTACACAGTACTCCAAATTTGGCCTCACCAATGCCTTGTACAATTTCATCATAACCTCCCTACTCTTGAATTCAATACTCCGATTTATGAAGGCCTTCTTCACCACACCATCTACCTGAGTATCAGCCCTGAGTATCAGTACCTGAGGGTACTATTTACCATAACTCCTAAATCTCTTTGTTGCTCTGCACATCTCAATAGCCTACCATTTAATGCATATGACCTATTTAGATTTGCCTTCCAAAATGTAACACCTCACACTTATCTGTATTAAATTCCATCAGCCATTTCTCAGCCCACACCTCCAGCCTTCCTAAATCACCTTTTAATCTACGGTAATCTTCCTCACTGTCCACAACACCACCAATCTTTGTATCAACCGCAAACTTGCTTATCCAATTCTCCACCCCTACTTCCAGATCGCTAATATATATAACAAACAATAGTAGACCCAGGACCGATCCCTGAGGAACTCCACTAGTCACCAGCCTCCAATTGGACAAACAATTTTCTACCACTACTCTCTGACACCTCCCATCCAACCATTGCTGAATCCATTTCACTACCTCCTTATTTATACCTAATGCCTCCACCTTTTTTCCTAACCTCCTGTGGGGAACTTTGTCAAAAGCTTTACTAAAGTCTAAATAGACAACATCCACAGCTTTCCCTTCATCAACCTTTTTTGTAACCCCCCTTGAAAAACTCAATCAGGTTTGTCAAGCATGATCTACCCCTGACAAAACCATGCTGATTACTCCCTATCAATCCTTGTACCTCCAAAAATTTGTAAATACCATCCCTCAGAACACTTTCCATCAACTTGCCCACCACAGACGTCAGACTCGCGGGCCTATAATTCCCAGGTTTACATTTGGACCCTTTCTTAAACAGCGGAACTACATGCGCCACCCTCCAATCCTTTGGCACTACCTCCATGGCCAGTGACATCCTAAATATCTCTGTTAATGGCCCCACTATCTGTCCACAAGCCTCCCTGAGTGTCCTTGGGAATATTTTGTCTGGTCCCGGAGATTTATCCACCTTTATTTTTTTCCAACACAGCTATCACTACCTCCTCAGTTATCCTTATATGCTTCATGACCTCCCCACTATTTTTCTTTACTTCAACTGGTTCAATATTTTTTTCCCTAGTGAATACCGAGGCAAAGAAATCATTCAAAATTTCCCCAATTTCCTCTGACTTCTCACTCAGCCTACCCTCGCTATCTACAAGGGGTCCAATTTTATCCCTCACTAATATTTTACTTTTAATGTACCTATAGAAACTTGATGAAGCAAAGGCTGAGGATGGTGTCTACAAGGTCTTTAGTAAGGCCTTTGACAAGATCCCACACATGGGAGATTAGTCAAGAAGGTTAGTCAGGAAGTTTTAGACACTCAGAATTCATGGTGAAGTAGTAAACTTCAACAATGGCTAGATGGGAGAAGCCAGGGAGTAGTGGTGGATGATGGCTTCTCAGTCTGGAGGCCTGTGACTAGTGGGGTGCCTCAGGGATCGGTGCTGGGAACCATTGTTGTTTGTCATCCACATCAATTATCTGGTTGATAATGTGGTAAACAGAATCAGAAAGGTTGCAGATGGCACTAAGAATGGACTGGATGGAGAGGATTTTCAGAGGGATCTGGATCATCTAGGAAAAAGGCAGATGGAATTTAATGCAGACAAGTGGGAGGCGCATTTTGCAAGGACAAACGAAGAAAGGACGTCCATGGTAAATGGTCGCGCACGGAGGAGTGCGGTAGAACAGAGGGATCTGGGAATACAGATACCTAGTTCCCTGAAAGTGGCATCACAGATGGATAGGTTTGTAAAGAGAGCTTTTGGCATATTGGCCTTCATCAATCAAAGTATTAAGTATAGGAGTTTGAATTTTATAGTAAATTTATATAAGACATTGGTGAGGCCAAATTTGGAGCATTGTGCACAGTTTTGGACACCTAACTACAGGAAAGATATCAATAAGATATAAAGAGTGCAGAGAAGATTTACTAGCATGTTGCCTGGGCTTCAGAAACTGAGTTACAGGGAAAAGTTAAATAGGCTAGGACTTTATTCCATGGAGCATAGAAGAACGAGGGGAAATTTGATAGAGGTATTTGATGAGGGGCATGGACAGAATAAATGTAAATAGGCTTTTTTCACTGAGGGGAGGTGAGATACAAACCCAAGGACAAGGGACAAAGGTGAAAGGGGGTAAGTTTAGGAAGAACTTCTTCACACAGTGAGTGGTGTAAGTGTGGAACAGGCTGTCATCTGAAGTGATGAATGCGGGCTTAATTTTAACATTTAAGAATAATTTGGACAGATACATTGATGGGAGAGGGATGGAGGTCTATGGACCGGGTGCAGGTCAGTAGAACTAGGCTTGGCGCAGAATAGGAGGGCTGAAGAGGCCTGTTTCTGTGCTGTAATGTTCTATGGTTCCATAGTCACTGAGATCAGTAGTAGAGATGTAATTTGAAAAAAAATGAGGAACTGAATTAATAATCATGTGGAAAAGATAGCGCTAATCAGAGATAACCAGCATGGATTTGTCAAGAACAGATCCTGACTGATTAATCTGATTGTTACCTCTTCAAAAAAAAAATCAGTCTATTGATGAGAGCAATGTTGTAACATTATTTACGTACACTTCAGAAGCCTCTGATAAGGTTCTACATGGAAGATCAGTTATCAGAAGAGAAAGGACAGGCTGGGCCTGTTTTCTCTGAAACAGAGGAGAACAAGGAACAAAGGGGAATAATTAGGAGAGACTACAGGAAATTCTTCCTGTTATAGGAGGCAGATAAAACTAGAGGACATAGATTCAAAGGGGCAAAAGATTTTGAGGGCACTTGAAAGGGATATTTTTCCAGAGTACACTATCTGAGAGACTAGTGAAGAAAGTCATTGATAACATTTAAGAAACAAGATGAGAACATGAATCACTGAGGCATAGTATACTACAAGGCAAAAGCTGGAAAATGAGATTAATACGATGGATGGGTTCCCACTGGTAAGCATGAACGTGGTGAGCCGAAAAAATGGTTTCCACACGTACAATTTTTAACCAGATTCAATTCTGACCACTCTCCCCTTTCTATGCAGAGTCTGGACATTCATCCCATGCCTACCTGAGAATTCCCCCTGTCCCCAAAAAAGGCAGGTAGATAAGTTAATTGGCTACTGTAAATTTCTTTTAATTTGTTAGTCTGAGAATTTGGGGGAGTGGAAAGGGAGTAAAGAAAGATGGGCAAAGTTGTGAATTAAAGAGGAGGCTGAGTACAGGGTTAATGGTCAGTTACTTAAGAGTGTGGATGAACACAGGGACCTTGGACTTCAAATCCATACATCCCTCAAGGTTGTCGCACAGGTTGATAAGATAGTTAAGAAGGCCTTTGGAATCCTGGGCTGCATTAATGGGGAATTGAGTTCAGGAGTAGAGAGCTCATGTTGCAACTCTATTAATCTCTGGTTGTTGTCATTTCTGGTCACCTCATTATAGGAAGGATATGGAAGCTATGGAGAGGGGGCATAGGATATTTATTAGGATGTTACCTGGATTGGAAACAAGTCTTATGAGGCAAGGTTAGTAGAACAGGGACGTTTTTTCTTTGGAGTGTAGAAGGATGAGAGGAGACTCGATAGAAGTCTACAAGATTATGAGAGGCATAAATAGTGTGGACAGCCAGCACCTGTTTCCCAAAGTAGACAGAGTGAGGGGAGGGAAGTTGAGGGGAGACATCAGAGCTAAGTTTAATGCACAGAGTTGTGGGTGCTTGAAATCCCTTACCAGGGATGGTAACGAATGCTGAAACATTGGGGGCATTTAATAGACTCTCAAGCACATGGATGAAAGAAAAATAGAGGGTTATGGGATAGGGTGGGCTTAGTCCTTTTTTTTTTAAAAAAGGAATATATGGGTCCGTACAACATCGTGGGTTTGAAGGGCCTGTACTGTGCGTAGTGTTCTTTTCTTTCTTCTTTGGCTTGGCTTCGCGGACGAAGATTTATGGAGGGGGTAAAAAGTCCACGTCAGCTGCAGGCTCGTTTGTGGCTGACAAGTCCGATGCGGGACAGGCAGACACGGTTGCAGCGGCTGCAGGGGAAAATTGGTTGGTTGGGGTTGGGTTTTTCCTCCTTTGCCTTTTGTCAGTGTTCTATGTTCTAATAAAATGTGTCACTATAAGATTAGTATTAACAAAAAGGTGCTTGATAATTGGAATTAACTTGGTCATCTGAAGGGCCTGTTTTCTTGCCTCCAACCAATAAGGAAAAAAGAGCATTTGCTTATTTTTTCTAATGATCTTCCCAAATTAACTAGACATGGTACTTATTTCTGATTCTTTCTTTTATATATTTTTTTAAATATCCACTTATGTGCAAGATCAATTTGGAAAATAAAATGGCGAGAAGTGTGATTGTTTTAAACCAGTACTAATTTAAAACCATGTTAAAAATATTTACCCAGCTCTAACATGACCCTCCGTATTATGGTTTTATTCCACAGCTAAATAACAGCATCATTTCATACCAACCTTACATTAACACAATTGAGTACATACCTGGACTTTCCACTCGCTTGTAATGATAAGGATTGATGCAGACCTCCTTTTGTTTGGAGCCAAATGGAAACTCACAAATATCTAATGGCTTCAACTCATGATGACTTTGAAGATCTGGCCAGCGCCATACACGGCAATAAATAACATGTGGCAAGCCTTTCCTGTGTGATACCTGTAGACGCCCATCTAAAGATCGTGGAATCGTGACACATTTGCTGGGCTGTCCAGGACTGCTTAATGCCTTCTCCAAATCTTCCATGGCTCCCTTTTTCTTCTTCAACTTTTTTACTAGAGCATCAACTGCCTTTTCTGCCCATTTCTCTTCTTCATCCCCTTGCTTCCAGCCTAAAAGACGTTTTACAGCAGGGCTGGTAAATGAGAATAGGCTTGCCATCGTCATTGTGAAAAGATTAAACAGTATTAAAACACACTATAATTAATTGCTTCCAGGGAAATGTCCGCAGTTGTAATCGGTAATAAACCAATTAAAACAGCCACTCCGTTTTAGCAGAGGAAATCTCCAACTTATATATAGTGAAGTAGCAAGTTTTCCTTCTTCCGTCTTGGTGACTGTCTTTTCACTAGTTCACAAAACTGAACTCTGGATGTCCAAGTTTTTGTTTTCAAACTACTTCCTCAAACCACAGCACCTAGGAGGAAGAAAATAAATCTATAAGAATCAATGAATAGCAAAGTAATCTCCACTTTAGGAACTAAACAATACCTGCAACCACCATATATAACTAAATACTTGCAAAGTTCTGGGGAACTAGCAAATGCAGTCTCAAATTAAGGAGATAGTCATTCAGAACCAAACAGAGAAAAAAAAATGACAGATTATAAGTATCCAATTAAAGCTAATCTATCCCTCATTTAAAAACAATAACAGAAATTTTACTGTAAATAATGAGGTCCTGATAAGACTTCAACATTCTACACATAGAATGGATGGAGAACATGCAGACAGATTCTTATAATATTGGGGAAAGGAGAAGGATTGTTAAATACAATTAAAAAGGATGGACCTATATTCTCTAAAATTTAAAATGAGAACTGATTTCATTAAAACGAAGTTCTTAAGGCCTTAAGAGGGAAAATCTAGAGTCAATGCTCTCTCCTGGCTTGGGTGCCTAGAATAATGGTCCATCATCTTAATTTAAGAGAAAAGTCTTTCACAACTAAATGAGAAAAAAAATACTGTCATCTAAAGGCAATAAATCTTTGGAATTCACCACACAAGAGGGCTGTGCAAGCTCGGTCATCGAAAATATTCACCAGACCAAGATCAACAGATTTTGGAGTGCAAGTAAATCAGGGGCTGGTGATTAATGCAGAAAGGAAGTACTGAGAGATGCTAACTTTGATCTTACTGGACAACAGAATAAGTATAAGAGGCTAAAAGTCTTATTCCTGTCAAGCTCCTTAAGAAAAGCAAGCAGATGGTGATGTGGAAAACAATCCATTTCATAGTTTCATTCAAAAGGTGGCCTGACTTTTAAATCTGGGCTTCTGCTCAAATTTAAACTGCAAGAATACACTGCAACAAAAACCTCAATAAACGTTTGCAAGCTAATCCAAAAAGGAATCAAACTTTCTTTCATGCAAATTTTTTTTAATGCAATTTCTCCACTCCCCCAGAGGATTCTCAAATTTCATTTTTAAGAATAAAAATTAGCAGAAAAGCAAGAGAATCTGAAAAAATAATCTGTACCATCAGTAGAATTCAAAGTGAAGTGCTTATGTCTTATTGGTATAGTGCAAATATCTGAAAGTCTTTGATTGATGATTTTGTGGACCTCAGAGTGTTACAGGACTATAGTCATCAAGATTAATTTCTAGTTTAAGTTACCTGTATGCAGCCTGCAAGTACAATTTAAAAAAAACAATGCTTATAATTTCATCCTAGTTTGTTTTTCTCATGACAATATTTGGAAATTCTACTTTAAAATAACCATAAAAAGTTAATCCAAATGTTTCTTTTTCCTTCTAAAGTAATTGCATTTATCACTTTAGAAGGAAAACTAATGTTAGGATAACTCATTTCCTGTATAGTCCTGTGCTGCAAGGAAATGAGTAATCCCAAAATGTCATCAACACCAGGAAGCAGACAAAAATGGCATCCAATAGAAACTCATGACACATCATCAATATACACTGCACAAAATAATTAAAAAATTCCTCAGTGTTTGCCGCAATATGCTCTTTGTAGAAATTTTTTTTTAGCATTTAGCCTTCCTGACTTTGTATCAAAAACATTTTAAAATCATTTCTTAGGGAATTTAAAAAAATGCTGACCTTTTGTCATAAAAATTGTAATAAATTCCTTACTACCTCTAACACAAAAAAAAAATCTGCACAGGGAAATCTTAACAGGGAAAAGTGAAAGAAATATGCAGCCATATTTCCTTTAGCTTTTAAATCGAGGTGTTGATGCATGTTCTTGGGTCCAATGCCATCACTGATTTACATCAACAATCTACCAAATGCACCAGTACCATTCATTCAAGGACCGCTTCTTTCCTCCTGTTGTCAGACTCTTCAACAGACCTCACAATTGCAAATGATGATCTCATGATCTTAAACCTACATTATCATGCCTTGCACTGTTTTAACTGTACTTCTCGAACTCTACACTTTTGTATTATTTTTGCACTTCATCGGTTAAGATCTGGATAGCACTTAAATATACTGAGATGTTTTGTTTTAATTTTGAAGTACAACACAGTTACAGGTCTTTCCAGCCCTCGAGCCCGCACCACCCAAATATACTAATTAACCAACTAACACTATACATTTTTTGAACATGGGAGGAAGCCCTACGCAGAAAAGGGGAGAATATATAAACTCCTTAGACAGCCCCAGATTTGAACCAGGGTTTGTGGCACTTAACATTGGCAAGTTGGTCAACACAGGTTTTCATACTCAGCAAGGGACTCAATCTGGACTAGATGTTTTCCTTGGATTCATGCTCCTGAAGGCAGCCTGCACATCATCCTTGGATACTGACAGTAGAGGGAACATAGGGGTACAAAGAGGTTGTTCTTGTGGTCAAATCGGATGGAGAAGTCATTGAGTTCACCTGGGAGTGAAACTTTGCTGTCTCCTACTGTACTGGATTTGGTTTTGTTGCAGGTTGTCATTGAGGCCTTGCCACAGCTATCTGGTATCCTTTGTTGTTTCCATTCTCATCTAGAATGCCTACTTCACCCAGGAGGTGGCTTTTCAGAAGTTGCACCTGCTTCTTTTGCAGTGTTCTGGATCTGTGGACTTAAATACCTGTAGTCTGGCTTTCAGTAGGTTCTGGAATTCATTGTTCATCCAGGTTTTCTGATTAGGGATAACTCTGAATGATTTAGTGGGGATACATTTGTCCATATCCATTTTGATAGACTGTAACTACCCTAGTATAATAATTCAGATCATTAGCCATGTTCTAGAACACCGCCAAATACACTGACTCGAGGCCGTCTTATAACCGTTCTTCAGTCTCCCACAACCAGCTTCTGTCTGTCCTGATCTCTGGAGCCTCTCTCTTTTCAGCCGCTCTCTGTATTTAAGCAGTCAAATCTCTGCCCAGTGATTTGACTTTACAAAATTAAGTCACGGGAAAGAACAGTAGACCCTCTTTGGTGTAGGAGTAATCAAATGTGCTGGATCCTCTGGTTTAGCAGGTTACATGCTGATGGTAATTAGGCAGAGATTTCTCGAACAGGCCGAGTTAAAGTCACCAACTATGATTTGTATTGCCTTGGGGTGCGCCCTCTTTTGTTTACTGACCATGTCATTCAGCTCTAGCAATGGGAGGGATACAAACTCCAGTGAAAATCAGGGTAGATAGAAGGGCCTACATTTAATTTAGATTTGCTCTAAGGCAGTGGAGCAGAACATCGACATGACCCCAATGTCCATTCTCAAGCCGGTATCAACTAAAATTCACACATAGCCCTCTCTCTCTTTGCCAGAATCAGAATTCCAATCCAGTGTATGAATGGTGAAATCCTCTGGTTGGATCGCAGCATCTGGTTTGTTCTATTAGTCAAGTCTCAGTACAGCAAACAACTGAGATTTCTCACTGGTCCCTGATAAAGCAGCCTTGCCCCAAGGTTGCCAATTTTATTTTCTAATAACTGGACATTCATCAGTAGTATGGACAGGAGGGGAGGTGTCAGTCTGGTTTGGATCCCAGCCCTCGCTCCATATTTCCAGCCTGAACTTGGGTGGTGGCCTGTCCCTTTGCATTCCAGCCAGCCTGACTCAGCTGTTGCCAGGGAGATATGAACATTATTGATGCATTCAGCAACTGGTCATTGAGAAGAAGACTGCATGCTGCCAAATGCAGTGCAGAGAAGTCAGAAGGTAAGGAAAGATAGTAGGGGTCTCTGCAACCCACAGAAAATCACCATTGATCACTGGTGCCATATATTTTAGCAATTGAATACCATGAAAAGAATTATAAAATGACCTGTTAGCCAGCTATTGTGACGGTTTAAAAAAACCCAATTATACAGTTCTGAAATGAAATAAGCACAATTGCAGTGTGCTCCATAACATATGAGACAAAGACGCATTCTTTTTCCTTTATTTGCCTGAGCACTGCACCGTCTAAGCTGTCCGCACACACGTTTTAAAACCAGAGCACAAAGAAAATTAATGTGCGTACAAGACATTAATTACCTAAAATAATGTAGTTCATAGGATAATAAAATATTAACTAATACATTACTTTGTAGAATACAATCCTACTTGTGTATTATGAAAGCAGGCCAATACAGTTTTATTAGCCACGAGAGATAGGCTGTGCCAAAATGATCTTGAAACAGTTTCAAGTTCACATTTGCTCAAGCATTCAGTGTGCACATACTTCTTTTGTCACAGGAAAATAATTTGCACATCATAAGATTTTTGCGCACTCTGACGACTAAAAATTAGAGGGAACATTGCCCGCAAGCTCCAGCTTTAAATTTGTAATCAAAACATTCAAATGTGATTAAAGTACTCATTCCAGATTTTATTAGAGATTATTTGTATACATTTTGGTTTGACGGTGTAGAAATTACACTTTCTTTTTTACATTTCAATTCAGGACACCATAATGTTTGGGACATTTCACTTTGCAGGTGTTTGCAATTACTCAATTATGCTTAATTGCTTTACTGGTGCAGGTACAAGAGAGCTATGCTTGCCTCTAATGCCTGTTTCATCTTTTGATCACCTTTGGAGTCTAGGGTTGCCATTTTCAACAATGACCAGAGTTGTACCAATGCAAGTTAAAGAAGCCATTAGGAGGCTGAAAAACAAGAATAAAACAGTAAGGACATTGCCCAAACTTTAGGAACATCATTAAGAAGAATGTACTGGTGAACTCAGAAATTGCAAAAGGGCTGGAAGGCCAAGGAAAACATCCACAGCTGATAGAAGAATTTAACATCTGTCCCACAGATCAGAAACACTCTTGAGGCAGGAGAAGATATCTCAATGACTACTGTCCACAGAAGAATTCATGAATAGAAATAGAGAGGCTACACTGCAAGATGCAAACCACTAGTTAGCCACACAAACAAGGTGGCTAGATTACAGTTTGCCAAGAAGTATTTACAAGAGCCTGCAAAATTCTGGAAAAAGGTCCTGTGAACAGAGAAGACCAGAGTGATGGCAAGAACAAAGCGTGGACGTGTAAAGTAACTGTGAAACATGGTGGTGGGGCTGTTATAGCCTGGGCAAGTCTGGCTGCCACAGGTACAGGAACACTTATCTTCATTGATGATGCAACTGCTGATGGCAGTAGCAAAATTAATTTTGAGGTGTATAGAAACATCTCATCTCCTCAAGTCTGAGCAAATGGCTCCAAACTCATTGGATAGTGCTTTATCCTACAGCAAGACAAAGATCCCACACACGCCTCTAAACCAACAAAGGAGTTTTTCCAAAGCTAAAAATGGGAAAATTCTTGAATGGTCAAGTCAGTCACCTGATCTAAATCCAATTGAGCATGTCTTCCACATGCTGAAGAGAAAACGTAAGGGGGACAAGCCCCCAAAACAAGCAGGAGCTGAAGATGGCTACAGAAGAGGCCTGGCAGAGCATCACTAGAGAAGATACTCAGCACCTGGTGATGTCTATGAGACAGATTTCAAGCAGTCATTGCATGCAAAGGATTTGCAACAAAGTACTAAATAACTAATATACGTACCTCTTCTATGTCCCAAATATTATGGTGCCATGAAATGAGGGATTATGCACAACAAGTGCTGCAATTTCTACAGTGCAAACCAAAATGTGCACAAATACCCTTTAATTAAATCTGAAATGTGTATTTTAATCACGTGAATGTTTAATTGCAAATTTAAAACTGTGGAACAAGGACAAATAAAGGGGAAAAAAATGTCTCAAACATTATGGTGGGCACTGTAGTTGTTCATTACTTATTAAAATGATCCAAAAGAAATTAAAAACTTCCCCATGGATGTGCTCTTTTGAGCAAATTCTCAAGAAACAATACACCAGTATGCACCCACAGAATACTATTTCAAGATTAAAGGAGATAAAAACAAAAGCAAACAATGTTCTATGCTTTTGCATTGATAAGCAAATGACAAGATCCTTTATGAATGACTGCAGAAGCATGAACTGACAGAAGATATGAAACTTGGCAAGAGGATGTCCACTATAAAGAGGTTTCCTTTGTTGTTCCAGGATTGACAGGCATTTTTTTCAACTCTGAAAATGGGTCATGAATTTACATCTTTGCTTTTACTCTCTGAGTAAGTGAAATTTAAAAACTGTAATCATGTTCCCACATCAGCTGTGTGACTTAAATTTAAATTTGTAGTTGATAAGACTATAGTGCAAGATTACCATTTCCATAATTTCACACAAATACAGATCTCATCAACAAATATGCAAAAGGAATTAACATTTTGAAATCAACCTGTAAAGTTGATCCATGCCAGAATTCAGTAGAACAGATGATTTTCCTTGCATTCGTTTTTTTTTAAATTAGAAAAGCATTAAATTGAAGAAGCTTCTCACATCTCTAGGATATTTAAAAGTAGCTGCCAAACTTAATTTGTGGTCATTGCTTTGTGTAATTTTAACAAAGTTTCACAAAAAATGTTGTTTTTTTTTTTAAATGTCAAGAATCCTAATTCAAAACAGGATTCAAAACATTCCAGAAAATGAAGCTAGCTCTGACAGGTCTACGCTGCTGTTGCCATATGCTGAAGCTTCAAATTCCAACATTAGGACAACCTGACAGCTTGCCAGCTTTCAGAAACTTCACGGCTCAAATAATGATCTGATTAAATAATTTCAGACTATTTTATATATTTAAGGAAGCAAAGCCAAATAAACTTTGTGCGCCTAACATTTTTAAACTGGGTTAACTGAATGAGTATTCGAATACTGGCATTTTCAGAACAATTATCCAAAATCAAATTCTCTGAAATCCTCATTTATCCAAAAATTTTTAAAAATTTCAGATAAATGAGGTTATCCAAAACAAATCAGAATCCTCATATCCAACATTTTTTCAGAGCTAAAAACTTAAGACCTCACAGGTTAAAAAAAATCACGACATGAAATTAGAATGACGATGGTCCTCATTTCAGGTAACTCCCTTCTTTCCTCTTCTTCTTTACCTTCCCCTATTGATTTTTCTCTCCAAATCTCCCTCAAACTGCAAGCCATCATCTCCCAGCCACAAGCAGTCAGAGGAATCCCTTGTCCCGGCATCATCAAGAGTGCACTCCTGGTAGCAGCAGGGATCTTAGGCTCTCGGGCAACAGTGGGGCCTCAGTGTGGAGGCCTCAGCGATTGGCGGCGGCCAGCATTTTTTGTGTGAGAATTAAACATTATTTTAACGCTTCAAAACACCTTCCCTTGTTATTTGTTGTTATTAAAACACTGTTACAAGTGACTTGCTATTGCTACTGGGCAGTTTTTTAAAAAATTACCAGTTATCCAAAAAAAATGTTTATCCGACATAGGCCCAGTCCCAACCATTCAGATAATCGGAGTTATACTGTTCTTCAATGTATCGGGCGTAAAACTGAGTAGTGCATACATAGCCTCTCTTTCCCAAATAACTGATCCATATTTGGCTAGCTGGTGACAGAAAGGACAATCACCAACCCATGCATTTTTGTCAGAGACAATGCATGATAGGAACAGATCATTGCTACCACTTTACTGTATTACTTCATCCTGAACTCTTCTGATACCAAGGACTAAATAAAGTACTGAACCAGAAGGATCTACAGGAAGTAGGTGGGCAGAGAGGGTGGTGGGAAGGAAGGAGGTGGGTGTATAATGTACCAACTACTAATAAGTCAACAGCTCCTTACCAGTATGGATCCTTTCTTTTGCACCAAGTGATGATTATATTGTTACAATGTTTATAATATAGAAAAGCACACAAACAAGACAGCTCTACAGATCTCATGTGAGCCTCAATCCATCCTTGCTTCATAGAGCTTCAACTATGTCTTAATAAACCAATTATTAAAAAATTGCAGGGCATTTAGTGAGGTGGTAAATAACCAAATGTGAAAGTTGCAATACTTGAGCTGTACTACAATTAAGTGCCATATTGACATCTGGTATACACTACTGACAAATCCAGTACCAAGCATTTCTTCCAATCAAGAGTGAACAATACAAAGCTTTTTCCTCCAAGGAGCATCCTTACAAAAGAATCTGAACTTATGAAAAATTCTGACAGAGTAGAGAGATGGACTGGTGACTATTAATACAAGGGTCACTAATAATTAGGAAACTCATTTCCCCAGAGCAATTGCAATGTACAACTGAGTACAGAAGAAGTGGCAAGGATAATTCAAGAGGAAGGCAAATCAACTTTATGGTAAACATGAAGGAGAAAAGAATGCAGAGTTAAGGTTAAATAAAGAAGAGGGCTGTTGAGATGGAATGTCTTATTTCTGAGTTTTATATATTATATCAGTATATAATCAGCTTCTGTTCATGTTGTGAAGAGATATATGCTAGCCAGGAACTGGAAAATTCACCAATTTATTTCAGAAAGGTTCTATTGGGACCTATGTCCAAATAGACAAACAAAGCTTCTGTTTGAGATCTCAGCCATGTTAAAACATCAATTGGGAAAGGGATTTACTTCTCGATCTCAAGATTACTAGAGTCATCAAACAGGTACAAGTGCAGTACCCCTTATCCGAATACCTGAAATCCAAAAGGATCCAAAATCTGAAACCTTTTACATCCATGGCCCCTTTAAGGTAATGCGTAATAGAGTTCAGAAATCCTGACTGGAAAACAGGACTTAGCAGACGTGTCGATCATTATATGTTTTAGTGTCAAATGTACCTTGGTCTTAGTGAACCCAAATTAAAATCACTGATACCTTTCATATAAATTCCCTTGTGCTAAGTCCACAGGAAGCAATGTTATTCAGAGGGTAGTGCATACATTGACAAGCTTTAATTTTGTCATTAAGATCTGGTTTAGTAGATTTTGGGAGACTGAATGTCGGTGGATTCACAAAGGTTTTATTTTTCCACGTGTTAATCATCAGCGTAAAAGCCCCCTTAACTTGAACAAGCAGTTCATGTTTTCAACTTTTGCTTGGGTGTGTACCATTCAGCTTCACACTCAAGTTCTGACAAGGTGAGGTTTCAGAAACTACTGTACTTGGCAGGGTCTCTGGGTGAGAGAGAGATTGGTTACAACTCCAAAATGTGTGAGCCCTCACAGGTTTAGATCGCGACCAATGCCAGCAAGTGGAGAGACAAGGTAAAGGTTGTTTTTGTTTTATTTTAAAGGACATTGGACACAGGAAAATTCTTGTTCAATGTAACAGTTTCATGTGTTGAACAATGAACCATTTCGTCTTTGATATGCCCAAATTTTGGGAATATCATTTTCACTGATACCCTTATGGTGACCTCTGAGGTTTATGCAATCAGACATTATTTGATGAGCGCAAGTCGAGAGAAACTGTTTTAGCCTCTCTCGAAGTTCTGATTCCTCCAGGTTTCAGCAGACTAGTTCTGTACAGTGACAGAAAGTTCTGGACACATTCAGTAGTCAGGCAGCATCAGTGTAAAGAGAAACAGATTTCAAGTTTCAGGTTAAATTACTGCTTGACAATCAAGTATTTCCAGAATTTGGTTCTTTATAAAAAAAAATGTCTGGATTTTCAGCATCTGCTTGTTTTTAAAAAAAAATCATTTTCTAGACAAATTCACATTGATTGTTGAGAGCCAAAACATACAACTGGTCTCAACAAATGAACAACACTGTTGTCAACAGACTTCATTTTAATAAAAATTTCTGTACTGCCAATTATTTTTCTGCAAGGTAGATTTCACACCTTTTCAAATCACTAGCTTAATAAAAGTGTAGCGAATCTCTCATTTCAAACACCAAAAAGGATACCTTTCTCGGCATCTATATTGATTTGTATCTGAGTAAAATCAAGGCTCAATTTGCTTATTCTAACTGAATAAAGTATTGACATGTCTACAGTTGTAATATTTTAAATTCTTTTTGTCCAACTTTACAATTAAAATTAAGGAAAATTTCTTCCAAGTTCTGGAATGTTGGATCTTAAAGGAACTAAATCAACAAACAGAAATGCAACGATTAAAGATATGGAATATGGAAATAAGACTCGTCAGTCAATCTTACACAAAATGGATTGCTTGCAATGTTTTTATTGAACACAAAACACCTGTTGTCAACTAATGTTTAAGTTAATGAGCTTGCTATTAACTAATATTTGAGACAAATGTCTCCCCCATAGTCAAGGAGAACAAGTTTAAGTTTATTTGTTACAAATTGCATAGTACAGCATGAAAAGCTCTTCAGCGTGCAAGCTAACAGGTTATCTCTAACATTCACGTAGCCGTGCACAGACCATAGGATTACAATGATCCACTAGCTGCTTCTGGCCTGGGATGAACCAGAGGGTGATGCTGGCCAGAGCACCCTTCACCTTATGGAATGCCTCTAAGACCTCCCCATTCCAGGGAATATCTTTATTTTTCCCCACCACGAATGCGAAAAGGGGGTGTATAATTCAAGCTGCTGCCGTTATGAATCGATGGTAGAAGTTAATCCTACTGGCGAACTCCTACAGCTCCCTTACAGTGCAAGGTTTTGCGAACCGCCGAATAGCCTCCACCTTCTCAGGCAGTGGTTTTGCCCCGTACCAGTCAATATGATGCCCCAGGAAGTCAATTTTGTCCCACCCGAACTGACACTTGGCAGGGTTGATGATCAGTCTGAACCCCTGTACACAGCTGAATAGTTGTCTGAGGTGAGTCGTGTGCTCTGCATGGTTACAGCTGGCACTAAGGATATCGTCCAAGGAGATGAACACAGTTGGGAGGTCCCAGACCACCGCGTCCAACAGCTGCTGAAATATCTGAGCAGCATTCTTAATGTTGAAGGACATCCTCATGAATTCCAACAGGCCTAAGGGGGTGATTATGACAGTTTTGGGTATGTCCTTGGGGTGTACTGGAATTTGATGATAACTCCTGATTAAATTGATCTTTGAAAACACACGTGCCCCTCGTAAGTTGGCGGTAAAGTCTTGGATATTGACACAGGGGTATCTGTCCTGCTGCCTTTGGGACCATGTGTGGGGGGAGGCCCAGGGGCTGTCCGTCTCCTCCATTTTTAAAAATTCATATTTGGCGAGGGTAAGATTTTCAGGGGGAAGAAGGGAGGTGGAGTGCCCTGGCATGGATCGAGAGCCCTTGGTGAGGATGTCTGCCTTACCCCATGCTTTGATTCCAAGGAGAATTGTGGCGCCACAATGGCGGGGAACTCTACCAGGATGCATGTGTAGGCATTGATGGACAGTGTGATGGTGGGGGCTCAGTAATTTGGCTTTGCCTGGGAGCATCGTTTGAAAAGTTCTGGCGTACTTCAAACACCACCCTTTCAAGTCTACCAGCAGGCAGTGGGCGCACAGGAAATTGGCTCCCAGGAGTGGTTGTGCCACTGCCGCTACAGTAAAGTCCACTTAAATCGGACGCCAAAAAATCATAAGGGAATAGTGCGGATGCCTTAAGTTCATACAGAGGCACTGTTCTCCGCCTCAGTGTAGGATCTGGCTTGGCGATCGGGGTGTTGTAGGCCTTGTGTATGTGTTGTGGAGGGTGGGGTGGGTTGAAGGGGAGGGAAGGAGGACGTTTATTTCGGCACCAGTGTCCATGAGGAATCAACCATTAACGACAGCTAGCCATGGCATTTCCCAGAAAAGTACAGGGTGGGCAGCATCAATGGGCACCTGCACCCCATTGCTGATGGTAATAATATGGCTGGGTAGGGGGTCCTCTTGTCTCTCCATCTTCTGTGGCCTTGTTGCCAGCTGGGATCGGGGCTTGGCAATCTGTTCCATCGAGGTACCATTTTCTTTCTTTACTCTCCAGAACAGGTCCACCCAGGCTGCAACTTTCCTCAGGTTACTATGCAGGAGTTGGATGCCCTCAGGCAGATGGTCCAGGAAAATCTGCTTAAAGAGCAAGCAAGGCTTGTGCACCTCAGCGAGTGCAAGCTGAGGGCAGATAGGGCATTGTCCCCCAAACCATCCAAGTGTAACAGACAGGTAGCATGCTCACACCACGATAGCCCAAAAGTGCCCTCTTTGAGGGCACAGTAGTTGCCTTGATCTGGAGACTGCCTTAGGAAATCGATGACCCTCACTGCCATGTCCTGGTTGAGCGAGCTCACTGCATAGTAGTAGTAGGTGTCGTCGACATGGAACTAGCCTCGGCCTGTTCAAACCACACGTGTGGTTGCGACACCCAGAACATTGGCAGCTTGAAAGCGACCCGAGTGGAGAGTTGCTTGGTCCGTCATCTTTAGGTCCAACTGCCAGGATCACCAATGTAGCATGCATGTTATGCGACATGGAGTAAGAACGACACACACACACAGTCGAGTCGAGGTCGAAGACTGATTTATTGCTCTGTCAGCTCTGTTTATATTCATTTCCTGCCTCTGATGACAGGAGTGACATCATCGCAGCTCTGGCCTCTGACTGGCCGGCGTTCACACCATTTCCTGCTATTTACCACTGTCCGGTAGGTCACGTGGGTTGACAGCCTTTGGTCCCTAAGGGGCGATTGTCGGTCACTTTGTGACTCGGTTTGTGAGCCACTACACCTTCATATTTTTGTCGCAAGCTATGTTGTGTCGATGGACCCTCCATGATAGCAATCTCCTCCAGCCAATGCCCAGCAGATCAATCCACACTATCTATGGTGGGGTTCCACATATATGCAGGTCAATGGCTTATCTCAGGCATGGCGAGCTTGACATATGCCAGGCAATAAGGTACCTCAGGCAGTCAGAAAATTGGGGTCAACTTACACGCCAAAATATACGGTAATTATTTGTTGATATTACAAGTGTAAAAGTGTACATTCAACTCTTATTTCGTTCAGATACACTTAGATGACTTAAAAAAACTGTAAACACATGTAACTTAAAATAACAAATAAATGGAAATACATATAACAGATGTCAACAAAATATTCTATGTGCAATAGCAAGATCACTGGGCATTAAAAAAAAAATCAAGGCATAACACAGCATCATCATTAAGCTACCATGTCTAGACTCTAGACCAGCTATTTTGAAGCTAACAACTAAATGTCATCAATGCTGATACATCAATTTCTATTTTGTAAATTACTTTTGAATGCATCGAAGTACAATAAATATTTGAAAAGACAGTCAAGTAGTAAAATAGTACAAGAAATTTTAATGAAAATTGGCACCAAAACATGGTGGCAAGAATACAAATATTTTCTTCATAGAGTACTTTTAAATGCACATGTTTCTTCCTAATCTTCACTTCTACAATAACTCAACAAGAATAGCTCTACCTACTGCCATGTCCCATAAATTATTCAGACCTCTTATGACAATATGATCAGACTTCTTGAGTCATACCAACAGGAAACAAAGTTTTAATTTCCAACAATCAAATCCCTTGCTACAAAATCAATAGGTGATTTCCATAGGTCAGAAAATGTCATTTTTGCTTTTATGTGACCTCCAAGGAAATTATATTCAGAGAATGTGCGCATTATTTATAAAGGTTAAATTATGCCTCCATTTTGGTTTTCAATATGTGCTAGATGTACATCTAAAGATCTCTGTATCAGCAATTTTCTTCTGGTCTACTGGAAGGAAAATCAAATTTTTAGTGCAGCACAACTCAGATGATCTGAAATGGTCGAGTCCGGGCTTAGGTCAGATAAATTTTTTTTGGACAACTGGTCATTTTTAAAAAACAGACCAGTAGCAACAGCAAATCACTTGATTCATTGTTTAAACAACAACCTTGCACTCAACATTAGCAAAACTAAGAAACTCATTATAGACTCCAGGACGGGGATATCAGAACACAAACATTGAGGGGTCAGCAGTGGAGAGGGGTCTCCATGTCAGTGCAATCACGCCAGCAGCTATACTTCGTGAGGAGTTTGAGGAGATTTGGCACATCATCAAAAACTCTTGCTCAATTCTACTGGTATACTGTGGAGAGCATTCTGACTGTCTGGAATGGAAGTGCCAATGCATAAGACAGGAAAAGAGACTGGTGAATTTGGCCAGCTCCATCACTCTAAGGACATCTACAAGAGTCAGTGTCTCAAGAAAGCAGCTTCTATCCTCAAGGATCCTTACCACTCAGGTCATGCCCTCTTCACAATGCTACCATCAGGAAGGAGGTACAAGAGCCTAAGGATAAACATCCAATGGTACAGAAACAGCTTCTTCCCCTCTGCCATCAGATTTCTGAATGGACAATAAGCCACAGACACTACCTCACTTTATTTTCTTTTGCACTAATTTATTTTTTTTAAATGTAATTTACAGCAATTTTGCACTTGTAATGTTGCCGCAAAACAACAAATTTCGAAACATATTCATGACAATAAATTCTGATTCTTCCACCATAAATATTTGATTACTGTTAGTAATTAGTACTTTTGAGGTTTTTTATATTCAATCATTTTCAAGTTGAAGTTCATTATCATCTGATTGCAAAAGTACCAACCGACAAAACAGCATTCCCCTATGCAAAACATGAAGGCACACAACCAGATATAACACGCATACAATACTTACACAGAACAAATAAACATATAAAAATAATTAAATAAAGTTTAGTTAAATTTTAGCCTCAGATGGTTTGTGTGAGCAGTTCATTTGGTCATTCAGCATTCTCACTGCCCATGGGAAAAAGCCATTTCTTAGCCTATTGGTGCTAGCTCTAATATTTCTGCATCACTTTCCTGAGAGAAGTTGAAAGATACTGTGTGCAGGGTGGCAGGGGTCCTCAACAATTTTGCATGCCCCAGTAGATCATGTCAACGTGAGGAAGGGAGCATCGTCGTCAAAGTGAACTGAGTCAGTGCGGAAAGGATTGGTTCAAGAGGCAGTAAACATAAGCAAACAAATTGGGGCTGAAGTGGTGGTGCAGGAGTTGAAGTAAGAAAGGGCCAAAGTATTTGAGGAACAAAAAGGATTCAGGTTTGTACATCATATTTTTAAATCTCTAGTCATAGACAGTGGGAAATGCTCCTCTTGCAGAATGTGGATCATCAGGGAAGACAGGACTTCCTCTGCAATAAGTGCATCCAGCTGCAGCTCCCTACAAACAGAGTTAAGGATTTGGGGCTGGAGTTGGATGAACTCTGGATCATTCGGGAGGGAGAGGGGGTGATGGACAGGAATTATAGGGACCTAGGAGACTAGTGGCGGGTAGATGGGCAACAGTCATGAGAGGGAAAGGGAACAGGCAAGCAAAGCAGGGCATCACTGTGGCTATTCCCTTCAATAATAAGTATCCCATTTTGGATATTGTTTTGGTTTTGGGGGGGGGGGCGTTGGTGGGAAAAAAAAACCCAGTGATCAGGTCTCTGACATGGAATCTGTTCCTGTGTCTAAGAAGGGAAGTGAAAAAAGTCAGAGGGACAGATAAGAGGTCCCCACCTCCCCCCCACCCCCCCACAAAGGGATCAGGAATCCTAGATGCTATATTACCACCCTGCTGCCAGGGTCTGAAATATCTCAGATTGAGTCAACTGCATTTTCAGGAGGGAGGGTCAGCCGCCAGATGTCATGGCGTATGTCGGGACCAATGACGTGGGTAGGAAGGATGAGGTGGTCCTACAAGGAGTTCAGGGAGTTGGGCGCTATGTTGAAAGACAGACAGGACCTGCAAGGTCATGATCTCATTCCCTAGGAGTTGCTACCTATGCCATGTGCCAGTGAGAATAGAAATAGGAGGATAATGCGGCTTAATAAATGACTAAAATCATAGTGTGTGTGTGGGGTGGGTGGGGGGGGGGAATGCTTCTGGCTCATTGGGCACTTTTCCAGGGAAGGTGGGACTTGTTCTGACAGGACAGTTTGCATCTGAACTGGAGGGGGGGGGACAAATATCCTTGTGGGAAGGTTTGCAAGTGCTGTTCCAGGGTTTTAAATTAGATTTACAAGGGGATGGAAACCAGAGTGCCAGAAAAGATTGAGGAGAGGAGGGAAAATATGATGTAAAAATAGCATTCAACGATAGATTTCAATGGGTTGTATGTGATGGAAATGCTCTCAGGTGCATCAATTTCAATGCAAGGAGTATTGTTCGAGCTTAGGGTGTGGATTAGCATATGGAATTATGACATTGTGGCCATTAAAGAAACTCGGTTGTAGGAGGGGAAGAAACTTGGTTGTAGGAGGGGAAGAACTTCCATGTTTCCATTGCTTCAGATATAGAACGATTGGGGGGGGGGGGGGGGTGATGAAAGGGGGAAGAGTAGCATTGCTCGTCAGGGAAAATAACACAGGACAACCAAAGGGCTCATCTACTGAGGCTATATGTGTGGAGCTGAGGAGCAAGAAAGGTATGACCACACTCATGGGGCAGTATTATAGACTGCCCAATAGTTAAGGAGAATTGGAGGAGCAAATCTGTAGAGAGACTGGATAACTTGGAGTTTATAAAATGTGTTCAGGAAAGTTTTCTAAATCAATATATTAAGATACCACTGGAATTCCTACTAGGGAATGAGACAGGACAGATGACAGGTATATGTAGATGAACATTTTTGGTCCAGTGATCATAATGCCATTAGTTTCACTTATGGAGAAAGATAGTCTGGACCTCAGATAAAGATTCTAAATTGAAGGCAAGCCAATTTTGAGGAAATGAGAAAGGATCTAGAATGAGTGGCTTGGGATAAGTTGTTTTTGGGGAAATATGTGCAAACTAAGTGGAAGACCTTCAAAGGTGACATTTTGAGAGTACAGAGTCTGTATGTTCCTATCAGGATTAAACACAAAGTTATCAGGCATAGGGAACCCTGGTTTTAGAGGGATATTTGGGATCTAGTTCAGAAGAGAGAGATGTATAGAGGGTATAGGCAGCAGAGCAAATAAGGTACTTGAGAGTATAAGAAATGCAAGAAAAACCTCAGGAATGAAATCAAGAGGCTAAAAGAAGACAAGAGTTTGCTTTGGCAGACAATGTGAAGGAAAATCCTTAGGGTTTCTACAGGTATGTATACAAGAGGAAAAGGATGGCAAGAGACAAAATTAGTCCTCTCGAAGATCAGAGTGGCCGGCTATGTATGAAGTTGAAAGAGATGGGGGAAGATCTTAAATTCCACCCACCCATCAGTAATCACTCAGAAAACTGGTACAGGCCCAAGGGAAGTAAGGAAAGCAAGCAAGGATTGATAAAAATCCCAAGGGCCTAACAAGATATTCCCTCAAACCTGAAGGGAGGCTAATATAGAAATTGCAGGGGCTCTGGAAGAAATATTTAAAATGTCCTTAGCCATGGTTGTGTTTGCATGAAAGTTGAGAAGGAAAGGCTGTGGATGTTGTCTACATGGATTTTAGTAAAGTTCTGGACGAGGTCCCTCATGGGAAGTTAGTGAGGAAGGTTCAGATGCTCCATATTCATGGTAAAGTAGTAAACTTCAACAATGGCTGGACAGGAGAAGCCAGAGAGTAGTGGTGGATGGTTGCTTCTCAGACTGGAGACTTGTAACTAGCATTGCAGGGATCAGTGCTGGGACCATTGTTGTTTGTCATCGATGTCAATGATCTGGATAATAATGTGGTAAATTGGATCAGCAAGTTTGCAGATGACACTTAAGATTGAGGCATTGTGGTCAGCTAAGGTTTTCAAAACTTGCGGATAGATCTGGATCATCTAGAAAAATGGCAGATGGAATTTAATGCACAGACAAGTGTGAAGTGTTGCATATGGTAGGGTACTGAAGACTAGGGTAGAACAGAGGGATCTGGGAAATACAAATATATATTTCCCGGAAAGTGATGTCACAGATAGATAGGGTTGTAAAGAGAGTTTTTGGCATATTGGCCTTCATAAATCAAACTATTGAGTATAGGAGTTGGGATGTTATGGCAAAGTGGTACAAGACATGAGTGAGGCCAAATTTGGAGTATTGTGTGAAGTTTTGGTCACCTAACTACAGATATGATATCAATAAAATTGAGAGTGCAGAGAAGATTTACTAGGTTGTTACCTGGACTCAAAGAACTAAGGTAAACAGGTAGGACTTTATTCCATAGAGAGTAAAAGAATGGGGAGATTGGATAGAGGTACTGGTATTTAAAATTGAGGGGAATAGACAGTAAATTGAGGGTAGATGAGATACAAACCAGAGCACATGGGTTAGAGTGAAGGGGGAAAATGTTTAGGGGGAACATAGGTGGAACTTCTTTAGAGAGAGGTGGGAGTGTGGAACAAAATGCCAGCTGAAATGGTGAATATGCACTCAATTTTAATATTTAAGAAGAATTTGGAAAGGTACATGGATGGGAGAAGTATGGATGGCTATGGACTGGGTGCAGGTAAGTGGAACTAGGCAGAACAATGGTTCTTCACAGACTAGAAGGGCCAAAGGGGCCGCTGCAGCTTCCTGACAAATGAAATGATGCTATGTGCGCATTAAACCCAATGTCCATACCATCTTATGAAGTATGACTGAGCTTAGTAGGACTTTTTGTAGCGACAAAGGTGAATTAGGGGGACACAAGATTATGAGAGGCCTAGATATGCTGGACTGCCAACATCTTTTTCCCAGGAGGGGGACTTGAGGGAATAATAGCAAAGCTGAGTTAAGGAAAATTTAGGAGATGTCAGAAGTAAGATTCCCAAACCACCTCACCCCCGCCCCCTCCCCCCCACCCACACACACACACACGCACACAGACTGTGATAGGTACCTGGAATGCATTGCCAGGGTGTTGGTGGAAGCTGGTACTATAGAGACATTTAAAAGACTCAGATAGGCATGTGAATGCAAGAGAACTAGAATGGCTTTGGGATGTGAGACTGGGAAGGATTAGATTGATGTGGAATAGGTGTCTATAGGTTGGCAAAACATCATGAGCCAAAGGGCCTGTACTGTGTTGTAATGATATATGCTCTTAAGTACATCACTGAACGTGCCCATAATCAGGAAAAAATTGAAAAGGTCTCTCATCACTATACTTTACAAGACATTCAATTGAATGGCATAAATGGATACATATACATGCTGCAGCACAACAAAATAATTTGATTCATCCACATTATACGAATAAGGGGCTAAGTAGGATTGATACAGTGAATGCTTGGTGACCCAACAACATCTTGGTTGAAGTGTTCAGAACGAGATGTTCAAGAGCAGGTACAACACTGATTATTATCAGACACAAACATTAGCCTAGGTAGATCCTGCCCCAGAATAAGTCTATTGTAGCTGCTTACTAGCATCAGCGGTTATGATTGAGGCATCAATAATATCAAGTGCCACATTGTCAACACGAAGCAATGGTCATTTTTAACTCTTTGTCAAGATCATTCAACTTGTCTAAATTACAGTATTAGCCCAGGTACAGAAAACAAAAATCAAATTCCAACGCAAGTGTCACATTACATCATCCCGTACAATCAATATCCTAATCTGCCTAGAAATTTACCTAGAGAAGGCAAAAGCAAGAGTTTTGCATTGTGCAGGTATTTCAGATTTATTGTCACAGTACATACATGACATCACATACAACCCTGAGATTCTTTTTCCTGCAGGTACAGCAGAATTACCACTTATTGGTAGTGCAAAAAAACTGTACTCAATGTGCACATGTAGCAAATAAAAAATGGAAATAAACTGAGTGTGCAATACAAAGGGAAAAAATTCAATAAAATGCAAAAGTAATAGTCCCTGACGGAGTTCATTATTGAGGGGTAGCAGGTGTTCCTGAACCTAGTAGTATGTGTCTTGTGGAAACCTATATCTCTTTCCTGATGGTAGCAGAGAGAACAGAGCATGTCCAGGGTGGTGCAGATCCTTGACGATTGCTGCTGCTCTCCAACTGCAATGTTCCCTGCAGATGTTTTTGATGGAGGGGAGAGCTTTGCCTATGATATCCTGGGCTGTGAACAACCACCTTTTACAAGCCTTACACTTGGGTTAGGGGTATTGGTGTCCCATACCAGACCATGATGCAGCCAGTCAGCATACTTTCCACCACAAAACTGTAGAAATTTCCCAGTTTCCAATGTCATACCAAACATCCACAAACTCTTGAGGAAGTAGAGGCATGATGCCATAGTGTATTGGGTCCAGGAAAGATCTTCTAAAATAGTAACTCCACTCACCCTCTTTACCTTTGATCTCCCAATGATCACAGGATTGTACACCCTTGGTTTTCCTTTCCTAAAGTCTACAATCAGCTCCTTGGTTTTGGTGACATTCAGTGTGAGGTTGTTGCTGGTGGGAGCTAACTTTTCAATCTCCCTCTTGTATGCTCACTCATCACCCCTTTTTATACAACCCACTACTGTGGTGTCGTCAACAAATTTGTAAATAGCATTATGTCCTACCGAGCCACACAAGGGTGAATAATGAGTGGAGCAGGGGGCTAAGAATGCAACGCTGTGGTGCTCCATAGTGATGGAGATAGTGGAGATGTTCTTACCAATCCTTAATGATTGTGTTCTGGAAATCCAGGATCCAATTACACAGTGAGGTGTGGGGTTGATCAGCAACCTGGAGTTTGCTGATCAATTTTGAGTGGATTATGGTGTTAAATGCCAAACTGTAGTCAATGAGGAACATTCTGTGGGGACATCAGGCGATCTCCTGAAG